>NC_138155.1:23193879-23538879 GCF_964199315.1 Orbicella franksi | reverse complement strand
GTATTTCATTCACTTAAAAGTACTTCGTAAAAATAATCGATATTCACCATGTGCGAAACCTTCAAATGGATTAAGCTTCTGGTGGTTGAATCGCAGAAGGATGGTCTACAGATTCCTGTAAAAATTTCTTTGGGCAAATGATTGTGAGCGACGCGAGAGCTTTTCAAAGTACGTTAAAAATGCAGATATTTGAACGTCCGTCGTCAGATTTCAATTTACGGGTTAGACATATATTTTAGCACGCGCCACATGTCTTGAGCTATATTAAGTTGAAATAGACACAGAGCTGATAATTTCGAAATGTTCTAACCTTATTTACGGTAAAAGGCAGGTCCAAACGCCGATTTGACGTGTTTCCGTCACCGTTCGTTGCACATAAAGCAGAAGTTTGCTTTTGTTTACACAACGTCCGATGTACATCGCCAACTGTCAACTTATTTAATGGTCGAACACCATGAATCTATGACCCTCTTTCGACACATATGATCACCACTGCATCTAAGTCAAAAACGGCTAAGTGATTTGTAGATAGTTGCTTGCTTTGCACTCCACCAAAACATTACGTTTAATCATCGTTTGATCTATTGCTGCTTGAATCCTTGCTTGCAGCGGTTCGTTGTTTTAAAGACGGAAGAGTGATGTGGTTTTGCATGCGAGGCTCTCAAACTTGTTTAACAAAATGGTGCGTCAAATGACGATTTTAACGGAATTAGCTAATTTGCATATTTCTTTGAAATAAAAGGATATATTGCCAAAAAAACTATCCAGTAGTTTTTGTTATGCCCTAGCCTATCTACCGTAAAAATATGAGGGAAATCGAATTTTCGACCCTTGCCGAGTTATTTTCCATATTTATTGACAGGGACTCTTAATTATTATCGTGTTTATATCTATCTATCTATCTATCTATCTATCTATCTATCTATCTATCTATCTATCTATCTATCTATCTATCTATCTATGAACGAACGAACCACGAACGGACGAACGAACGTACGTACGAACGAACGAACGAGCGAACGAGCGAACGAGCGAATGAACGGATGAGCGAACAAACGGACGAACGAGCGAATAACTTTACTACCGTGTCAAAAATACTAGCTTACTGTAAACAGTAAACTCATTGTGGACACCTATATATACTACTAATAATTATAAGGTTCCAATCAGTAAAAAGCATACGGGACATAATTAATTAAAGACTAGGCCTAATAAAAAAAATGATTAAAATTGCAATTATATTGCCGGTTTTCAAGTGACGTCATCATTTTCTAAAACAAAAAATTACCAATCCTTCTGAAGTTTAGTTTCATCAAATTTAAGACCCTGTAATAACTTGACGTTTTACAACACTTAAAGTGCCTATGAAGTAAAAAAAAAACTAATTGCTGCTTATTTGAAAGGCTTCTCAAAGTAAAGAAGAATAGCGTTTTCTTTTTTGGCATATCTTTTTTTGTTTTAGAGATATTTACTTTTTTGTATTATGTAAATGACGAAAGTGATGACGTCATAAGTAGTTCCACTTTTAAAAACAGTATAACATTGAATCAAGAATATCTCTAGAAATGTTGAACAGTATTCTTTAAACTTGGCACCAGAAATCACAAAAGAAACAGAATGACACCTACTATGTTGTTAACATGGCAACAATATTGGCTCCAGTCTCTTTCTGTGAAAAACCAAATATCTCCATTTGCATGCTTTTAAAGTGGGACAGAGGGTCTTGCTCGAAACCCACATGGTGCCCATATTGTCTTAACTCTCCCTATTAGTTTGTTGGGTGTGGATGATCCTTGCGTAAGATAAAATCTGGGAATTTTAGTCTTAATTAAAACGAGACCAGGAGCATAGCTGTTGTCATGGCAACAGCACGATGTGTGTCATTATGCTTCTTTTGAGATGTACATTTCTGGTGCCAAGTTTCCATACAAAGCTCTATAAATTTGGGGAAACACTTCTCTGAATAACGCGTGAATAAAAAACTGCACAGACCTAAATCTTGGCGAGGTTGTTTATCTATCATCTATCATGTCCCCGATTCTTGACGATTTTTATTTTTGATGACGTGAAAGTGCAAACCAGCAGTTCTCTGTGCGTTCCCCTGCGCTCTGCCATGCGTCCGTGCAATCCGGCACACGCAACGAAGGTATCCTTCATTCCATGCGCAGGGGACTGGTTATGAGATGTTGAGCCCGCACGTCACGTGAAGCGGGCCCTGGACACATTGTAAACAAAATGGAGGATGAAGTAGATGGACTTACGATACTTGAAGATGATTTGGATGCGATTTTGGATGTCTTGGAAGATGAAGAATCGTTACAAGAGGAATTTTCAGCGGCAGTAAGCAGTGTAAGTGCAGAATCTAAGCAGTCGTTTAACTCATAGATACTGTGGATCTTTATCGATTATCTTGCTTTAACAACTGAATATGATTTTACAAGTAAATATAGGAAAGATCATATATTTGAACTGCAAAGAAAGATATGACGACATGATTGATCATCGCAGTTATACTCGTAAGTTAAGCAGTTGTGAAATTAAAGCCTGAAAAAAAAAATATATATATTCAGGCCTGAACGGGATTCGAACCTATGACCTCTGCGATACCGGTGCAGTGCTCTACCAACTGAGCTATCAAGCCAACTGGGAGCTGGTCACTTTGTGCAAAGTGACCAGCTCCAGTTGGCTTGAATATATATATATTTTTTCAGGCTTTAATTTCACAGCTGCTTAAGTTGTGTGTACAACTGCGTTGATCAATCATGCCTTCATAACTGATTTTATCGAAAGAAAAGAAAAAAAGAAAGAAAACCGCGAGAGAAAAAAATGGTCGCGCGAAATCCTGGCGGCGAGAAGCGCGCTTTTCACGCAGCCATTTTTTCCTCGCGGTTTATTTACGGTCTCGCTCGACGGACTAAGCGGAAGAGGGACTACTTGTAGTCTAAATATTTATGCTTACAAAGAAATTCAAAATTGGCAGCCATTTACTAAAATGTACCTTCCAAATATCAAGCGATTAATTGGCCTGAAAAACTACACTCTGACCGCTTGGTTTCCAAAAAGTTGTTTTGTCAGTTGACACCGCTATTTCGTGTACAACGGCAAATGTCTTAGAAAAAATCCATCCTGAATATCTATAAAAATTGCAACGCAGCATGTTAGTGAGTTCGATTGCCCTCAGAGTGTCTTGTCTTTGGCGAGCGTGTATTGCAAGATAGATCCAAGGAACGGGTGATTGTGCATTCCCGTGACGTCATAGTGACAAATCGTCATAAGTTCGCCGGATGGGGAGGTCTGAAAACTAATATGCCTGATGTACCATGTCCTCCGAGACGAACGAGGACAGCGAGAACGCGAATTTCCAGACT
This sequence comes from Orbicella franksi, assembly GCF_964199315.1. Taxonomy (NCBI): domain Eukaryota; kingdom Metazoa; phylum Cnidaria; class Anthozoa; order Scleractinia; family Merulinidae; genus Orbicella; species Orbicella franksi. Next base: position 23,535,511 of record NC_138155.1, on the reverse strand, counting down.
TCATGTAGAAACCTTTTCATGGTCTCTTTTGCTGGAAACTTAAATGAAATTCCTTGCTCGTCATCTGTTGGAAGCGTTGCTTCCAGTGACACCTCCCATCGAGTGACCACTTTCCCAAAATCATCCACTTGTGATTTTGCGGGCCTGGAATATTCAGTAACTTTATTAAGGTACACTGTCAATCCAGACAAGAAGCCACCTGGCGGTGAAACGTGCTTGAACTTCCTCAGCCTGCTAACACGAATAAGCCTGAGATGTTTCCACAGGTCTTCCTGAACTTTAAAAGACCGCACGGAATCACTGGGCTCCAGTATGTGCTGGTACTTCGCGTATTTTGTATCCCGGATGTCGCACGGCCCCAAAGCATTCCGGGTTTGTAACAAGAAGCGTACATCCGTCTCCCAACCGTCCAGCATGACGTCATCATCTGTCACGCGGCCGTCTTCTATGACGTCATGATCTGGGCGCCGTTGCCAAGGTCTTTTGACATCTACCATACACCAGCGGAGATTTGGAAACTTAATCTCGACAAATTTGAGCTTGTTGTCAAATCGGACGTAAAATTCTACTTCGTCATCACAAATGTCCACCAGGTATTTTTCCGCGGGATTTGGGTCAGGTTGAAATTCGAATGCCTCAAGAAATAACTTCACTCTCTCTGGCGAGTGCATGACGGTGTAGAACGAGCTTCTTGAAGGTTTTACACGTACACGCTTCTTTCGGTTTTCGTCGGTACTAACAGCGCGTTTTCGACGCGGTCGTCTTCGACGTGCGCGTGCTGTCTCCGGGTCCACGAATTCTACCGTTTCAGGGGCCTCGCGATTTAGTTGAGGGATGGGCGACTTCCGCTTATTGGTTCGCAGCATCGCAATGGTGATGGACTCGCTGTCTTCCAGCAAAGAGTGCGGTATATTAAACATGTACACTCTACCAAAGTGCACGGCGAATTCGTAACTTCCATGCAGCTGATAATCGAAATCTTTCTCCAACACGCGCAGCTGCTGAAAGAACTTCTCAATGAAGCGACGAAACGCGTATTCGTTGGAGGGGGTTTGTTCCGGATCCAAGAAAGCGAGATGACGTGCTAGGTGATCGTGTGTCTGATGACAAGGCCCGTCATATGGTGTCAGCGTCACGCGATCATTTTGATTCCGACTGCCTTCAAACAACAGCAGACTGGCGTCTTCCACGAAACAGCCACTCATGAGCGACATCCTGTCACTTGACGCCTGAGTAGACATTTTTTCCAGCTCTCTTTCCACAGCTCGGATGACGGGCTCACTTCCTTTCACTTCAAGAATGGCTGAAGCTCGAGATCGGGGAAAACTGGGACGAATGACGATGCTCGTCGCCCCAGTCTTCCTTGCAATTCCTTGGGCTTTGCTTTTCTCGACGCCTGCTAAGTAGGTTGTAAGGAGAGGAGAAAGGAAAATGACGTTGTAATCTTCAGAGCCGCTTATCGCCAGCATGATCTGCACATCTCCATACAACGCTAACAGCTGATAGGCACGTTGCATATGCTCTTTCACCAGGAGTAAATGCTCTTTGTCAAGCAGCTCTGCAAGTTTTCGCACTTGTAAGATGCGCGCAAAGGTATCTGGGAGGTCTTTTTCAAAAGACGAGTCGTGCGTTTGAAAGAAAGTCATAAGGACTGTACCAAGTTGGGCTGTGTCCAGCTCCGCTTGGGTGAGGGGCGTGTCCGTTGGGTTTTCGCTACAACTTTTTTCAAGACGGTGAACGATTTTTTCCCATTCCATGTACTGGGCGCCATCCGTCACGCCACCTTGTACTAGCTGTTGCCTCTTGGTCACGATGTGTTCTACGTTAAAATTTCCAATAAGCCCTTTGCGCATGCACTGAACAAGAAGCAGGGTGACCAGGATATTAGAAATGTTTCCGGCACCAGCCGAATTGCGTGACACTCCTGTCACGTAACACCATCGGTGAACGGCACGCAGCACCAGCAACAGTCGCGGATATGACTTCGTGTAGCTGGACACCAGTATGGTCAAGTTTAAACTGTCCGGAGAAGAACTCAAATCACAGGAAAGATTAGACGGGCAATTGCTACCAGCTTGGAACTTCTCTGCTGGCCGCTTACAAACAAGAACCTGAAAATCCAATTCAAGTTATGAATATTTGTAAAGAGAGAGCAGAATACTGGGATTTGGTGACCGAAACAAGAGGCCGGCCACTCATTCTATTTTTTACACTACCAGAGACGCGAATGGGCGCGATATTTGGTGCTGATTAAAGGAGCCCCGTCACGTCATTTGGGTTATTTGGCCACGTACAAAATTACCTTTAAATTGAAGGAAACCCGAAAATGAAAGTTTACCAAGACAGAAAAACACCAAAGAGATGATAATAAACCATAAAGGAACAAGGATGATTAAGGATGGAGAAGATTAACACGGATTACAAACGATGAAGTTGAAAAATTTAGGTTTAACTTTTCAAGATGCTCAAACGTGACATAGCTCCTTTAAACGGAGGTAACAAAGCTAATAATAATAATAACAATAGCTTTATTTAAGCCTCAAATGTATTTAGCACAGTTGTGCTAACTGAGGACACTGTAAATAACCAAACAAATATTGCAAATAGAACACAAATTATTAAGAATCCCAACTGGTCCCAACTGAGACTAAAAAGTCTCAGTTGCTGGTATTATATTATGAATCTCTGATTTGCACATCTTTCATAGAGAAGCCATTTGAGTAAAGTCCTCTTTTGTCGACTTCGTTGTTAAATCCTTTTTTAGCTTCTCATTTCTTGAATGAATATGACAGAATTACTCTAATGTTGTTTCTTGAATTTTGGTCATTAATCGAATGAAAAATCAAGTAGAGGATCAAGTCTCGGTGTGAATTTGAGGAGTGGATTATTGAAATAAGTTATAAAATCAAGTTTGCGGTAGTAAATTCACTAGTTTGCCGTTTAATAGGCAGAATACACTAGGTAATTTGAGTATAATTTGAGGAAAACTCATGCTCACCGGGAAATGCTGTTTGTTAACCAAGCGAACTTTCCAGAATAGATTTGTGGCGTTTTTGTCTTCATATTCTTGTTCTTCGGATTGCGTTTCCTCCTTCAAGTGTGGAATCAGTGTCTGGAGAATGTTCGCTTGAACTTCGATCGAGCTGCTGTTCTCTTCCGGTTGTATCGCAGGAACACTACGAGACCTTGTGTGGTGCGTTTGTGGTAGAAAGCAGAGATCCAGGTCTGAATTCTGATGAAACAGAAGTGTAGCCGAAGATCCAATCATGGTAAGCGAGTGGTTAGGTTGGAAGGATCTAAGATGGTTAGAAATCCTGTTTTTTATTTTCACTCGTGTTTGGAAGTCTTCAAGTAACCAGCTCTTCTCCTCATTGAACAATCTGGTGAGACTCTGGCCCACCATTGTACTAACATCTAAGGCTTGAGCAGAAATCGAACCTCGCGGTTCTTTGCGCTCTTTGATAGCGAGCATGACGTCATTGATAAACCAGGGGAGCCCGAGCAACCTCTTTCCGTGGACTGGATCAGAGTCATCTTCGTGCTCATGCGCATGCGTGTAAACCACTTTGTACCAGGCTGACGCTTTCAGGAGCATCTCGTTTGAGATCTGCGTACTGTCCACTAACGATTGCCCATCGTGGTCGAACTCACGAAAGAATTCCCGTCGGAATTTCGATCGTATTGCGAACAGCCTTTCGCCGACGATTTCTGCGATCTCGGTTTTCTCCTTGCGTAAACGATTTCGAAGTTTTAAGAAGCACCCGGTGAAGACTTCGGCCTCGGTTTCAATGCCGTACAAACGCATCAATGCTTCCATCTCGGTACGGTACTGTTCATACACTTCTCTGGCTTTGTCATTGTACTCAGCATGACCTGACAGCAGGAATGAACTGTCGACTCGCATTTTCTGGCTGTGTTTCTCCGACGCCGTGTCCTTAAACTTTCGGCAACGTCGATAAAGCTTTCCTAACAGCTTATCAGACGGATAACTAGCTTTATCAGACTTCATCATAAAATCAGGGTACCTTTTCAACGGTCCCATTTTCGGCATCTGGGGCCACTTTCCCGTCTTGGGAGCGTCAACCGCTAAGGAGTGTAGCTCTGCTAAATGCAGACAGATCTCGGATTCCACTCCGCCTTTTTCCACATCAGCCAAGGCCTTGTGCGCGTTGTCAATCACCCCTAACTGGTCAGACCGGATATAATCAACCACAAACTTGGTCATGTCAGCAGCTGTGATTGGTTCATCCTGCTCTTTTTTCTGAAGCGCCGGATAGTCCATTGGCGGGAAATTCGGTTTCCTTGGCAACAGGCTTTCGTTCCAGCAAACGAAGTACAGATCACCATCTAAATCACCGCCTATAATATCACAAGAATCCACTGGTTAAGAAATGAAATACGATTCTAACCCTAGCCTGCGCTTTACCTAATTCAAGGAAACCTCCAAACTGTCGCTGGACTCAATGGAGTTCAGTTCGGTCTGCAATAAAATGATTGAAGAAATAGTACGACCCCGTGTATGATTACAGAATGAATTGAACGACACGAGGTCCCATAACTAATTAGTCATTGATAATTCTTAAAAAAAAAAAATGGAAAAACGATTTACCGTCCTGATTTAAAAGGAAGTTAAATGTTGAATGTTTTTAGTGGTCAATGACAACCTCGCTGAGAAAAAACATTCCCTTAAGGTATGGGAAAACAGAGAAAGAGTATTCAGTCGATAGCAGGAGATGAGCGCTCACAACGTTAGACACCTTTGCTGCTAACGATTTAATTTAATGAAAAATAGATTGTGCTAAAAACCAATTATAGTCGGGAAACACATTGCTTCTGGTTATGATTTGACAGAAAAATACCCAGAGGATGATAACAAAGCTAACATTTAGCAAATACAGTAAAGACTGGTGAAGATTCAACTTGATTTACAAACGACAAATCTCGTTACCTGCCATCTCGTTGGGATGGGGTCGCGATCCTCGACGCGGGAAAACAATACAGTCCACAAGATGGCCGAGCCGTGGTACCTCTACAGCCTCGAGTTGGCGAACATCTCCCGGATGTAGGCATGGATTCCTGGTCACCACCACCGGTCCCCTGAGTACATGTTTGCGGTTCTTGTTGAACTCGTCCTCCCGGTCCTCGCGCTTTGATTCCTCGGAATACTGCACGTAGACCTAATGTGATGAAAAACACGCAGTAAGAGGTGTTATATACAGATGATATCTGCGAGCGGGCAAGTTGAATCAAATCCTGCGTTGTGATTGGCTATCTGAGTGGACAAGATGAAGCTAGGGATTGCCCGTTGTATCCCGAAAGAAAATATGTCCCATGCACCATATAACAAAATTTGACTAAGTCAGTGCCGTCAACAGACGATATCGCTGCCGGTACCGCAAGAAATTGATGTCCCCTACGCCACAGGATAGATTCCTTTTTTACCAAGTCTGTTCTGTCAAGATAGCTGGATATTGGCCTCGATATTTTGTGCGCGTTTGTGAACCTCGACTGCCTATCGGAACATAAAAACGCAGAGAAAGATTTTGGCCAGTATCCAGCTATCTTGACCTTACCGGCTCTTCGTCAATCATGTACCCATCTGTCCAGTTCTCTGGACGCATTGCGAACCTGTGAAACTAGAAAACTGGCCCTCTTTTCTCAACACTAAATATTTTCAGGGGCCTCTGAGCCTTAGTGTGAAAATAAGTAACAAATGAGATAGGTAACAGATGACATTGGTCTTTATTGTGTTATCTCCAATATAAATGGTCAAATTTCTTGGAATTTGTTGCAGACTTAGAAACTGTAGGGAAATCCTCGATAAAATGGAAAGGAATAATTTCTATCGTACCTGGCCTGGTTTCAATACCCCCGACTCGTCCATGACGCCCATCATCAAACGTGCCCCCGCTGGCGGCAGACGAATGCGGGCTCGAGAGAGAAGTTCGTGTATGCTATTTCTATACATGGCGACCAGAAGGGACTTAAAAAACGGCTCAGTTGTCAGCGGTATCCCAGCGCTTGATAAACTGTGATAGGACACGCCCATTTTGGCTCCACTTCCCAGTAACTGGATAGCGTCATGTTCATTTACCAGCATCCCTGGGAACAGATCAAATTTGACCTCGTCAATTCAGATCATCTTGACAATCAAATCAAGGAAAAAATATTGTCCATAGGGTAAGCGAACAGCAACAATATCGCAGAGTAAATATCACTCCACAAAGGGACTACTCAAGAGTGAATGGTCACAAAAGGGTTGGAAGCAAAGACCTCAAAGTTAAACCAACCTGGTACAGAATAATAAACACATGAAAGTACTGCTCAATAGCTTTCATTTGAATAGTCACACACTAGGGTTTCATCCACAGACTTATAAGTTAAAATCATCTTGTACTGCATAATAAACAGAACCAGATGAAAGTCCTGCTCAATAGCTTTCATTTGAATGGTCACACACTAGGGTCTCATCCACAGACTTAAAAGTTAGAACCACCTTGTACAGCATAATAAACAGTACCAGATGAAAGTCCTGCTCAATAGCTTTCATTTGAATGGTCACACACTAGGATTTCATCCATAGACTTAAAAGTTAGAACCACCTTGTACAGCATAATAAACAGTACCACATGAAAGTTCTGCTCAGTAGCTTTCATTTCAATGGTCACAAATCAGGGCTTTTTCCAGAGACTTAAAAGTTAGAACCACTATGATTTGAGGTACACGACACTAAAGCACAATAGTGTATGGAATGCCCCCTCATCACGACATCTTTCAAATAATTGCATGGCCGGTTCCCTTGTTCTCTCCCTCGTGAAATGCGCCGCACGGAGACACTGTTTAGTTGATGATTAAACTTTCATCACTGTGTCATGGTCTTTAATATCACTTGGCCAAATAACACGATTCCATGCACATGCACTGCGTTGCTTTTTGATTAACAAACCAGTTTGGAAAACCGACCTAACAGACTACCACATTATCGAGAAATGAACTCCTTCAAGTTCAAGCGTAAGCGCGCGCTATATATAAGCTTACCCGCTAGCTGGTTCAACATGTCGTTCTGCAATTGGATGAAAACTTCATCCGGGACTCCCAAGTTGGACAGCAACATGATGATCTGGTGGTTTAGATAAACGGCCTGGGGACGAGACGTCTGCAGTACCTCCAGCCTGCGGTGAAAGCTCTCAAATTTGTTCATACTGGGTCGGAACAAAGCCTGTTTGCCCGGTAGACTGGGATCTACTGCAAGGACTCCTTTGTAACCAGCGAATCTGATTTGGAATGCAGATGGTTTAAACGGTTTGGCGATTTTCTTGACAACCTGTCAGAAGAAGTAAGCGAAACTAACACCAATGTGAAGTTTAAGCCCTTTCGTCTCTGTGATAGAAATACGAATTCTCCTAAATAGTTAGTATCGTTTCTTTGAGTTTTGAGAATTTGGTGTTATATCAAGACAATATACCCTGTTGTCATGTACATACCTCTGCGGCTAGCTCCTCTGATATCCTTCCTACTCCATCAGAAAAGCAGTATTTGTGGTCAGCTGTCTTAACATCGTCTTCGTCGTCATAAAAAGTCCCTTCACTGATAGCAAAGCCCACTGCGTCCATGGAGGTGGAAAAACACTGTCCCATGCGAGCCATGTACGAGGCAACACACCTAGCGTTTAAAAATGGACGGAGAATCACTTCTTATTTTGACGTGTTTTCACTGTGTGCAAGTTTTTCTAGCTATACTATTGAGTGCTATTAAGAGAGAAAAATCATAGGAGTAGACTGAAGGGTCCTAAAACGTTTGTCTGCAGGTCAGTGCTGACCATGAAAGGAACACAGGTTGTTTAAAACAAACCCTTGTACCCAAGACTTTTCATGATTAGAAGTTTTGTTTAGCATGGTGAAAAGAATTTGACAACTAGACATTACTGACTTACTTGATATTTCTGAAGTCTCCCATCCAGTCACGTATTTCAGCCGGTTGCAAGCTGGGTCCAACAAACCAGCAACTATGGTTACGCAGCTGACTGTTAGAGGACCCCAGAAAGTGAAACCGCTGATCTGCTATTCCCAGTCCTTCATCTAAAACACGCTGAACACCATCAAGCAGAAGATCAACACTTCCTCTGGCTGCCGACACTTTTGACAGGTCCTCGTCACGGATACTGACGCAGAGGAAGTCTTCCGTTTTATAGTTTCGGAGCACGCGATTTTTGACCATTACTTCCGGTGGGTACAGTAGTAGCCTCGTTGGGGTGATGACCGCGCGTTTAATCAGTGCACAATGGCTTGGGACGAGCCTGTTTTGAATTCCGGAAGTCGACGGACTGTTCTGGTTCAGTAGTGTTTCAACAGTGTTACAAGGATTGCAGAACTTGTCCTGTTCCAATGCTTTCTTTAACTTCTCCAAGGCTTGGATGACCATATTAGGAGGTTTACTTTGCAGAAGGCCGCCAAATGTTCCAGGCTCTCTTCCGCGAATTGCAGGATGAAAACTGATGACACTCTGTGCAGCATACTTGACGTCAAAAGGCAAATCGGGTGGGATGACGACATCTGGAAGTCTTCCAAAGCTCTTCTTAACGCGACAGTAAAATGTCTTCTTGTCGAATCTTCTCTCAATTGAAGTCAACAGACGCCTCAGTTTGATGGATTCCTCTGATGGTATTACCAGACAATAGGTAAAGCATTGGCTCCAAGCATTTTCACTATTTCCGATGTCTGACACTCGTTCCCAGATAATTTCATCCTGAAAGGAATCTCGGGAGGCACGTTCGTGAAAATTCCTTACAACATCCGGGTATTCTTCATCGGTCGAGAAGCCTTCGTTTTCCGAGTCACTCCGATCATCCAACGAGTCGTTCAGATCGTCTTCAGCATCTTGTTCATGGAAACCGTCGTCGACGTCCTGTCCATCACCGTGAACACCTTGTGGAAGATTGTCCTCACTGTCTTGGTACAATCGAGGAGGGTGTCTTACTGAGAGAAAAACTTTGTTCACTTTAGCATGCACGTCGCTATCCACCGCAATGAAATCTTCGAGCTCATCGTATCGAAGTTCCAACTTATAGGAACTCCCTTGCACGAAGAAGAGAACGGTCAAGATCTTGAGGCTGTGGTCGAAATTAATATGAACGTTCTTTAGGATGGGCTCTGAAGGCCATTGGGATCGAAAATGACATCGATTGATGAAAGTCCCAAGAAACAAGGGATTTGCTTTTAGCCAATGAACAGGCTCCTCAGGTCTGCGACGTTTCTTGGGGAGAGAGGGCTGGAGCCAAACCGGAAGTGGTTCCTCGTCTTGGTTCGTCAGATTTGAGCACCAAACTTTCGTCACGTGACAAATAAACTCTTCTTGAGATCGGAACTCGTCATCACCGTCCTCATTAGGTTGTAGTTCAAACTCCATATGTTGTGGAGTGGGTTTGCCTTCTGTTGCTTCACTTGAAACTGACGTGGACTGAATGACTTTCGCCGACATTACTTCGAAGTTGTTGTTTAAGAAATCTATAACGCGGCGTTTCTGACCTGCTAGATTTTGCACCAAGACCGTTACGTTTGGGTTGTAGCGCTCGATCTGGACATTTTCACCATTCTCTTCTGCATCAGGGAAGAATTTTGGCTTTTTAACTTCGCATCCGAACTCTTCCGCTTGTGATCGAGTCGTCTGGCTCTCCATCAGACGTTCAATTGCCTCTTCCATGTTCTGTTCTCTGCGAAGCGAGTCTTCCGCAACTTTCTTTTCCTCTTCATTGCAGATCACGACAAATGTGCTGTCGGGTCGACGGGACGCGCGCCCGCGGGTCTGAACAAGGGCGCGCAAGCTAGCCGCGCCTTGAAAGCGGATGACCAAGTTACATTCTGGAACATCCAGTCCTTCCTCTAACACGCTGGTGCAAACGAGAAGCTTCGTTACTCCTGATCTAAACTGCTTTAACAAATACTCCTGTTCCTCTCTCCACGCCATTCCGTCATAACTTCCTTGTCCATGGCCAACAAAAGGTTCGGGATTCAACGTTTTCGTCACATCCGGGATAGTTCTGATTTGCTCGCACAACTTGTAGGCTGTTTTGCGCATACTGACAAAGACGATACCTCTGGAAGTTTCATCCTCTCGAGCGCGGGTAACAAAATGCTTTAGGTGCTTCACGAGAGTGTTACATCTGTCTGACACAGGGGAATCTTCCCGGACCACATTATCAACTAACCGTTTAAGATCTAAAAAGGTAGGTTGACTGCCAATCAATTTCTTGAGGGCGCTTTCTTTGGGGGAAACAGCTTGAATTGTGCGGTAGACACAATCTCTAAGACATTCCATGGCATGCTGGTAGCCAAGAACCTCGTTAAGGTCAACAACACTGAGCATGTGCATCGCATGCTCGCCAGCTATTAGCGTCTTTTTTCGCTTCTTTTTGCCATGGCAGCTGTCATTCAGCCGTCGTAGCGCACCTCTGAAATTAGGGGAGAACAAAGGAAGCTCTTGAAGGGTTTGACGACTCAGTGCATCGTCAGTTTGAAGCATTGTCCTGAGATGTTTCACATGGTCCTCTATATGTCCCCTGAGAATAACGTGCCTGTTGCTCATACATTCTGATACGTCGTATATTGTATCAGGAATGTTAACATGTATCATGCTTGACGTCAGAACAGGCATCGCAATCGAACAAGACAGGTTGTCTAACAACTCCTCAAGTTTCAAACTGGTTCTTTCAACTGTAATCTCCCCGGCCGGCGAAGCCGTCAAACCCAGCACAACAGGTTTAAACTTGTTTAGCGTGTTTTTGTAGTACTCCATGATTTGCTTGTATTGGTGGTTGCCACGGCAATGGTGAGCCTCGTCGAAAACCAGCACTGAAACATCGGTTAGACGAACGGGTGGGTTTTCTGTGACGGCCAGAAAATTTAGAAAAATCTGATGAGTTAAAACAAGCAGGTCGACTTCATTATCAGCTAACCGTTCGTGAATTTTCTTCTTTTCCTCCATTTCACTAACCAACGTTTCAACCCTTAAGTCTGGCACCTGGGACTTGATGTAGTCGCTTTGTTGGTATGCTAATGGTACCCGGTCCACCAGAAACACCATCAGTTTGTTTGGATTTAATTTCTTCATGCAACTCAGTACCATCGCCGCAATCAACGTCTTTCCCGAGCCCGTGGGCAGGTAGACCAGCGTATTTCGGCTCACGGCAGAAAGGAAAAGCTCGCGTTGGTAGTCCCGCGGTATCTGGCGCGTCAAGGAATCAATTTCCCGCGAGGTATGGGTCAACCCGCTTGTATCGCAATAAATCAAAGCTTCGCTAGATCGAGGGGACCGAGAGGGGGCTTCACCTTCAGGCGACATATTAACAACTTCAATACCGCACTCTTCTTCAAGTCTCTTCGTTATATTCTTCAGTCTTTTCGCTTTAATCTCTTTGCCAGCGTGACAAATGTACACGTTTTCTATTTTGTAGCAGATAAGTTTTTTCGATGATAGTATTGTTATGTTACCCACGTGTGAATCACATTCTTGACAATAAACTATGTAAGGACAATACTGTGCGCTTTTACCGCCTTTCGGATTTTCAACCTGAATGAGTTTTGTGAATGCCACATGTTCTTTGTCCTGTCTGACTGCGAGGTGACAATGAGAAGGTGGAATTGAAGCTAACATCAGGGTTTCTTTCCTCGCTAGCTCTAAATGGCATTTTATACAATGGAGTGTGACCGTACCTGTTTGAGCCATTGTTGATTCAAGAATAACAGCGTTCAAAGATCTGCCGAGAGGTTTAAAAGGTTAGTTTGTTTTTCTATTCCTAGCGGGCTATTTGGATTACAAATTCAAGAAACATGTGACTCAACCGGCATCGAAATGTGTCACCGATCTCATTCTCGACCCCAGAGCTCCCTGTCCTTCTCAGTCGGCGGAGCCTTGGCACGAAAAAATGGTGGCTTTGGAGACACATGAATGTGATTGGTTAGATTCTTGGACTAAGATTTTAGCCAATTCAACACTAGTTTCATTCCAGAAAGTATCCACGGTTTGATCTCTAATTAACACTGGTCGATTGGAGAAGCATCCACAGACTTAAACTGAATTAACAAAGAATAAAACAGAAGTAAAATCCTAGGTGGAAGAGGCGTATGTATATTTCGTTATGGAGGACTGTAAGCTCTGTAGTTGTTGTAATGGAACGGTTTTTGTCAGAGATCGACCGGCGGTATTTTCGGAACGGAAAGAATCTAAAACGTCTCCAGGGTCGAGTCACCTTTTCCTTGCGCCAAGGCCCCGCCGGCCAAGAGGTACGGGCAGTTCTGGGAACGAGAATGACGACAGCCTTGGTTCGTCACGCAATCTAACTCGACGCGTGACGATCCAAACACTGCTGTACAGAAGACTAACGATCCTTAGCTTTTAAAAAATTTCAAACCATCGCAGTAGTTGGCAAAAATCTTTTGAAGTGTTGGGTATTTCTCGATGATCAACCTAAAGATCGCACAGCAAAAACGGGCTTCAAATGTAACTCGTGCCTTCATAATGGCGTTTTGCCGACGCCAAAATGATGTCACTTTTTATTTTATAGTTCTTAAATGCGTTTAAGCAGTGATTTTATTGCAGATTTTATAGCTTAAGTTTTACACAAAAAGTGGCTTCGTATTCGAATGTAGATTACTTGAAAACAATTTCCTTATAACACTGTAAACAACATCGCCATGCCATCGATCTCGCATTTCGAAAGAAGCATATTAATCAAAATACATTCATTACATGTATTGAAAGGATTTTTCACATTCGTTTACCGATGCAGGTTCATTTAAAGATATTCCTAGCAAGTTCCTTTCATTCTTCTACATTGTAAATCACCTCGATCAATATTTAAACATTACTTCTTAGCGGGTCAGTTTCTATTTATGCAATGATAAATTTCGCACGGCTTTCCGATATTAGCAAACTGAAAATGTCTTACCTTTTGTTAAGATGTCATTTTAAAGGGAAGTTTCGAAGTATAACAGCCGATTGTAGTCATATTTCGTCGTAATATAAGTAAAAAGGTCTCAAAACGCTGATGTTCGTGTTTTCGCCCCAAGCGATGGCGAGCGAAAACATATCAATTTACTTCCTGGAACGCCCAGTTAATTTCTCGGAAAGATCGATTTGTTATGCAAATTTGTCACGCTCCAGGTCACGCTAGTACTCGTAAGCTGCTTCTTTGTGTGAACTCGTCTCTCGACGTATCCTTTACTTCAAACGTTTTTGCGGTCGATTTTGGAATCTGGTGAGTTTATAGAGAAAAAATCCGATTATAAACTACCACAGAAAAAAAAAAAAAAAAGGACGACAGGAGCGAGGTTGAGCGAGTCGAGCGGCTCCTGAAAACATGACTACGAGGCTGAACCAGGGCGTAATAATAGCGGGGTGGTGAGAGAGCTCTTTTCTAGTTTTCTGTTCGTAATCCGTCTTAAATTTATCATGAAGTTTTTTGGTATTTTTCACCTTAGGAAATATTGTAACCAGGTTTCCTTTAATTTGTAAATGTAATGTGACATCGTTGTAATAAGAAGGAACGAATGTTTTATTTCTCATTTTCGGGAACAAGGAACGCGCGAGCGATACACGCGGGGAACGCACTGGGAGGTGAACGTGGGAACCTCGATTTCAGGCATCGGGGAGACCACAGCAAATGCACGGGTAAGGTAATTTCCCTCATACCTTTCCCGTGTAAACGTTGTGAGTTCCCATACGTTTGCCATCAATCGTTTTACCCGTGCGTTTTATTGTGTTTCCGGTGCGTTTTACCACGGGTATGCCGTAATCGCGTAAGTCCGCATCGTGTGTTTCATCGTGGGTACCTCCTGAGCTGACTACTTACTCCCCCGTACAATCGCTGTAGTTCCTGCAATCCCTGCGCTCTTCTACTACACTCTAGGATCGCTGCGCGTTCCTTTCTTTTTACCCCGAGTTCCTTCCGGGCGTGTCCTTCCCCCACCCCGCGTTCCCCGCGAGTTCCCGGTGGGTTCCCTACTGGGTTCGTTCCAACATTCTAAATTTCATAATTCGCCAGGTAAGTGCCCTGATGTGTTAGCTTTTTAGTTTCTCTGACAGTCAAATGGAAATGCCATACCTTTCGTCTTCTTAATGAAGCCCCCTTCTTCAAGCCAGTAAGCCATATGTGAAAACGTTAAGAAAGCGTATAACGGACTAATACAAAAAAAGACTTTATCAAGATACAAGGCCTAAAATTATTCGTGGTAACATTTAGTGTGGTACAAGGATGAGAGAATCGCGTGATAAAAAAATGTGACCGTAAGTTATTGTATGTTTAAATGTTTAAATGAACACTTCAGAATTCATTTAAAAACGAAGGAAATGTTTAGACATTGATCAAGAACTGTAAAAATGTGAATAGTTTTTGAAAAATTACCTATTGTGTTACTGTTAGCTCATACAGGTTCACGTGAACTCCCTATGAACAAGGAAAATGCAAAATTTTCTCAGAGTAAAGCGTGCAAAGGGTGTTGTCTTTAGAATTTGTGACGTGCCTGTTAGCTGATTGGTCTAATTTTATTTTGCATATTCATGATGACTGTTGCTGACCTGAGGTGCTTGTTTGTCATTTTGAGATGTTTGCCGTCGGAGTAAGATGTGAACTGCTCCCTTCTACACGAGAAGCAGATTCTTTCTTTAAAGAAGAAATGACGTCCACATTTGGGAAAGGATAGTCGGTTGACACCCATTTCTGTCAATGGTTAGTACCAATTTCTTTGCATTCTACCTTTGCAAGTAATACTTCAACCAAAAATACCGGCTCCAAGTCCTACCACGTGCGCTAGACAGACTCGGTTTACGTTTCGTGTCGAACTTCAGAACAACCTCATGGCTTTAGTAACGGAGTTAAAGTTACATCAGAAGTTAGTTCAGGAACCATAGCAGACGCTAAAGTTCGTAGCAGCTATTTTTTCGAGAGTCTGGCTTTCTTCATGAAATTGGCGTTTCTTTGTCAAAGTTTGTCTTGTACTTGTTAACGCGCACTCGTGTTTAACAATTCACTGTGAATTCTTTAATTCCTCGTTTACTCTTTTCAGTTTTTAAACTTTGGGTTTGTTCCTTACCCAATTTTTGTCTATTCTATTTTCAGGGATTGTCAGCAAGACAGGAGGAGATCAAAAGGATTCAAGCAGGGAGGATGAAGACAAAGTTGAGAACATCATTTTAGAATTTGGTTCAATTGAAATCTTTCCGATAAGAAATGACAGTCTTGTAACTAGAAAAGTTATGTTCGAAGTCAAAACTTCGAAGTCTAAAATAATTTTGATCGTTTAATGTTTTTTTTTTCTCGGCAGAAATGTTTGCATTCGAGTGATATTCGGGCTCGGAAAAAATTCAGTTCGGTAGTGATTGTTAATTAATTCTGCCATTTTTGCCGGAAAGGTTTCAACCGCTTTCGAGTTATCATCTAGTATATGTTTTCAAATTGTGGGGAGTTTTATTTCTTGGATCGAGCGATCATCAGTTTTATTAAAACAAATTTTATCGGTCGGTATTTGCATGCTTACTTTATTTATCTTGTCAGATTCGAGCATTCTTTTTTTTTTTCCTTTTAAAAATTCCAAATTGTTTTATAATCGCTCAACTCTCCTAAGTTTGAAAACACGTCACTTCGAGATAACGTTTGTTAAATATTTTAAGGTGGCACTGCATGTTGAAATCAAACCGAGATAGCAATTGGACTTTTTGTAACTATTAGTTACGTGATCATGTCAATCATAAGAAATTCTGTTGTGATATAAATTAAGCAAACAATTCAACGTTGAAGTTTAATTTTTCTTCTCCAAAATCGCACTAAGCACTGAAGTTTTACGAAGGCCTAGTTTCAATTTATGATGCGAATTGCCTGTTGGAGGGCTTATCTTACTCTGTTTAGCTATCAAACGCTTTGAGTAATCGAAGAATTATTTCTACTTCTCAAATCTTGGTATTTTCAGACACGAAATTAAAAAGTCTGTTTCAATATTCTTCGCTTTGCAGACTAATTTTCAATATTTAGATTTTCCTTTTTCTCCCAAAAGGGTCAACGAGCTTCTAAAAAAGAAACAAACACACTACTATTAATTTATGATGTGAATTGTAAATGTTGAAAGAGCAGTTTCCTCGCTCAAAATTTACTAATCAACCAATTCCTCTGAAAATACTGCAGCTCGAAGCTCATTAAAAGAGCTCAGTACAAATATCAAACAATTTCTATCGTTTCATTTGTAATTTTGAAACACCAACTTGATCAAGGAATAGTTGACTATTCGTTAGTAAATTTGATTTTTTTGAATTTTTGCAAAATTTGTTGACATGATCACAAGTTATTGAACGCTTTTTTCCTTATTTCATTCGATGTTTGCTTTTTTTTTTGGTTTTTTATGCACTTGCAGTAAAATGAGTGAACACTTCTTTTGACATCTTTTGTTGAGTATTGACATGCAGAGCCACCTTGAATAAATAATTTTAGAAGAGGATATTTGGTTTCTGCATTGATCTTCGTATCAAGAAAGTACTTGATTTATCGGCAAATATTGTGGTATACATTTCCGTACGGAAAACGGTCGGTTTAAATTATTTCTTCGGAAGGGAACTAAACGTATAAAAATCAACCACAAACCAAATATATCCTCTTGTTTAACTTCCAGCGAGGCTGTAATGAATTATGTCTGGTATCAAGCAATTCGTCAAATGGCATTTTTCGAAAAGTGTCTGATTTTCCAAATTTTTTGCTTTTATTACTATCAGATCTATTACATTTTTGAAATGTAGCTTCAATTGTCGGAATATTTTAAAGCTATCATTTGGACTGCCAAACCTTTTTACTGAAAATTTTCACGATTTGATCTGCTGCTTTTCAAAAATGTAGCTTCGATTGTTTGATTGTTCTAAAATGTTATTGCTTTCGTCCGCAACTGGCAGACATTTTTACTAAAAGTATTCGCTATTTCATCTTTAATTTTCTACACTTGGTCCCAATTGTTTGATTCTTTAAAAATTTTATCGCTATTACATTTATTATCACGAACGTAACTCCAATTATCTGATGCTTCTAAAACTTAATCGCTATCGTTTGCTACGGACAAAATGTTTCCAAACACTTGCTATTAGCTTTATTGATTTTCCAAACTAGCTTTAATTGTCTGATTGTTCTAAAATGACATTGCTTTCTTCCGCAACTGACAGACATTTTTACTAAAAATATTCGCCATTTCATCTTTGATTTTCTAAACTTGGTTCCAATTGTCTGATTCTTTAGAAATTTTATCGCTATCGTTTGCTACGGACAAAATTTTTCCAAACACTTGCTATTAGCTCTATTGCTTTTCAAAGCTGTAGTTTACGTTTCTGATTGATCTAAAATGTTATTGCTTTCGTTCGCAAATGACAAAGTTTTACTAGAGGAAGAAGCCATAGGATATATAGTGATACGTTTTGAAGCTTGATAACCAGACATTAACCTTTAACACCTCGCTGGAAGTAATTTCTAGAAGATAACAAAGCAAGCCATGAACAGTGTATCTTAAATTGGCCTATAATTCGTCGGGTATTGGTTTTTCATCTTGGCTAAATTTACGGAAGTTCTAAAAAATTAGGACTAGATTGAAGTTTTCGCGGTTTTTTAATGTTCGTGGGAGTAATCGGATTCATGGCTTGCCTTTGCTATCTTCTTGAAATATGTTGCATGATGATATCACGTTAAATAGTTAAGCTGTGAATGACGGGCAGCTAGAAATCTATTTACAGAAACGGGAAGAGCAAGTTAAAATTTGTACAACTGCAACGCTTCTACACAACATTGAGAAGGTGGCGACATTTTGGAATCGCTATAGTTAAGAGAGTTTATATAGTAAGGGCTTACTTTACCCGGCTATATAAGCTTTCTTAATTATTTCGATTTGGAAATGTTTTCACCCTCTCGATGTTGTGCAGAAACTTTGCTGTTGTACAAATTTTTAACTTGCTCTTCTTATTTCTGTAAATAGGTTTCTAGCTGCTCGTTGTCTTACGGCTGACTATTTAACAAGATGTCATCATAGAATATACCATCTTAAACACAAACAAATGTTCGCTGCATTCAAAATCTTTTTTTTTTTTAAAAAACTCGGATGATTGGAATCAAAATTTTTCCGTTAGTTTGTGTTCAAGATGGTATATGTTAGAAATTTTTGGCGGGAAAAATTCAAGGGGGTACCTCCTTAAAATTTTTGTCAAAAAAGTTGTCAGGGGAAACGCTGTGCAAATTTTTTCCAATTTTCCCGCCAAAAGTCTTAGTATATATAGGGCAAATTTTTTGATGACACCTTTGTAATTAATTTAATTGAATTTCACTTAACTAATTAACTATTGTAAGTAGAAAATCAAAGATAATAAAACAATTCAAATGAAACACTTGTTGTGAGTACTTTAATGTTTGAAATATTTTATTTACTTAATAAAGATTTCAAAAGAAATACACATTGGAATAAAAGATAACATCTACTGACTATTAAATTAAGTCTAAATTTAGAGTTTAAGTACATTTTTCCAAAAAAAAAAAATGGGCGCATGCGTATTTTAGGCGCCGTATTTTTTCGGGAAAATTAAAACATGTTAACAAGAAGTAATTTTTTAAAAAAATTGGCGCATGCGTATTATTGGCGCCCGTATTTTTTCTAAGTCTTTTGGCGGGAAAATTAAAAATGTTTAAACAGATGTTAACAAGAAGTAATTTTTTTTAAAAAATTGGCGCATGCGTATTATTAGTGCCCGTATTTTTTCTAAGTTTTTTGGCGGGAAAATTAAAAAATTTTGACAAGGGTTACCATGAAAGCAAATCTCAACACAATTTTGCAAAAACAATTTTAATCTTGCATACAGCTAAATAAAAATGTTTTCTAGAAGAGTAATCATGGGCTTTTCACACAAATTTGAGCATTTCAAGACAATTTTTGATCATCTTAGTTTAAAAAACGTTTTATAAACACGAAGAATTAAACGAACGAGGTTACGGAAAAACGTTCACGCTATACTACAGAAAAGTTTCCTGGAATTATTTCTTTGAAAGCAACCACGAACATAAATTTGAGCTTTAAGACAATGTTTACTCTTCTTAGCAAAACTTTCGAAAACAACGCGAGACGAGAATGTATGTGAACCGCAAAAAACTTTGAAGCAATGCTTGAATAAATTGTGGCTTTGAAAAATAGCATTTTGGAAATATGTAAAGCTTATCTCCCTCGTAAATGACTCTGTGAGCTCGAAAATTCTACGTATTCTATTAGAAAAATTCTCTGAAATTCATTTTTGGTTGCAATATTTTGACAAATACAATTCATTCCTATAAAGTCATGTGGCAGAATAAGTCCTCGAGTTATCTTTGTCGAGAAAAATAAGCTTTTGGTGAATAAGCACGAAGGCTTGCGACAAAAATAATTTTACCGTGTCGAATTTGGACGTGAATTTTAATTTTGTAAACAAAACAATTAGAATTAGTGAACAGCCCAGTTTAAAACACACACGTACATTTGTAATTTGCCGATAGAAATAGTTTCTGGTTGCGATGTTTTCGCAAACAGAGAATCAATCCGCTTAATTAATTGCACTAGTAAAATAAAAAAAAAATTGCTTTCGTAAACGCGAGCTCACAGAGTCTGTTTACCGAGAGATAAACACGAAGAATCGTTCCAAAAATGATCTTCCACAAATTAGGGCTTGATAATTTTGTGAACAAGACAATTAGAATTGGAGAACAGCCCTGCATTTAAACATGCGAGTAACTTTGGCCTTGTAGATAGCACCTAATGAATTGAATCTTGTCTTTTAAATCTTATCTTTCGAATTTCCATAATTCTGCCGCTCGAAGTTAATCTAATAGTCTGTCTTACTTCACTCCCTTGTGTATTATTCCCAGCTCCAATATATTGCATCTAAAGTTTTGCCTTCTTTATTCCTTCCTCCCATATCTTGCCTCCAATACCTGGGCATTCGTCCTTTTCTTCAATGCATTGCTTTCACAGAGTGTATTTACTTGAGAAATCCTGCAAAAAAAATAATAAAAAAAATCGATTTAATGAACAAGTTCTGTAGTTGTCAACAAGCTGGTTCGCTTCAGTTTACAATTTGATTGCCGATTCATCAAGCACTAATCAAAACATGCATGAATTTATTAACTTCAAATAACTTCAAATAACTACCAAATGTTTACCCATTGCAAATATCAAATATCCCTTATCAAACGTGATTTATTGTCGCTGTACATATGTGTGCAACAACTAAATATATTTTGATGTCCATGCAAAAATGCATGCTTCACAACCATGAAATTACAAAAGGCGACTTTTTTCTTCTTTGCGTACGAGTGCACGGCCAATGTTATCCGAAAGTCCGGCCCGAAAGATTGTGTTGTTATAATATTTTTAGCAAGAGCACATTTTTTAAAAAAATTTGAGTTTGATTCAGGCTGCGGTCCCTCGATATTTTCATTATCCCTGTTATTCAGACCGAACAAAGTTAACTAAAAAAGTTATAGAATTTCCAGGGTACAACACTTTGATGCGACGAAATCGCATTGAAAATGGGCTGCCTAATAGATATCAAAGATTTCAGTTGCATGACTACTTATTTAAGTTAAACAAAATGTGAATTGAGAGCGTTAACGCACCACTGTTCCTTAATAGCAAGTTATCTTCCAAGTCATCAGAAGACATCTCAGCTCAGTAATTCAGTCTAATCTACAAAATAAATCAAGAAAACAATTAATGTAAGAGACATCATCTAAGAAATAGAAAAAGCGCTATATTACGGAAAACAAGCAAACGAACAAACAAACAACTTAACAAACAAACAGACAGCTTGGACTATTGCCATCTTAGTTTTCAAAATCTGCCCAAAAAATCCCAGGAAATCTTTGAAAGTTAAATGTCGAAAATGATGCAAAGGCTGCAAAGGTTTTGGAAGAAACTTGATAAAGCTTCGTGAAAACTAACGGCTAAACGAGAAAATAAAACCAAGAAATTTGGTCATAGCAGCCCATAAATGCATGGTTGTCATGGAAACGCGAAATCATGGAAACGCAATGTTGATACATCGCAATGTCTCCAGATCAAGTTTAGGAAAAATTATCAAGTGTATTATTTCTTTTTATGATTTTGTTTTTGGTCTCCATATGTTCTTCTAAGTTACAGTGTATTCATCAGGGGATATCAACAGGGAATATCGTCGTGATAAACCACGAAATTCCTAGAACTAACATGAAAGAAATCTATGCTTATTGGTAAGGAGAATTAAATTGTCAAGTTTGGTTTACTAAGTAAGATAAGTTACCTGAGTAATGTTGTCATAGTTGGCCTTATTGCAACGCCCATTTAAACCTGATCTTTGCTGCTTTCCTGGAAGAAAAATAATGAAACAGAAAATTTAGCATTTATTGAAATTAAGAAATTGCTTTGCCCAATTAGGCCTCTATAAAACGCTTCTAGTTTCAAAGTTTTAATTGCAAACTCCCGATACCATTTTATGATTTTAATTCTACAATTGATTGAGACTGTTTTAAAATCATACCAAGTGGCAGAAAATTAGACCCACATAATGTATTCTTTAGAGCACTCTAGGCCCAGTGGTTCGTTAAAAGTTATTGTTACTCACAAATATTTCGGTGAACAAGAAATACTAGCAATTGTTACTTAACTGTTTCCTAAAGCATTTTGTGGAAAGTTTTCGTAGTAAAAGTTACGTTACCTCTACAAAATTCAATATTACGTTCGTGTACACTTCATACCTTGAGGACGACTTAGCGAAGAAAGCTGTCATCCGTTTTGGTAGAAGCATGTGCTTTCCAAGTTTGTTTGAAGTGCAGTTCTTGTTGCACGTATTTGTGCCTCACAACAGCTCCGAACGCAAGGACAATCCCAAACTGAAGTTTGATACATTTTTCGTAGTAATAAACGAAGGCAAAGCTGAAGCTGTACGGGTTTAAATTTTAAACATGGCCGCTCAAAGTTCGACACGTAGAGTCCAAATCGACAAATTTGAATAAATTTGTAATTTAGATTTCCAAGAGTTCACGACCGCGCACTGAATAATTGTTGTTACCATTTGATTGGTTAGAGTTCTCACTGTAATTAAGGGCGGGTTATTTAAAATATCTAAAATGTCCTTTCTAGAATCGAAAGGAACATGGATTTTCGAGAAAAGAAAATTGACCACTTAGGGTTTTACTAGAATCATTTACTGAATAGAGTAAGAACTTAAAGGGCTATTTAAGAATTTTCTCAACGGCGGAATTGTTTTCATTGCATTTCCACGGCGGGTATCAAGGTTTTCCAATTTCATTAAATGAAGTCAAGGCACCTAAGGTCTTGATCAGGAATTTGAAAACGGAAGTTTCACTTCGAAACGCATCAAATGTTTTCCGTCCACACTACGCTGGAGAAATTTAAAACACAATAATCACCAATCATTTTGGATTTGTGTTTGAGGAAAACTCGATCAGAGAAATCACATGATTACCGCGATGTCTTCATTTTCGAAACGCTTCGTTTTCAAAATGTTCTCCTTCCACACGAAAACGAAAAGCCGGTGTTTTCAAATTCCTCCGGTTTGAAGAGTGTTTTCGAAAAGCTCCGTTTTCGTGACGGATTAGTGTGGACGGTAGGCTTAAAAGTAGAAACAAAGTCCTCTGCCGTAGTGTAGAAGGGGCCTAACTCGAGACTGCTGGAAATGCTTATCTTACTTGAATTCCGGCGCTAACATTTGAAAGCTGACGGTTGAAAGCACTAAGGATGTTCTTTGCCCAGCCTGTCGTCAATTAAAGTCGTTGCAGTTTCTCTTAGGGTGTAAGGAAAATACATGTATAGCCAGTTCCTACAGCGAAAAAAAATTTAGATTAATACTGAGCCCATTTCCAAGTTGCCTTAATCCTTTCAATCGAAGCGAGGTCTGGTGCTCAACCATTCAAATGAAAATGAGTTTGACTTGCATGAGAATGAAGTCATTTTCATATGAAAGGATGGGCACCAAGACTCGCTTTGGGGAAGAGGCTAAAGGTAATTCGGAAACGCCCTATTGACTGCGTTGTGACTTTTTAACTATAAACTCAAAATGACTGGAAGAATTAGGAAGCTTTATCTATCCACAATGCTACGGTCACTGACCATACCTTGAAATTTTTGCGCGCAATATTTCAGAGTAGACTCACTTTGACATTGTCTCGCACAATGTTTCAGATATATTTGCGCGCAGTGTTTTGGATAGAAGACGCAAAAATTGTTGAGCACGTTTGACATGATGGAAAACTTAAAAATTGTTGCGCGCATATTTCAGACTAGACACAATTTGACATTGTCTTGCGCAAAGTTTTAGAAATTGTTGAGGGCAATATTTTGGATGGTAGACACACTTTGAAATTGCTGAGCGGAATATTGGACATTGTGGACAACGTAAAAATTGTTGCGCGCATATTTCAGACAGAAGACAGCTTAAAATTGTTGCGCGCAATATGAGAGATGATGAAACTGTTACGCGAACTATTTCAATGTCGATTCGCGAGGTTGGCGAAAATCAGTAAAACCCAGATATTCTGCTATCTACATTAGTAGTTAATTTAGTTTTTCGACTATTTCGCATCCAGTTCCAACCATTTTTTTTTTTGGAGAAAACAGAACAACTCAACAACAATTTAACAATAAAACATCGTAACAAAGTGTCTTAATCTCTATGGGACAATCGTGACCCGTTTGTGATCACCTTGGTTATGATTCAGGGATATTGCACATCAAGTCACTTGTGCTTTTTAAAGCAATTTTTATTTGCTATTTTGTATGATTCACTCTACTTGTGAATTGTAAACGTTCTTAAACTACATGTTAAACAAACCGATATAATATCAACTGTAAATATTAACGCAGTTAAACTTAAGCTTTTAATACAAACGTAAGAATCTCGGATGTTGATCACAAGTTGTGCCTCCAAAATCAGTTTTGCTTATTTCATTTCCGCTTCAAGAGGGGAAAAATATTGATGTCGAGCTGTTATTTCAAGGTGTTTCTCAGCTCACAATTCAAATGCTGTTTTCAAGTTCATTATGAAACATTGGCTTACAGCAAGCCAACAGTAGACTTTGTTAAACTCGGGCGACTATTGGCTGACGGCCAGCCAACATTCTTGATTAGATCTTGAGGCACAGTTCACATCCAACTACAAATTAATCGTAAATACTTAATAACGAATATATCATGAACTGAATTACACACACGGTTATAATATAAGGTATACGAAAAAAAATTAAGCGATCGTGCCCACACTGATTTTAAGCGAAATCTTCAGCTACTTTTCAAACCTTAATACTACACAGTTAAATCTACCACTGTTACTATTGAAAAACAGGTTCTATTTTTTTGAAGACACACGGTTGAAATATTAAGGTCTACAATAGAAGGATAAAAAATCATGTCCACACTGATTATAAACAAGCTTCTAAGCTACTTTTTGAAATGTTTACCTTAACAACTCAAGCTACCACTAATACTATAAGAAATTATAAATTAATTCTTAATCATATTTCATAATGCTTAATGTATAAAATGAGTGTTTCTAAAAACACTCAATGACAAAGTCAGTTCAGCTGTACTTCACAACATTGCATAGCAATCTGATTGATCTAAATACCGCATATTCCCAAACTACGAGGAATTCTTTGAGAATGAAATTTAACATTAATCATTACTTCACACTTCAAAAGATTAACAAAACTTCAACTATAACCTCTGCTCCATCAGCTATATCTAACTATGAAACATTTAAGTTCACGAAAACACTTTCATCACTAAGGCTTTAAACACGTTCTGCAAGACTTGTATAATAGCCTTAACACTCTTATATATGTACTGTCTTCTATTAATTTTCGCATGTTTCTGAGTAGTTTTTTACATCCCTACACCAATGGAAACTAACTTAAGTTTAATTTTGTAGCACAGGACTCAACACATACAAATCACCATTTAGAACTGGGATAAATGAAGTGAGAATGGAAACGTATTCGACTTTGATAGCTTAAACATCCAAATGTTTTTGCGATTCCTTTGAAATCTGCCCAAGTCTTTCTACGTTCACTATGTTGAATTCATTAGGTTTCCATTCCGTTTTGATTTCTCAAAGCAATATAGCCTCGTTTGTTTTTAACTGTTTATGGTTATTTTTCAGTAGGTCCATACTGGTTTTACATAAAACGCAATGCAACGATTAAAGCTTCTCCCAGACGCAGTTCCAGGCCCTTGATCTGAGCGCGCGGGTGATAACCCATAATGCTCTTCATGTTCCATGGTGTTCAGAGGCAAAGCCATGAGTTGCTGCAGATGCATGCTGGATTTTAACTCATCACTTAGGTTGCCTGTGGCGCTGAACAAGCATGGTAGACCTGTGGCTGGACCGAGTACAGCTCGGTAGCTCGATTCTGACACACCAGCGGTAGCACTGGTTTACAGAACAGCTGCGTGACGACTGTCATATCATTACTCCACTGTCGTGACTAAAATATATACCCCAATACCAGGTGAACGAGAGGATACTGGGATCGAACACCATATATGGGATATTTGGGATCTACATCATACCACACTCATTGGTTTACAGCTATTCTCTCAAACACCTTTTTTGGAGTATCCATTTTGGTCACGACACCTATCCACCATTATCAGTTCTGATTCTCTTCGGCCATTGTTTCTTGCAATCTGTAGGAATTAAAAATAAAACAAAAGCAAGCGAAAACTTAGCTCATAAGGCCACCAGTAGGCCATATTATGACAGCCTGATCCCATATTGTTTCAATTTCCACAGGGTGTAAAGTAACACGAAGGGAAAACTGCTCTCAGTGATATGGTAAAATTTCGATAAGTCTTGGCCATATATTTGTTAAACAAGGCTTTTACGGTGGGCGTATTTTCGGGGCCAAGGTTGTCGGAAGGAATTTGGCGTTTGAAAAACATGTTTGGGTTCTTTATTTGAAAGGGATATCGGAAAAAAAAATTCAGTGCGTAACAGAACATACTTGACAAAAGTCACTAAAAAAACTAGCTGGTGCGTCTTGTAGACTCTGCTCATCAAGTCTATGGGACGCACCGTCACCATAGCTTAAGTGCGTTACCATAGCTAAGTGTGCGACCAAGTACAATAAACTCAGTGTCTATCTATAACCACCACGGAAAGTTGTATATTTCTTTTAAAGGCTCACTATAATCCCTTGATCAAGTACATTTAGGGAGGTGGAGCGGTTTATTAGCGAAAGGATATATGTGCTTTTATCTTAGTCTAAGTTTTTAGAAGGTGTATTTTAGGGAAGTCCGATTTTAATGGCAGGAGGCGGGAGGAAAGGGGGGGACCTAGGTAGTTCAGGTGTACTTACTGTTCCACGTTTTTCATCAAGTGATCGTTGATTGACGAATAAAGCTTTATGAAGCTACCAACGACACTAAAATGAGATAATGAAATCTGTAAGTGGCGCAAAAAAAAAAAGACAACGAATAGAAGCAGAGACAACAACATGAAGAAATATCAGTTTCTCAAGGGTCGAATTAATGAGCAAAACATTCAACGTTGCTATATCGTTTCGGTTTTTTATTTTGTTTCATTCACCAAACTTCTCAGGCAATTTCACTGAGCTTTACCTTTCAATATGCTGGGTGTTTTGCCGAGCTGTTTGTACAGATTCCTTTGTAATGAGTGACAATGTGTCAAGTCTGCAAGAAGACAACAAGAAGTTGTTAAAAAGAAATTGTTAAGTGTAAAGCAGGAAATTGTTTAGAAGAAAACAAGAAATTGTTTGGGGATGGTAGGGACGGTAACTTCATCCTTGGTATATGCGATTTCTTGACATACAAACTTGTCTCCTGCCAAAAGATTCATTTGTTCTTTGTACTCGCCAAGCGTCGTACCAAAATGAGGCCAGGCATTGCTATAACCAAAGGTCTTTGCGCATTTCATTTTATGCGCAAAGCAGAGCCTCGGATATCTTGGTAAAACTGGCGGCGGGCGCCTTAAAAAGACGGCAAGCTGCGCACAGGATCATCAAAAACAGAGAATACTCAAGCTTCAAGTTGACTGGTCAAGACAACGACACCGACAACTTGTTTTACACTTTAGGAAACCGCGGTATTGTCAGTAATTTTGGCCACGTTCAAAATTATCTCTAAATTGAAGGAAACCTGAAAATAATAGTTTACTAAGATAGAACAAAACACCAAAGACATAGTAATGAACCATAAAAAAAAGGATGGTTAAGGATGGAGAGGATTGACGTGGATTACAAAAGACGAACTTGAAAAAGTTAGGCTAAACTTTTAAAGATGCTCAAACCGTGACGTGGCTCCTTCTAGAAAACCACATTTAAGCGTCAGCCTCTTGACTCATTGGCCTCCGCAAAGGCTTAATTACTACTTTGTTAGAAGCCTCCAGAATAATCGATACTTACTCATTTCCCAGTTGATTCAGTGTGATACCATTGATCTCAGGCTCGGCAAGTCCGTTCTCAATCACTGGAGCTGGAACGGCTTCTGCCGCAGCTGAACTTGGAGAAGAAATCAGTTTTTGAAGCTTCTCAACAATGGCTTTGGATTTCACCTTGCACTGTTCTTGAAACTACGGCAAAGACATACAGAATGAGTAAGGCATTATATTAAGAACTTACTTTACAAGTGGTAGTGAGCCAGGTAAAAATTAGAATCATCTTGGACAGCACAGCAAACAGCACCACATGAAAGTACTGCTCAATAGCTTTCATGTTTCATCCAGAAACTCAAAAGTTAGAACCACGTTGTACAGCATAATAAACAGCATCACTTGAAAGAACTGCTCAATAGCTTTCATTCGAACGGTCACACACTGGGGTTTCATCCACAGACTCAGAAGTTAGAACCATGCTGTACAACATAATAAAAAGCACCTGCACTTGAAAGAACTGCTCAATAGCTTTCATTTGAATGGTCGCAC
The DNA here is from genome assembly GCF_964199315.1 of Orbicella franksi. Lineage (NCBI taxonomy): Eukaryota > Metazoa > Cnidaria > Anthozoa > Scleractinia > Merulinidae > Orbicella > Orbicella franksi. The sequence continues at coordinate 23,507,545 of NC_138155.1, read as the reverse complement.
ACTAGGGTTTCAATATACAAGAACAACATGCACTTCTTGACAGTGTGAATGGTTATCTTTAATGAACGAGTCATCAGAGGCTAAGCGACGAAAGTTTGTTTTCTTCATCTCCTTATACAAATGCTACGAAATCAATAATTTCATCAGGACTCACCGCTTGCAAGGCAAGAAGATAAGCATCCTTGGCTTGTGTCTGACCCACAAATGAAGCGTGGAAGTTCTCAGCCTCATCATAACACCGGTTCACCTCACTGCAAACAAGCAAACTTGTTATTTTTTAATTAACGTCATAGGCCCGCAATGCATATAGAGGGCTGTGTAGCTGCAGCCTTCTGCACTCACTGCAGAACAACTGTGGCTAATTGTATAGGATGAAACTGGTTTTTGTTACCATCGAAAGAATAGCACCAAACAAGGAGTTTTTCTCAGTTGCCAAGAATCCAAGAATAATGAAACAAAAGTATTCTTGACTTTTCACAGATCATTTTTCAGATCACAAGCCTTATCAAATGAATGGTAGCCATTTTATGATCTCAATTTTCTACAAGACAAATTTCATAGAGTTGTCATTAACAGTTTTCATTATCAACACCTCCTCCTGTCTACCAAACTCAGTTTTTCTGACTTTGACGAGAAACTTGGATTTTCCCTGACCAGAACCCAATTTTCAGATCATGTTAGGATTAATCAAATGAAAAGCATCTTGATCAAAAGGCTAAACCTTTGCAGGAAACGATTTTCTCTGACATTAATATTAATGTGAGAGTGACTTTCGACAACATTTGTTAACAGTCAAGACCTGAAGCAAAGTTAAATAAAACCAGCTGAATCTTCCTACACTTGAATTTTGTTCTCCGTCCTAACTCATGTCAACCCCCTTCATACCACAGATAAACTAAATGTCAATTACTTGAGCCAGTGAACAAGTGATCCATGCAGCTCACTCCTCCCCCCCAGGGACTCGTCAGTTACTTTGGTGATCTTGCTGCACAGGGAAACAAGCTTCTTCCTGTCAAACAGGTGTCTCTGTTCATCAGCATATGACAGCCCTAAGAAAAAAAAGGAAAAAAAAAAACAGCAACAACAATTAACATTATGAGAACAAATTAATGTGTATGTTCAATCAAAGTGTCTTACACCACCAGAGTTTATATAATTATATATATCCAGATCCTGGTTAAGTGGATTTCTACTCCCCTCTCGACGGGATGGTAGTCCTTCACAGGGCTACCCCAGAATTAAATTGCTAGTACCCATTTACAGTCAACTCACACCTTGCGGCCACCCTGCTATTACGGACAGAAGCTACATTCCCGGCCACAGGTACAAAGACATTTATGGAAACAACTCTCGCTATTTCTGATTCCTATTATTATCATTTATGGAATTGTGGATCGACACTTCAGGTGGTCCCCAAACTAACATTTTATTGTTCTTCTCTTGTCACAACGGACAACTTGGACGTATTATATGCGATAATTATTCTGCAGTCTTGGAATGTTTACTAGTTTGTCCACTATTTTGAACTACATTACATTATTACATGTATGAATAGAACTAAATGTATACATACCACAAATTAAAAGAAAATTGAAATCTTAACAGAGTACAACAGTAATTGTGGCACCAAAAATTGGGTCATATTCACTACACCTGACTATATGGCAGATTCTTGCTATTAAGGACACCAAAGAAGGGTCCCAAGGGTGTCCGTGACAATGAGAGTTGACTGTATACATCTGGATGAAGACAGGCACTATGAGAGTAAAGTGTCTTGTCTAAGGGCACGAGACAATGATGCAAGGACCATGTGAGCAAAATAATTCACACATAGAGGGCTTACTCCTGTTTTGGTTGGTGTGATGTTTATCTTTCCTAAAGCTCTGGTAAATCTCTTCAATATTTGTTGCATATGTTGAAACCACATTGGAACTAAACAGAAAGAAAAGGATGTACTTGTTAGAAATGAATTCAGAAACCAGATTCTTATAAACTGAGATTATCGATAAGCAGGCTAAAAACTTTGGGAAAGCTGTTAGAACGAGCAGAGTGTTACAAATAACCTGACATTCCGTATATTCTGCACAAAGCCAACTTAAATAAAACAAAATAAAAAAAAAATATCACCTTTATTTACCCTTAGTTAGGGGTTAGTGGGGCCAAGCAATTAAATTTCAGAAACAAAATGTTTCAAATAAAATTTTACAAGGTTGAAAACCCCAACTGGCAGAAAGCAAACCAATAGGCCATTAAAAAATGTGGCCATGGTTTTAAACTCTGGACTACCAAGAACAACACCGCTTTAGGTGGTCATAGTTTCTTTTGCAACCTTTATTAGGGTCGTCACAAAACAGTTCTTCTCACAAAGCAGAGAGAAACGCTGCGTAATGACTCTATAATGGCTGCGAAGGATAGTAAGGTGGTCGGAGTGGGACTTATATCTGCAATCTCGAGATTTCAAGTCCAACACTCTAACCACTTGGCCATGATATCTCCTGAAAATCAAAGGAAATCTTGACTGAATAATTTGAGAACAAAAAGATCAAAGTTTTACCAAGTAATCTACCAAACTGGAAGAAAGATGGTTAAAAGTAGTGAAGATTGAGATGACTCATTATTACAGGTGGTGAACCTGATAAAGTTAGCCTAAATTTTGCAAGATAATCCATTGATCATGTAACCGTGGATCAACAGACATACTGTAAAAGACAGGGTAATTCTACTCACAACGTTTGATCCTCTGCATCCTTCCTGAAGGTTTCCAAGAAAGTGTAAAACCTGTCTGTCTCAACCACATCAGAAATCAAGCTCTTGAATCTGTCAATTCCCTCGTTTGTCTTACGCAACTGAAAAAGAAAATCACCCTGGCTAGTTTTTTCCTCTTTTACTACTTTTCTATTTTATTTTTTAATTTTATTTACTCTTTTATTATTTAGTAAATTCAGTGATCACAGCCAAACTTGTACTAGGATTGATCTCTAAATTATTGTTATTGTGTACCACAAAATAAATTATTGGAACTACAATGTAATCCTGATATTTGTTGAACCTCCAAGAGAAAAGAAAATTGGTTTGAAAATCAGGTAGTTTGAGAAATTGGGGGTAAAATCACAGTGTTTAAGGGATGAGAAAGGAATTTTTAATTATTGGGAGGCTTGAAAAGATGAGGGGTTAAGAAATTGGAATTCTAATGCATAACTGAATTCTAAAGCAAATGGATGTTGTAACTAAGGAGGGGAATTTGTTGTTAAAATGTTAACATATATACATTGTCTGTAAGTATTCCAACCTCGGCTTCACTCTGTCTTTTGATGTCTGTCCACTTCTTTATGTCTTGAACGTCTTCCCAAATTACTTGCAGATCATCTATTAGACAAGGACAAAATAAGAACATTAATGAGAAAATATCTAGTAGAAATTGCGAGGAAAAAGCCACAAAAACCTGCAACTGTAAATGACTCAACCATTTCAACATTATAACTACTAGTCAAAAATAAAATATCAGCTAAGACTCAAAGCTAATGGTTACAAAGTTTCAAAATCTTACTTTTTTGCCACTAAGCTCAAGTAAACAGACACTTATTCACATGTTCTTCTCAGTCCAGATGAGATTAAACTTGCAATTTCCATACTGTAGAGATAGCCCTAATAGATCTGAATGTCTCTGAATTTTTGTTTGTTTGTGAACTGGGTTTTGACTTTTTGTCGGCAACTTACAACTATTTAGACACATGAGATGCATTTCCATAAAGCTTCTCAGTCAGTATGAAATTTTTCTTGTTGAATCTAAGGTATCTCTTGCAGGTATCTCTTACATGCTTTTTTGACTTAGAGTGGTTTCAAGCAAGTGTCTCAACCAACATCCAACACTACCATTGAATCGAAAGAACACAAACCAAATGGCTAATGTACTAAGTGAGGGAAGACACACATGGCCAAGTCGTGATTTTTAAATTTGATTGGTTCAGTTCAGCTAATGCAGTGGTCACTTGCGTTACAATATCACAGAGCAGTCACTAAAACAATATTGGATTTCTTTCGACACTCACAGGACCTTTCTACCAATGTGACACAATATTAACAATTTTCCATAATTTTCAAATAACCAAAAAAATTACCTCAGTCCATACTGCTGAATTTGATAACTCTACAAAGTTTCATAAGAGTTTGTTGCAAACTCATAAAAACATGGGACCCCAAACGTACAAAGAAATATATGCCAGGGGCAAGCAGGCATGTATTTCTTCACAAAAAATCAGCAAGTTAGGGGTCCCTTATTTTTTTGAGTTTGTAACGGTTTCCAATAAGACTTCACGTATTTACTAAATTTGGCATTATATATCAAGCGGTGTGGTTTATTTTTTGTTTGAATGAAAAAAATGAAAAAGTGTGACTTTGGTTAAAAGGTTTACTGAAAACCACTGCATAAAGAAAAGAACTAAGACCATTCATCTGTCAATTTATCTACAGTAGGATCACTTTCTACCAAAAGGAACTAATCGATTTGAACTGTACATGTATTTCAAATAATACTAAAATAATACTAAATAAATACTACTTTTATTAAATACTTATGGACTTAACACACATGAGAAATGCAATACAAGAATGAAGAATACAAATTAACTTACCTTCTGGCTCAGAAAGCTTTGATAAGAGAGCCTCAAATACCCAGATCAGATGACTTTGACTTGGGTATCAGAAACACAAAGTATAAAAAGTGGAATAAGATGTTGCATAGAATCTGTTTTACTTTGTTTTTACTGTAATAAAGTGTTCACCAACAGGACATAACGTGCCATGATTGGCCGTTTGAGTTTATTACAGTAACATCAAACATGTGCCCTACACACTCTGCATGTTTTTATTGAGTTATGATACATGCCGTCATGTGCTTGAGCACACACAATTTCTTGCCCGTTACATTTTATTGCTTCTAGTGCATTGTTGAGTTGTGGACCTAGGAATTTTTAAGGGGCGTAGTTAAAACACAAAATGACAAAAAGATGACATGGCATTATGGGTAAGAGTCAATGCAATGTGGAATACATACAACCCTTACAATTAGTGAGAGCTAACCACCATGGAGTCAGTGATATTTAGGCTTACTGTTGTGCCATTTGCCATTTTACATTTCGTGTTTTAAACATGCCCATTTTTAAGCACTTGACATAATATAAAACTTTAGAAGTGCACTTCTCTTACTAGCACTTCTTCTTGTAGTCAGGTCAAAAACTTCACTTAAATTGATTTGATTTCTTTGCAAAAGTTGTTTCCAAATTGCCCCTAAACATTTTTTTAAAATCAATTTATTCTTTGCAAGAAGCATCATCTCACATATACACAACAGTAACATGGACATGTTCACTGTTGATGACTACATTTGAGCCTCTGATAAGCAGATGCTCTTTGACCAAAAATTTCAGGCAAAACAGGCTTACCCATTACAGCAAACTTCAGAGATTTGCTTGAGGGACATCCAGTCTGATTCAATTTGTTTGCAAAAAGACACATACAGCATCATATCTTTCTTGAGATTTTTTCTGCAAAACAATAGAGTTTCCTTACAGTTCTTTTTGCGAAAAGAATTCACCAAGATCAGTAATGCTAATGCACAATGGAATGGAAGAAAAATGGAATAAATAAAGAAATGCTATACTAAATTTATCATCCAGCAACATACAAATAAAGAAATTTTCTTCAAGTCAAAAGAAACATACAACAAGCGGCTAGGGAGGTGGTATGGTTTACAGCATTGGGCTTGAAATTTGGAGGCCATTGGCTCAAATCTTCCGCCCTGCTACTCATCAAATTTGTTCTCAAAAAGCCCTAAGCTCAACTCCTTGGGCATGCTTTGTAAACAGCCAGCTACATGTAGTTAGCCTGGAGGACCGTTAACAAGTTTAATTTCCAATATCGGCTTCTTTATTTATAACATTCACAATTACATGTAGCAGCTAGAGCAGCAGTTAATGATCCACAAATTAATTGATTGATTCTTATTCAATGGTACTGTAACAATAAGATCATCACACTGAAAGAAAAACAAAAAAAACAAAAAACAAACAAACCAAAAACAAAAAACCTTTGGACACTCACAAGATGCTTTCAATTGTCACCAGCATAGCTTTTGTTGCTCTGAAGTACTGTTGAGCAGCATACTTGCAGCAGTATGCACGATTTGTCATTATCTATTGAAAAAAAGTCTTGTTAAAGTCTGTTTCAGTCCAAAGATTCAACCAGAGGAGACAGATAGCTTGCATTGTCTATCATGATCAGCTGGTGCTTAATGCTACAGTATATTTTTTATCTCTGATAAAATTCTATCAAGGATTTTAAAAATTTTTGTGACAACCTTTGAGGGTCTTCTTTCACAATCCCAAAGCTACCAGGTTCTTCAAGAATCCTACACAAAATATTAATGATTGTGCAATTTGATCCTGCCAAGGTCCTCAAGGATCTTCTATCAAGTCCTTCAGGATCTTGAAGGATTCTTGCAAGATTTTTCTCTACATGTAAAGGGTAGCAGTGATTAACACTAGCAATGACTAAGACTTTAACTACAAAATGGTAGGAACTTGTTCAATTTTAAGAAAAAGAGCACCTTTGCCATGGATGAATCAGATTCACAGTTAGTGAATTCGTCTGGTATGGGCAGAAGATTGGCTGTGAAGTAAAACACAACATAAAATTTAATACAGCTAGTCCATTGGTTGTTGGTTGCAGTATAAATTGTTATCTCTAGAAAACTTCCACAAAAATAAGTAGAGTTAAGTAAACATTTGGAAAAAAAACTTAAACAAAAATACAGTTCCTTGCCTTTGTACAATACATGATTCAGTTTCATGATTAAAAGTCAAGAGTTAACTTCTACAGTTTACACAATTCACTTAGTCATGCTGGAAGTAATTTTTGTTAATCAACGTTGTGGGAAAAAATGATATTTCCTGAAGACATGGACTGCCATTCAACATAAAACCACAGTTATAAAAGTTGTGAAGTCTTGAGCATTTGATGAGTTGTTCTATTGTATCTTGAAACGATGGAATGATTGATTAGATTGAATAAAAACCTGCCGTTGACTACTTCTGTCTGCTGAGTTTTTTGATACCTAAACTGACAACGAAATCATCACAGCCTCATTTGGCAAATATAAAATTTTTTGGTCATTCTTACGAATTTTATGAAGTAATAGTCTATCAGGAGACATATACTCTCCCCCAATCATCACCATAAGGTTGTCATCCTGAAAATTTAAATACAACCATGTTTATTAAGTATGAAGGAAGGAAATACACCGTAGATGGATAAATGGATAAAAATATATGATTGTGTGAAAAAATGAATTGACAAAAATGAGTGAATGATTGCATTGCAGTAAGAATGAATGACTGGTTATATGTGATATGGATGAAGTGAGTGGAAATGGAAAGATGGATGGATGAAAGATGGGAGAAGAACAGAGGGAAGGAAGAGAGAATTGAGAGAAAAACAGAAGGGAAGGAAGTAAAGAAGGCATTGAAGAACAATTCATTTCAAAAAGGAGAACTACCAGAGAGAGATGTATGGACTCAAAATAAGGGACAAAAAAATAAACATCACAAGAACTTTCAGCATTCAGTTACAAGCCATTTTTCGGCACTGCATCTCATTTATCAACTGAAGGAGGAATTCTCAGCAGTCAGCACGCTAAATATTTTTGCACCTGTGACAAATTTTATTTTGGGCCAGTGTTATGTCAAAAATCAAGTAACTGAGTGCCAAATAATAACATGTACAGTGAGCTGATATTGAAAAATTATTTATTCTCTTCTACTTACAGAAGTAATGGGATATGAGGAGGATGGAGCCATGGGATCTGGCTTGAACTCATCATACTTGAAGAACAACTTCTGCTGAGCTGCACTCACACCTGTCTGTACAGCTATGAGCTCCTGGAACTTTGCAAACCTTTTGTTGAAAGACAGCGCTGTCAATAATACAGTTGGAAATGTCCCTAGACTAAAGCTAAGAGTGGGTAAAGTAAGGCCAAACCTTAAGGCCATTCAGACATGCACTTATCTCTGAGACTTAGAACTCCCCAGAGTCTCGTGACGAAGAATGCCACAGGAGGGCTTCCCGGGAACGGTTCATTGTTTATATTTACAGGAAATATTACATCGGGAAAAGTGAAGTCTGCCGTGAAACATTCATTGGCTCATAAACCGAATTAGCAAATACATCATGAAAAGAAGGAAAAGGGAAAAAAGAGAAACTGTTACAATAGTGAAAATAGCCTTTGAATAGGCTTTCTCGGCAAGCTGAACCAATTCTGTTTGTGGTAAGAATATGGAAAAACACTCTTTGAAGCAGAGAATAGGAGCACCTGAAAAGGCTACCATGTCAAATATCAGCAATTAAATTCGCCACTAATCCAGCCGCAATCACTTTGTGTGCCAGAAGCGGGACAGCAACAAAAATGCCCGCGATTTTCACCTGGGCTTGCTTTCAAATTTGGGAACATGAAAACCATACAAAATCGCCCAGTATATCACTTAATTAAGACCAATATAATCAAAGCGAAGATTTGTGTGAAAAATTGAAAGACGCGAGGAATAAACAATAGAAGCGAAATACAAGTCTGTTATGAGTTTGCTGCAAAAATTGTTGCTGCTCAACTCAGTGGATGACACATTCTAATTGGCTTATCACAGTTTCCTGTCCTTGACTTGTTTTTTAAACTCACGTTTTGGTGGATAACTCGTTTGCGTTTTAAGTTTTTAAATTTTTTTTTTAAGAAAATTTAGATTAAGCAGGTGTGAAAAAAATTTTTGGAAAAAATAGGCCCTTGGAGGTCTACAGTAAACTTAACTAAAGCACCATGTTTGAATTTTTTTTCCTTCACTTCTTCCAGACTATTTCTGCTTTTAATTATTTGAATTTGTCTCCGTCTTGTCATACATACATGTAGTAGGGCTGTCAATAAGCACCTGTAATGACTGAACATCCTTGATGCTACGGGTGACAGTGCTTTCAGTATGATTTTTAGGTGTCTCCCTTTTGCCAGCAACCACTAGAGCTGATAAAAGGGGCCAAAGGCCCTTTGTCCTCTAGGGAGTATGGGGGCATACCCCCCCCCCCCAAATTTTTGAAATCAGGGAGCTTGGAAACATGATTTGCAGTGATTTGAGGCAAAATATTAACACCCAAGCATTCATTATTTTTATCAGAAAAAAGTATTTTATTACATAGTTTAAGGCAGTCTCATGTATATACACTATTTTCAGTTGTGTACGTACTACTGAGATAAAGGCATGCCTTACTAAAAGCAAATAGAATGTTACATGTCACACTACATGTCTGTTTGTTACAAGACTCAAGAAATACAACATTAAAACCTTATGTGGTTGCCTTCATGTTCATGCAAAAGAACGAAGCATCTTCAGCTTTTTCGATATATACTAAGTGAAGTTTGCCTTTCTAAAATAATACTAATATTAATAATATTAAAGTGAACATTTTGCACAACTGACTTGGACTGGTCTCTTTTTCTGTAGTGTCCACTGGCACTCACAGGTTCTTAACACAATTGTTGTTCAGTAATACGAGTCCTGTTCAGACTAATGTAAATGAAGTGTTTTGATACTCAGAGATGAGAAAAGTACATGCTGGGCTAATTCATCTACCCCTCAAGTTCCATGTGAAGACATATGATTACTCATAATCATACTCAAAGTCAGAGTCTCCGCCACTCTCTGAATCACTTTGGCAGCTTCAATAGTGTTACAGCCATTGCTACCTCTGTATCCACATTGTGCAGCCTTTCATCATCATTGCTTTCGGTCTGAACTGGGGATTCACGTTCCTCTGGCTCAGATTCCTGGTCCATGTCTTCTTGCATGTCAGTAGCATTCTCTACTTGTACACCAACATCTACATGCTCAGCAGCACTCATCGCTTTCCCCCTAGCAAGTCCCCTGGGTGGTTGAGCCAACCATTCTTTCACAGTTTCTGCAATAAGAGTGTCAGACTCGTTTGTATGCAGTTCAGATCCACTAATACTCACATGCATTAGGGAGGAGAGCATGTTGTTCTTTAAGGCTGCTTCTCAAACAGGTCTTCAATTGCTTCACAGCGGATGCTCCTCTTTTGGGCCAGGCATTAGAAACTGGTAATGAAAGACAGATTCCTGCAATTTGCACAAGATTAGGGTGAAAATGCTGGTATAAGTGTCACATCAACAAGTGGTTAAGCAACCACTCAGCTTTTCTCTGGGTTCAACACATGCATTGGAATTTCGCTCTTGAGCTGAAGTAGGTTATACTTGAACTTCTTCCATTTGCACATTAATTCTTCCTTTAGGTCTTCTTCGTTTTCTTCGCACTTGTAGAAGTGGCCAGCTAAAATTTTGATCTCAGAAATCCAGGACCAGGGGATCAAATATCTTGAAAGCAGTTAGCACTGGGAGGCTGTTACTGAACCGGTTGGTAATGCTCTCTACCAGTGAATGTGTATACCTTTTAGTCAAGTTAACAAGCATTCTTTCATCATTTGCCCCAAGTGTCATCTTGCATCCACAAGGTCTTTCTTAAGTTGTTTTAGTGGCTTCTGTTGATTAGCAACATCTTTAATTTCATCAATGGTGAACTTTATTGCTGGTTCAATTGCTGCAAAAGATACGTTTCCACCTTGAAATGATCGCCTCAAGTGTGAAAGGGCTGGGAGAACTTGCTGAAGAAGATACACAGTTCCAAGGAACTTTATATTGGACACCTGCTGCAAAAGGCCAGGTGCAGAAGCATCACCTTCTTCTTTCAATACTCTTAAGGTCTGTGTTAGAGCCGTAAAATTTTCAAACACTCCGTGAATTGCCCTCTCTGTGGATAACCATCGGCTTCTGCATGCTTTTTTGAACTTCTTTGCCACTCTTTTGCTCCCTTCTTTCGACAGAGTGATTGCGTTTGATTCTTTGACTGCCTTAGCATATGCTGCAGTTTTTTTGGCTGAGTTGTTAAAGAATGACCAGAGTTGTAGCAAAATCTTCTCCACAGTTTTTCTGTAGGCAACATCGTTGTTGGCATCACCACAGGCAAGTGCCAATCAGTGGCATATGCAGTGAACATTAAGCATACCTTTAGATTCTTATCAAAGTAAGGATGCAACACCATTTTGCTTACCAGTCCAAACACTAACACCATCTGATCCAAGACCAGTAAGTTTCTTTACATCCAGTTTGGATTCTTCAAGTTGCTTGATGACAACTGATTTAACGGCCTCAGCATTAGCAGAGTGGAAATCTTCTAGCACGTTATCCAAGGCAAGAAACTCTGTAGTAACTCTGCCAGTTGGTTCAACAAATTTGACAAACCTTAACGAGCTGCTCCTTACATAAAATGTCACAGACTTCATTGTAAAGTAGGCCGAAGCAGTTGGATTTAAGGACTCTCTTCACCACGTGCTCTTTGATCGTTTTTCCCAGCAGCAGGAACATTTCCCGGACTGAACCACTAGAACGATGTTAAAACAACTTTATATCGCATACTCCCAATTCTTCAATCAACTCAAGTAGATGAACAAACTTGCAATTTGCCAGTTCTTCCTTCGCAACCCAGTATAATGTGTGGAAGGCTTTGTGATAAACACTGTCTTTGACTTGCTCCTGGTAGCTAATTTGATGGTGGAACACTGAAACCCATCTCAGAGCTCAGCCTCTGCTGCTGCTATATGTGTTCTTCAACTGTTTTCCGTTTATACCGGATCAAAGGCTCACTGTTAAATTTCTTGCTTTTGTTCTGAAGATTGATTGGGTCATGTTTTCAACATAAAATGCAGAACATGCCTTCTCCTTCTTGAAAGAGGAGCCAGTGGTAGCCGGTTTTATCACAGTAAGAGAGGGTTGGGTCAAAAATCCAGTGGTGCTGGAAGCGATCTTTGGTTTTCATTTGCTGTTGCTCATCTTTGCTCAAGGTAGCACATTTCTCCAATTGACAGCTGTAAAAACTATGGACTTTGGCACCAACAGGGAAGGAGTGGTTTAAGAACTTTCTAACTTCATCTGCTGTGACTGGACTTGCTTTGGTTGATGAATCTTTATCAAGTAAAATTGTAGATTTTGAGGTTCCCTTTACAGTCTCCCTAGTGAGGTCACTCATTGTTTCTTCATTTGGAATTGGAGTTGTAGTCTTTGAAGCCTCGTTAGCAGTACTGTACTCTGTAATGCGGTTAGCTGTTGTTCCTTCATCTGTTGAATGTTGTATTTAATATGACATAAATTATATGATATTGCATCTTCAACTTGATATGGGGAGATGGGTATTTCCCTGTACTTTCCACTTGAGTGAAAATAAAGGTTGTTGCTGACAGAAAAGCTATTGTAGCTTACGTAGTTGTTGTTTGTTAGTACGCTTACAGTCAGTTGTTATGTGCTTCATGAACTACTTTTGTGAGCCCTGTTAACTAATTGACCTTTAAAAATACAAGTTCATAAAATAAAAGTTCAAACAGCTCTTTATTTTGCATGCTACTAATAGTAGCTCGATCGATCTCTGTTCCTGTCCACATATTCCCAGGTTTACTAACCCAATTTTTGAGATTTAGTATTTTGTAAAGTATTGTGCAAACATTGATACTAAATAGCAAGGCCCGAACACAAAAACAAACTGTTCAGAAAGTTAAGTTACATACTGAAGTCAAGACCTTTTAAAAACCAAAGCCATTTGTGATATATAAGACTTGGCTTGATGTTAACTTCTTAAACCATGGTAGAGACTTACCTGATTGTGTCTGTGAGCTTTTTGAAGTAGAACTAGAAGCAGACAGAAACAACAGCATGGACTGCTGCCACTTCATTGTGGAACTGACGATGCATGAAAATGAGGCTTCTTAAACAAGAGGTAAATCATGTAATGTGCCCTGGAGTGTGACCTTTAGTCACGATGATGTTACCGACAACGTTGTGTAATGCGCAAATTAAAAACAACTACTTGTGGCTTTTAAAGCAGTAAAATCACAGGGTAGTGTATAAATTAACTATTTGGTTGGTTTTTTAATGTTTTTATTAACTTTCCAATAATAACCAACCATTTAATAGGGTGAATTGCTAGTTCCTTTTTATTTGACTCCATAAGCACATCAATGCAGGAATACAGCCAGCGATTCGCAAGAGAGTACCTGCCGGAGCTCCAGTAGGAGCCCGGTCTTACTGAAAGCAGTGGGTGAAACTGCCTTTTGTTGACACAATTCACCATAAAGTAACAAGTTTGTTACCGGTGTGAAGATCAAGGCTACAGGTACAAGGGTGTGCTCTAGGTGCCACAGGAAACAAACTTTTGCCTTTGAGCGACTGGAACAACTTACTTTTTTCGCATAAGCTTTAAAGTGCTTGGCACCTGGATTTCATGGTCAGGGACCTTTGGGCTCCTTGCAATTTTCCCTAGACCACAGCCTTGAGGTAAATCAAAACTTATTGACAGCCCTGCATAACAAGTCATCAACACTGGTGAAAAAGTGCTGGCTGGTGAATTCAACAACCAGCTGAATGTCACTTAAAGTGGTACATGATCAAAACTTACGTGTCACCCTGCTTGATGTAGATTTTATGGAAAGATGCTGAGTGTACAGAATAGACATCAATGACCTGAAAAGACACAGTATGACTTAAACACAATCAAACTCCTATTTGAAAGCTGTTGGTGGACAGGAGTTCAGCTTACAGTTAATTTCAAAAATGTTTTACGAGCTATTAAATCAAATAGCGTGAATCATATAAAGTAACACTGTCATTTAACCTCTAAATTAATCCACTAATTTTCCACATAATTTAAAGCAGTTCTTAAATGTAAACGTCCAAAGATAAGCCACACGTGGAGTTTAGAAGCTCCAATTTAAAAACAAATAGGACAACAATATAACACCTGACTATATAGGAAAATTATTAAGATGAATTTCACTCAAAGTTTGAGCAGTAAGTGCAAAAGTTATTTACTAAAAATCTACTCACAGCACGCTAATGTTTTGAAAACTATTTGAAACATCTCACTTTATTTCATTTCTCTAAGAGAACTGGCAATTAAATTCTCAAGCATTCTTAAGACAGTTTAAGTCAAACCTCATAAGAATGCTTTTAAAAAGCATGTGCTAAAAGTGTGTTTTGAACTGACATGAAACATCTCTTTAAAATAATTAAAATATGGGTAACATCAAACTCAATTTTCTTTTGCAGAGTCAGCTTGAGAGCTTAAGTCTCAGTAAGTTCTTCTTAATTGGAGTGATAATACTACCATGCTATGTGATTTTTCTGGTAACTTTATTTTTGCCATTACAGAGCAAAAGTTCAGTGGAAATCATTCTTTTTAACTGTTGCAATACCTTTCTTGATAAAATGTCCTGGATCCTGGCAAAAAATTCTTCAAAAGACATTGCACTGGATGGTTCTGATTCCAGTATGCCAGCCAATACAGGAGTCAAGAGGTCTTTGAGTCCCCTGAAAATAAAAACCACCAGGTTTCATGCAAATTAAACGTAAGGAAACACTGTGCTGCTAGTATAAATCAGCCCTTTTAAACTTGGCTTAACTCACTGTGATAGACGGGAGTGCTCTGGAAGTTTATCACTCCATTCAATGTCTTCTCCTTCACTCTTTTGGACCCCTGAAATCATTCCAGACCTTTTCTTTGATGTTATTAAGTGCCTGTAGATAGCAACATTTAATAGTTTTAAAAGCAATTGCATCAACTGATGCATAGGCAGGTATAATTCTCTAAGGGTCTTTGGATCATGTGTACTAAAGGCATCCGCGATAGATACCCTCGATCAACATCTTGAAAAAGACTTGATCGACATCTCGATCGATACTCTGTCAACACTTGATTGACATCTTGATCGATACTCGGTCAACACTTGATTGACATCTCAACTGATACTCGGTCAACACTTGATTGACATCTCAACTGATACTCGGTCAACACTTGATTGACATCTCGATCGATACTCGGTCAACACTTGATTGACATCTCGATCGACATCTCGATTGATACTCTGTCAACACTTGATTGACATCTCGATCGACATCTTGATTGATACTCTGTCAACACTTGATTGACATCTCGATTGATACTCGGTAAACACTTGATTGACATCTCGATCGATACTCTGTCAACACTTGATTGACATCTTGATTGATACTTGGTCAACACTTGATTGACATCTCAACTGATACTCGGTCAACACTTGATTGACATCTCGATCGACATCTCGATTGATACTCGGTCAACACTTGATTGACATCTCGATCGACATCTCGATTGATACTCTGTCAACACTTGATTGACATCTCGATTGATACTCGGTCAACACTTGATTGACATCTTGATCGATACTCTGTCAACACTTGATTGACATCTTGATTGATACTTGGTCAACACTTGATTGACATCTCAACTGATACTCGGTCAACACTTGATTGACATCTCAACTGATACTCGGT
Organism: Orbicella franksi; assembly: GCF_964199315.1. NCBI lineage: Eukaryota > Metazoa > Cnidaria > Anthozoa > Scleractinia > Merulinidae > Orbicella > Orbicella franksi. The sequence continues at coordinate 23,492,082 of NC_138155.1, read as the reverse complement.
CAACACTTGCTTGACATCTCGATTGACATCTCGATTGATACTCTGTCAACACTTGATTGACATCTTGATCGATACTCGGTCAACACTTGATTGACATCTCGATCGATACTCGGTCAACACTTGATTGACATCTCAATCGATACTCGGTCAACACTTGATTGACATCTCAACTGATACTCGGTCAACACTTGATTGACATCTCGATTGATACTCTGTCAACACTTGATTGACATCTCGATTGATACTCGGTCAACACTTGATTGACATCTCAACTGATACTCGGTCAACACTTGATTGACATCTCGATTGATACTCGGTCAACACTTGATTGACATCTCAACTGATACTCGGTCAACACTTGATTGACATCTCGATCAATACTCGGTCAACACTTGATTGACATCTCAACTGATACTCGGTCAACACTTGATTGACATCTCAACTGATACTCGGTCAACACTTGATTGACATCTCGATCGATACTCGGTCAACACTTGATTGACATCTCGATCGATACTCGGTCAACACTTGATTGACATCTCAACTGATACTCGGTTAACACTTGATTGACATCTCGATTGATACTCTGTCAACACTTGATTGACATCTCGATTGATACTCGGTCAACACTTGATTGACATCTCAACTGATACTCGGTCAACACTTGATTGACATCTCGATCAATACTCGGTCAACACTTGATTGACATCTCAACTGATACTCGGTCAACACTTGATTGACATCTCAACTGATACTCGGTCAACACTTGATTGACATCTTGATCGATACTCGGTCAACACTTGATTGACATCTCGATTGATACTCGGTCAACACTTGATTGACATCTCAACTGATACTCTGTCAACACTTGATTGACATCTCGATCGATACTCGGTCAACACTTGATTGACATCTTGATCGACATCTCGATTGATACTCTGTCAACACTTGATTGACATCTCGATCGACATCTCGATTGATACTCTGTCAACACTTGATTGACATCTCGATCGATACTCAGTCAACACTTGATTGACATCTCGATTGATACTCGGTCAACACTTGATTGACATCTCGATTGATACTCGGTCAACACTTGATTGACATCTCAACTGATACTCGGTCAACACTTGATTGACATCTCGATCAACATCTCGATTGATACTCTGTCAACACTTGATTGACATCTCGATCGACATCTCGATTGATACTCTGTCAACACTTGATTGACATCTCGATTGATACTCGGTCAACACTTGATTGACATCTCGATTGATACTCGGTCAACACTTGATTGACATCTCAACTGATACTCGGTCAACACTTGATTGACATCTCGATTGATACTCTCTCAACACTTGATTGACATCTCGATCGACATCTCGATTGATACTCTGTCAACACTTGATTGACATCTCGATTGATACTCGGTCAACACTTGCTTGACATCTCGATCGATACTCAGTCAACACTTGATTGACATCTCGATCGATATCTCGATTGATACTCTGTCAACACTTGATATACATCTCGATTGATACTCTGTCAACACTTGATTGACATCTCGATCGATACTTGGTCAACACTTGATTGACATCTCGATCGATACTCGGTCAACACTTGATTGACATCTTGATCGACATCTCGATTGATACTCTGTCAACACTTGATTGACATCTCGATTGATACTCTGTCAACACTTGATTGACATCTCGATCGATACTCGGTCAACACTTGATTGACATCTCGATCGATACTCGGTCAACACTTGATTGACATCTCGATCGATACTCGGTCAACACTTGATTGACATCTCAACTGATACTCGGTCAACACTTGATTGACATCTCGATCGACATCTCGATTGATACTCTGTCAACACTTGATTGACATCTCGATCGATACTCAGTCAACACTTGATTGACATCTCGATCGACATCTCGATTGATACTCTGTCAACACTTGATATACATCTCGATTGATACTCTGTCAACATTTGATTGACATCTCGATCGATACTCGGTCAACACTTGATTGACATCTCGATCGATACTCGGTCAACACTTGATTGACATCTCGATCGATACTCGGTCAACACTTGATATACATCTTGATCGACATCTCGATTGATACTCTGTCAACACTTGATTGACATCTCGATCGACATCTCAATTGATACTCTGTCAACACTTGATTGACATCTTGATCGATACTCGGTCAACACTTGATTGACATCTCGATCGACATCTCGATTGATACTCTGTCAACACTTGATTGACATCTCGATCGATACTCAGTCAACACTTGATTGACATCTCGATCGACATCTCGATTGATACTCTGTCAACACTTGATATACATCTCGATTGATACTCTGTCAACATTTGATTGACATCTCGATCGATACTTGGTCAACACTTGATTGACATCTCGATCGATACTCGGTCAACACTTGATATACATCTTGATCGACATCTCGATTGATACTCTGTCAACACTTGATTGACATCTCGATCGACATCTCAATTGATACTCTGTCAACACTTGATTGACATCTTGATCGATACTCGGTCAACACTTGATTGACATCTCGATCGATACTCGGTCAACACTTGATTGACATCTCGATCGATACTCGGTCAACACTTGATTGACATCTCAACTGATACTCGGTCAACACTTGATTGACATCTCGATCGACATCTCGATTGATACTCTGTCAACACTTGATTGACATCTCGATTGATACTTGGTCAACACTTGATTGACATCTCAACTGATACTCGGTCAACACTTGATCAACATCTCGATCAACATCTCGACTGATACTCTGTCAACACTTGATTGACATCTCGATTGATACTCTGTCAACACTTGATTGACATCTCAATCGATACTCAGTCAACACTTGATTGACATCTCGATTGATACTTGGTCAACACTCGATTGACATCTCAGTTGACCGTCATTCGAAAGTCAACTACATGTAATTTTCGCAGACACACAATCAAGTGTCAATCGATACATATGAGTCGGTCAACGCTCGGCCAACTATTAACCCACTGCCCACTGGGTTTTGATCAAGTGTTGTTTAAGTGTCGGTCTAGCGTCAATTGCGGATCGATTGAGATAAAGGATTGATTGGAAGTATCGATCGACACTCTACTGCTGATGCCTTTAGAACACATGATCCAGATCTTCATGGATCCTTGAACCTCTTTATAAGGATATTATTGAGAATGTTATATGAAGATACTGCCAAGATCTTGATCAACAATTTTTAAGGTTCTTTTAACTTGTGAGGATCTTCAGAGGTTTGCTCAAAATCTTGCTGATGTCATTTATAGATCCAGGAGGATCCTGAGAAAGATCTTACATTTATCTTTCAAAGATCATTTAAGGCCTTGTGAAAGAACCTTATCTTTAAAGATCATACTGTATTTATTTAAATATTAAGTATTTTCTTTAAAGATCTTGTAAGAGAATGTGATTTTCATCAGGAATGACTGCAAAAATAGCCATCTCCACCCCTGAGGAAAGTTATTAGAAATTCTGAGGAGGTTTTCAAAACCCAGACTTCTAAAAGAAAGTATGAAGTTATAAACTGCAATTTTCACAGAGAAGGGGGTGGATTATATGGGATGGGGGGAGAGGAAGGTTTCAAGAACAAAGTTAATGACTTCTAGTTACTCCAAGAGAGAGTGACAAAAGTTCATATTGGAAATTTAATAAAATAAAACTGAGAAAGACTTTTGCTTTAATTTGCCAATTCAACAATTTTCTTTATCTCACACTGGTTATCTGACCAGTACCTAGAGTGTGAAATACTTACATGGTGTCCCTGTTCTGTCGCCCTCCATAGGGTCTGAAGGGTAACTGTCCAGTGGCAATATGGTAAAAAGTAACTCCAATACTCCACAAGTCAACCTAGAACACAAACTCATGCCTTAGTCAGATAATTAAATCCATTTCTATGAGCACTGTACATAATGATTAGAACTTAGAGGTGAACTAGAAGAAGGTAAGAGATACTACTACTCAGCACTGCCTTGACAGACGTGCAGTCCTCCCTGCCAATCTTTTTTTCCTTGTTATTTTTACATGCAGTTAATAAAAGGAACATCTGCAACTACAGGCTGACTCTGAAGAGCGTGAAGTGTCAATGCCCAAGAACAAAATACAACTAGCCAGACGAGAGCTTGAACCCAGATTGAACAGTCAATATCATGACCTGCCCACTAAACACTGGACACTACAGTATGCCTGACCAGCTACATTAGAGCTAGACAATTCTGCCTTTCATTAAGTGTGGGCATTGTGAAGAAGTTAAACTACAGTGGAACCACGCCTTACAGTCAACCCGTTAATATGGCCACCTCGTTATTACAACCACTTTATTCTTGCCCAAACAAATTAAGGCTCAGTCAGAATTTTCTTATTCAAAGAACCCCTTTTTATATGACCACCCTGTTAGTCACATCGCCAGATTTTTGTGACCTGTTGGTGACCAGATTAATGGGGTTCCAAGCTTCTCCTTGGTGTAGAAGACAGAGTAGATGGCACAAAAAAACTCTTTCCCACAAACCTATTGTTTTCATTGTTTTCCTCATTCTTTTGTCCTCAATTGTTTTCTATTGTTTTGTCAGCTCTGTCTTCTACACAAAGTGAGAGGCAGGTTCCACTGTACAATATCACCACGGAACTCACCATTGCACCAAAAGCTTTGTTGCCATGCTTTCTTAGCACACCTCTCTCGTAAAGATCTGGATGCTGTGAATCGTATGCACAGTCAGCAAAAGTGATATATAGTCAAATAACCTCATGACAACATAGATGTATGTCAGAGGATATAATGGGAAAAAAATGGCCACTCATGCTATTAACTACTTATTAACCAAGAGTGAGGTCTTTATGGGAAAATCTTAAACAGAGACCTCGCCATATTGACTGAGCAATAGTGAGGTCAATACGGCAAGGTTGAGGTTTGAGATTTTCCCGTAGAGACTGAATGTTCGAGGTTAATAAGTTGTTTATTATATGGCTTTTCGCTTTGTCTTTGCAGGCCCATAACCAGCCAGGCTGTGGGCATTATAAGAAAACAATGCCTTAGAGCTAGCCAATCAGAGCATGTGTTATATCAGCCACAAATACAAGCCATATAATAATATTTAATAATTCCATGAAGCCAAAAAAGCTTGGGAGTGTATGGTTCATGTTTAGTGTTAATGACCTACCAAATATTCCTCAGTACCATAAACAGACATAAAGCCTTCATGAGCTTCCAGCTCTCTTGCTGCTCCGAAATCAGTTAATTTGTAGACAAAGCTGGTTTACAAGAATATAAAATTTGTTAACAACAATCAATCATTTGATGACTAATCATGTAATAATTATATATTAACTGAAGTTGATCACAACCTACCTTCCATCATCTTTCACCACTCGCATGATGTTGCCTGGCTTGAGGTCCCTGTGGACCATGCCTTGTTCTCGTAAGTGCTTCATTCCTGCAACTGATAGACAGTGACCACAATAGCATAATTAGTTAGAGATCTATGACAATCTGCAATTTTGTGTTTATCATTCAGGGAAAGCCAAAGTCTCAAAATTTGTTATTACAGTTTGAGTGTTTTTACCTCAAAGTAAATATAACTGTATATTGGTTTTTTTTTGAAAAAAAACAAAAGAAAAGAAAAGAAAAAAACAACAACAAAATAGAAAACAGCCCAAAGAAAATATGCATGCTAATTTGTTAAAAATCACGTCTGTAACTCAATAGAAACACAGAACTAGCACAAGCTGTCAATGAAATGATGGCTTGAGCTGCAAAGACAATTTACATTTCAATGATCAATGTAAACAGCTGTGTTCTTTTTTTGTCGCTGAATTTTTCTTAAAGAAATAGAAAACATGTTTTTAGTGTTTCTATCAAGTTTAAGTATAAATCTACTAGTGTTCTATCACGAATGCTGTTCTCTTGTTGGCTACGCTACTCACTATCTATTCTGTGATAGATGGAGAGTAGCATAGTATTGTGCCCTTGTTAACAAAATGACGGCTGCTTCTTGGCGTTTTCGAAGTGTCTGTGAAGAGGATTTAGAAAGTTTTGAATGAATAGCAGATTTATACTAAAACAATTAGATTATTTGCTCACGATTTCTATGTGAGGTAGTTGAGGAGGGCTCTCGTCAACTAACAAGTGATAGAAATCTCAAGCCCATAATCTAATTGTTTAATAACAACACTCATGGAAGTATGGGAGAACTCAAAAAAGCTGTAGAAACACTTGCCTGTCGGTTTGTGTTCCCATACCATTTCTTGTTCTCCCAAACTTCCACTCGGACACAAGGTACATGTTTTCTATTTCTTAACTAAATCACAATGGAATCCAGCATAGCCCCATTAATTATTTAAACCACTTTCAAGACCATGCATGCTTCCTCCTCAAGGAAGCCCTGATGTCACACTGTCCTTACCAACATCTTTAACCACTTGTTTAAAGTCATCCTCTGTGAAGCCATAAGCATTAGCAGGATTTTCAAGCAAGGTGAACAGACTTCCTCCAGAACAAAGCTCCATGACAATGATTTCATTCTGAGACCTGAGCTTTAAACAAGATATTAATCCAAAGGGTTACGTGAATAACAATTTAAATAGCAACTCTGTACTCAATGAGGTTTTATGGTAACACACTTTAACTTAGAAACCATAATTGAAGGCTTTCGTGCAAAAAGGGTGTATATCGCTTTTTTGGCCGATTTTCATTTTTTCAGGATTGAGCTAAGTTTTGGCATTGTTCTGTAATTGTTTGATGTGTGCTTCGTTTTCGAGATATAACGTTTGCAAAAAAACTCAGTTTTCCAAGGGTATCTTTTGGAGATCCTTTGTTGAAGGAAAAACAAAAGAAACCATTTGTTTTGCTTAACGATGAAGTCACCAAAATGTGGCTTTTGCTGCTAGTTGTTTGAACCAATACAAGTTTCATTATTCATATAATTATGCTATTCTCTTACTGTTGCTTTGTTAGTGGTCTATTTCTCTACTTCTGTCAAAAATAAAAACATCTATTTAAAAAAAAAAAAACTGTTCTGTTGAAGCTGCTAAAAGTAACCGTTTAAGTTCGTGGATTCACTCCAAAAGATACCGCTTGGAATTCTGAGTTTTTTTGCATACATTATTTCTCGAAAACGAAGCGCAACTCAACAAAAACAATTATGCAAAGATGCTTTTTCATGTCAAAACAAGTTAGTCTGCCAAAAATTAGCTCAATCCTGCAAAAAATAAAAATCGGCCCAAAAAGCAATATACGCCCTTTTTTTGCACAAAAGCCTTCAATTATTAAAATTATGAACATCAGGGACCAACAGTTAAAAGACAATGTCAGTTGGATTTCCATGGTCATGTGGCTACCATTTTGAATATTGGGTTGCTATGGCTACAGTAACTGTAGCTTATTTCAGTAGCTGAAAGAAAGCTTTTCAGCAGCAGCAGGGCTTTTCATAAGGTCCAAGCACCGGGAAAATTGACCGGCTCTGAGGATGATTTTGCATGCCTGGTTTGACCATCTAGAGGGAAGTTTTTCTTATTTAAAGATGTTCAGTTCAAAAAGTTTTGACACGTCCTGCACCTGGTTCCTCTCCCATAACTGCCCTTGCCACCACTCTTAATCAATTTTTATCTGACTGTTTTCATTTGCACCTTACTGCGTACTATTAGTAATTAATCAGATTTACTGTAATTTTTTTTAAATTTTAGATTTCTTATCAGATTTTTTTTAAAATTAGATTTTGGGTTTGCGCCTCGCATGGGATACTTTTCCCATTTGCACAATCCCTTTTGGTCTTTTCATTTCTACTAGAGTTGAACCTCGATTATCCATACCTCGATTATCAGGACTTTTTCCCCAGTCCCAATTTTGTCACGAATATTTGTTAGTCATGATCAAGATCCATAGCCATATTCTTTTTAAAACTACAGCTTTGAAAAGTGCAGTCAAAAGCGAGTTTGTTTTGCTTTCAAATTAAAGAGCAAAAGCAGCACTGTGCAATACTCACGTGCAAACGTATTTACAACAAACAGTGACGATACAGACCATATTGTTTTCCAAACAATTTGTAAAAGTGTTGTTTCACAATTAAATGCTGCTTTCTTAAAATTTTGTTCATCATGAATGTTCATATTCATTCATCTAGTCCCAACAAGTCCAGATTAGTCCAGCTGTTAAGGGACAAAATCGTTCGTTTTTTGATAAAAGCATCAAACTTGGCAGGGTTACTAACCTCTGTAAGACAAATATTTCCTGATATGGAGCCATGCCAAATTTTCTTCCAGAACCATCAAATGCACATGTCAGAAATATGGCATACGAGGCCCTTACATGGAAACGAGGCATCAAATCGAGGCTGAGATACAGAGTCAATTTATATAGGTTTGATTGAGACGATTTTCTTGAGTTACTTACTTGCTGTGATCGAGACACCTTTTCTATTTTGCGTTTGAAACTTTCAAATATGCTGGAATAGATCAGGTATGCCACAACACTAGCTGAACTTTTTGGTCTGCAGGAAACGTTGAAAAACAGCTTTCATTGGCTATAACGTTCCTAAGCCTGCTTTAAAGACACTAGCTGAATAAAGGTTCTTTTAGTTGCAATTTCCACCACAACTGCACAAACCGGTACAGTCAAGATTAGCCTTCAAGCATATGCTAATTTTGTAAGAGAACAAGAGTTTCCAATCACTTTGCTACAGTATTTTTCAAAGGAAATGCAGAAAAAAATGTAAATGGCATTAAAATGTAAAATACATCAATCATGTCAATTTAGATGATGCAGCCTATGAATTTGTTTAGGTTGCCTTTAAAGTACAATCTAAACTGAAATGAGGAAACAAGGAAACTTGTAATACGACCTACTGGATGGTATATTTTATGTCTGTAAGAAATGTTATCTTTAATCTTTAATCTTTAATCATTATTTACATATGGTAAAAATTCATCAGGTACAATAAATTCCAATAATATGTCTGAGATCCTAAACCTAAAATTCTAATCCTAATATCATATTAACTTACAACAACATTCTACTTATAAACATGATTTCCATGATTACAGGGTAAGCTGTTTTAAAGGGTTGCGCCACTGTAACTAACACTATTTTTCATGTAGTTAGTTCTCGGAACAACAAGTTTGTCAACCGAGTCCCTCAGAGCATAATTTGATTGATTTCGTGTTAGAAGTGAGATGTTCGGGAACCAGACTGTTTAAAGACTTGAAAACCATTAGGGCTTTCTGAATTTGACATTGAAATTGCAAGTGTTTCCAGCGGAGTTTGTGAAACAAGGAATCGACGTCAGCGTCATAGCCCGATGAAGTTATTACTCGTGCAGCACGGTTTTGTAGTTTTTGTAGCCTGTTAGATAATTTTTCGCCACAATTATCCCAGACTAGGCTGCACTAATCAAAGTGAGGTTGAGGTAGTGAGTTGCATATGCAGAGTAGGGTAGATTGAGGCACAAACGACTTAAGGTGATTCCTTAGTATTGCATTGCGCATCCCTATGTCATGAGCGTGCGCGTGCAAAATGTAAGAGATTTCCCTGAAACTATGCTCGATAGCGAAATAAAATTAATGCTCCTTTTCTCTTAAACGAGCAGGGTGACCCCCGATTTTTTTTTTCAGGTATTTGCTAAGAATAGTCTAATAAAGAACATATTTGAAGAAGAAAAAAGTTCGATAGTAGAACATGATTTTTTTGGGAAAATAGTTCCGTACTGGGTGTATTTTGGCTAAGGCGAGGAATTCAAGCTAACCATGGAACCGTCCAAAAAAGTGCAATATTCCCACAACCAGGCAATCAAAAACGGCTTAAATGAAACAATACTGCTTATTTTGTGTCTTTCAAGCAACCAAGACTTAATTCTGGAATGATACGGGTTTCACCCCATGGCGAGTTCGCCCCCACTATAAAATTTCGAATTCGCCCCAAAATTTTGTGTTCGTGTTTACGTAGTTGTCATCGAGTTATTAGACGTTTTCGAAGAATCATATTAGTCTATGTATGTTTATGTCATCTCGCCATCAGGGAGTCTTGCTACCAACGAACTCCCGGTCGCCACCAAGCGAAGTCAACTCGCACCAAGCGAAGTCAACTCGCACCAAGCGAAGTCACCTAGTCACCAAAGCAAAGAACAGCAAAGAAACAAATGCACGTCTCTCAGACTGAAAGCGATAAAAGAACATTTCAAAAAGAAATCGGAAAGTGGGCGTGAGAATCCGCGTGAATTCTGGGATACATATCGCCCCTTCTTAAACAGTAAAACTAAACCAGCAAATGACATAGTTCTTAAGGAAAATGAAGTTCCCATCACAAATAAGAAACAGATTGCGGAGTTGATGAACAATCACTTCGTCAAGGTGACGGAAAATGCTGATGATGTAAAGAAAAGTGATTTTGGAGAAGACTTCGTGAATCATCCGAGTATTTTGGCAATTTGTAATGCGCAAAGACATGCACCAGAACAGTTTAGCTTTCATCACACAAACATGGTGTTGGTAGAAGAAATGCTTAAACACATGAATACGCGCAAAGCATGTGGGTACGACATGTTATCGCCCAGGCTGATTAAGGATTCTGCTTCTGCGATCGCCAAGCCGCTAACAGTGCTATTCAACTGCTCTATTGATCAGAGTAGGTATCCAGCATCTTGGAAGATGGGACAGATTACACCACTATTAAAAAAGGACGATGAACTAAATAAAGCAAATTACAGGCCGGTTACTGTACTCCCTGCACTAAATAATACATCTGAAAAACTCCTGGCAGCGCAACTTGGTGATTTCTATAGCTCGATTCTATCGGACTATATCAGCTCTTATAGGAAATTTCACAGCTGTGAAACTTCCTTGCTATGCATGACGGAGGAATGGAGAAGGATGAGAGATCAAGGGGACACTGTGGCAGTTGTATCTATGGACTTGTCAAAGGCGTTTGATGTAATCCAACACTCTCTTCTTCTTGCGAAGCTCAAGGAATCAGAGGGTCAAGATAGGGGATACTTTTTCAGAGTGGCTATATGCAAGATGAGGCGTGCCTCAGGGAAGCGTCCTCGGTCCCATGTTTTTCAATATTTTCATAAATGACATTTTCTTGTTTTGCGGGGATGTTAAGTTAAATGCTTATGCAGACGATCACCAAATATATTCATCGGACAGTGATCCTGTTGCGCTAGATGGGCACATGCGTAACGCAGTCAAGACAGCAAACCCGTAGTAACAAAATGGAATGTTGGCCAATGAAAGCAAACATCAGGCTTTGATCCTGGGAAAATTGGAACACACCTCATTTCCTACAAAGGACTCAATTGACATTTTAGGAATGAACATTGATAACAATTTAAATTTTCACAATTACATATCTCTTATTTGCAAAAAAGTCAACAACCAGTTTAATGTAATGCTTAGGTTCAGAAACCTTATTTCCAAGGACATTTTAGTTAAACTGTATAAGGCCTACATACTCCCTCATTTTGATTATTGCTCAACAGTTTGGCACTTTTGCAGTGCAAACAACAGGGACAAAATAGAAGCTCTTAACAAAAGGATTCTGAGATTCATTCTAAGCGATTTTGAATCGCCTTATGTGCTGCTAGACAGGGTAAACTGTCTCCAACTTCATGATCAACACATCTGTAAATTCCTTACTACTTTGCACAAAAGTCTATTTTTCACTGGCTATCTGGCCTATTTGAGAAACATGTCCTCGTTCCATTCTACTTCATACAACATGCGTGGAAACTATATACTGGAAATGCCCAAACCTAAAACTACAACTTTTGGTCTCCACTCCTTTACTTATCTGGCAACAAAAGAATGGAATTCTCTACCCAATTTTATAAGGTTATGTAACTTCTCAGACTTCAAAAAGCACATCAGTAAAACCAATTCATGAAACATGTAAATGACAATTTTATAATTAGTTAACATAAGTCAATTGTAAATATGTAAATAGCAATTTCTATTTTAATTTTTTGTTATCAAATATTTTGTTCTCGGAAATATTAGCTTGTCAAGCTACTCTGAAATTCAAGCTTAAATAAAGTTTATGTATGTATGTATGTATCTATGCATCTATGCATCTATGCATCTATGTATGTATGTATGTATGTATGTATGTATGTATGTATGTATGTATGTATGTATGTATGTATGTATGTATGTATGTATGTATGTATGTATGTATGTATGTATGTATGTATGTATGTATGTATGTATGTATGTATGTATGTATGTATGTATGTATGTACCAAGTGAAGTTTCCTCGTCACCAGTAATCTAATAAGGCAGTGGATAAAAGAACAAGGAATAATCTCTATATGCTACTCAATCTGGTGGGGGTGAACTCGATCAAGTTGAGTCGATGTACGGGCGAACTGTACTGGGTGTGGACGAACTCGCCATGGGGTGAAACCTGCAGCTACCTAATTCAATTCTGTATGGTGATTCGAATTTTTAACACGCAACCAGTAAAAACAACCCATTTTAAGAGCCTGCTGATGCGTTGACAAGCACGGTGACCCCACTTTTTAATTGCATTTTTTAAATGTTCATATCATGAATGTTAATTATGCCAAGTTGCAAATAAAGTTTGATAGTACATGTAGAACAATTTCAAGGGAATTACCTTAACTCAATTTATGGCTCCAATTACAGAAGCAATCTTTTACACATTTACTCCAAGTGATTTCGCAGAGGAAACTTGCTCAATCGGAATATTATTAATGGAGAGTTCGAGTGTATCAGATAAGGTACTTAATCTTTGCCTGGAGCCGATCAATATAAATTCCGTTTTTGTAGCATTCAAGCTAAGTCTGTTAGACACAAGCCATTTTCTTAGTTTTTCAAGGTCGTGAGATAGACTAGACTGAATCGGATGCAAATCAGAACCAGCATAAGTAATGTGGGTGTCATCAGAATACATTCTAGGTATGCTAAATGATAGACAGTTAGGCAAATCGTTAGTATAAATTAGAAATAAAAGAGGACTAAGGATCGCTCCCTGTGGCACACCACATTTAAGAGTGGTGAAGTCAGAGAGACAGCCATTAACAGAGCACCATTGTGTGCAATTAGTCAAATACGATTTAAACCAATCAAGAGTTTTCCCTTGAATTCTGCACTGAAATTAGTTACATCCCGTTAAGCCAGACTTAACCAAATCACCTCAATAGCCAACATAGCTCCATCCTTTGTCTCGGCCTCAATATGATGCAAAGTCCCAATATGACATTGTGCATACCGAAACACAAGTTTCTAAGTTTGAAGATCTTATTACTCTATATTGTAATGTTCAAAATAATTACTTCTTTTTATTTGCGAAGAAAAACGAGAAAGAAGAGGAGAAAAAAATTATTAATCATATTAATGCAATATTCGGTATTTTATTGTTTATTGAAAATGATGGTCACATGATTAATCACGTGACAGATTTTTCGAATCCCAGATACGTTATAAGTTGCTGTTATATTAAAAAGCAAGAAATCTAGGCAAAGTACTCCGGAGAAGGCTTAGAAATAAGCATTTTAACTCAGCCTCGCTCCCATGTAGGGGCCTAATATGTCATTTTTTGACATGCGCATAGCGTGGTTCTGGGTGTAAATTTGGGATGGCTCCATATCAGAAAATGTTTACCTTATAGAGGTTAGTCATCCTGGGAAGTTTCATGCTTTTATCACAAAATGAACAATTCTGGTTATTTTTGGCTCTTAACAGCAGGACTAGATAATCAAGGTTCGACTATTGATTTTACTATCTATGTGTATATTTTACCTTATGAGACCAATAAAGTTGATAGACTATTCTTAAACCAGTTTCCTCCTGCTAAGAACATTAATGAAACCCTTACAGCATCAATTTCACTTCTGTCAATTGGAGAAGAGCCTATCCCCCAGGGGTTACCCCTAAGCATTCATTTAGCAATTTTAGCAATTTTCTTTTCCAAAAAAACTGACGAATTCCCCAGCGCAAAAAAGAAGTCAAATGTCCTACTGTAACTTGTATAGCAATAAAAATGTCACTGGAACTTTCAATTGACCCATATTTGATCAACAGATAATGAAATGAATATATCAAGGAACAACATTGTGTTTGCATTTACAAGGGTGCCAAATGCTGATTGGGCTTGTTCCAAGGGTAGGTAATTCCCGGTCCTAGGCAATAATAAAATATCAAATGCTCCACCCTCTGGATTAAGGTGTGAGCAAATGCTGGCTGATGCCTGGGGAGGGAGGTGGGGATGAGTACTACCAGACTTGACTCAATGGAATGCATAAAGACTTCAGGAAATTTTGAGGTTTAATGAGCCTGGAAGGCTGGATGAGCTTGTTAAAGACATTCCTTGGAGTTTTCTTAGCTAAATTCCTGCATACATGTATAACACGTATGTGTAATATATTTAATTTTCAGAATTTCATAATGTAGTAGATACTTTTAAGTACAGTGAAACCTCTGTTAAGTGGACCCCCAATTAAGCGGACACCCTCTATTAAGCGGACACTTTGTCTGGTCCCAAAATTAACGTGTTATATTTCCCCTTATAATGAACCCCTATTCAGCGGACACCTCTATTAAGCAGACGTGGACACTGAAACAAATTGTATTTGGCTAATTTCTATTGTTAAAAACCTCTATTAAACAGACACCGGACTGAATTGACAATGTGACATTGGATTACGTCCTTGAAATAGTTGATTAAATGTACCCGTATCATTGTTGCTGTATGGAAAGGGCATTATTACAAATGAGTTAAAGTTGGTAATGAAAGCTGATGAACTTGAACTCTGGATAGCTTTGTTAACAACCTGGAACTTTATTACAGTACAGAGGAACCTTTAAATGTTAATTGTTAACAAACATTGCACAATTGTTATAAACCTTTATTAAGCGGACACCCTCAATTAAGCAGACACTTGGGAAAGTCCTGAGGGTGTCTGCTTAATAGAGGTTTCACTGTATTTTTTTCAAATTCTTTCAATTCCACTAATCAAATACCAAGCTGCATCCTATGTTTAACACAAACTTGATACAGGTTACACAAAGGGAAGTTGTTTTTCTCAGGAAGCCCTTTAGAATTCTCCCATGTGTACTTCCTTCTTCCTTGTATCAAGTTACGTAAACAGGAAGCAAAAATGTTCCATTTCCTTTTGGAGCTGACAAAATTGAATTGTAAAATAAAATGACTTTAATAACAATCAATCCCTAATCAAAAACGCTTTACAACATTTCCTTTTAACAAATCAAATGTGGTTTAGCGTTGTCTGTACTCTTATTGACAACGATAAATAATGCATCATCACCATGGTCAAACTGTTGTGGACTCACAAGGCTGCGCCTCATGAGTCAACCCTTATCTATCCTTAATCAACCCTTGACTATCCCTACTACAATTTTGACTCATAATCGTATGAATAGTTTCAGCTCATCAAGAGCAGTTGTAAAAGTGAAAGAGTTAACCAAGACAGAGTAGCAGATAAAAGTTGACTAACGATGATACACAAATTTATTCCACAAGTAAGTCAGCCATAGAAATTTGAATCGATTAAATGATGTTTAGACAACAAAGACAATGGCACAGTTCAACTGTGACAGAACAGTGCTAATGAAATCAGAATGTTAAACAGTCTGGCAACATCATTTGATAACTTCACAGAATGATATCCTCACAGGTATATTTAAGTTGTCTAGAGTCTGAATATGAATGTAGGAATTTCAATGAAATTACTCTGTCATATCTTTTTTATCTTCTAAGCAAAGTCTAACATCTTTCTTGGAATTTCAACACTTCAGGGAGAGCAAACAATAGACAAAGCTGGCAAATAAAAGCTGGGTGAAATATGATATGTCAAGTCAAGTTAAGCTTTTAGGTTTTGCATCTTATTAAATGTCTTCCTGGATGCACGTAGACATTAAAATTCCCAAGATAGCCCAAACATGGAAAATGGTCTTCTTTGGAATTGCTAAAAACATCTGAGGAAGAAAGTCCTTTGAACTTCCGTCTAAGAGTGAGACCCCTAATGTAAATACTTGATATTTTCTCGGAAAAACATGTCATGAATGTGACTTCCTTTCATAGGTTAGCTATGAGGCAAGGGGAATCCCCGAAAATTAAACTATTTTGAGGTATACGCATAGACGTAAACAAAAGCGCTTAAAAGAAATGTGACCAGATTCACGGCGCTAAGTCCATTTATGGGAATGTTCTCGGGAATGATTCCAAACATAGTCAGAGCAATTTAATTTGTGGAAATGTGCCGAGGGAAAATGTTGACGATGATCATGCATGCATAAATAACTTTGAATAGTCTTTAAATTGAAATGATTTTCAAAGTTGTCATTTTGAATATTTAATCACGTTCAATATTTTCTCCAGCCTGCGTATGTACCTTCGACTCTTTCAAATGCGAATATAAAACAGCCACTGCAGATCAAAGACTGTACATCGCATATATTGAAACGAATAAAATAACGAGTGTCGAATAGAACAGAATAGACGCTGTTTTCATCGTCATATTTTCAGCTGTATCTTCCAGACCCTTGAGGGCTTAAAAATAATAAAAATTTGCATTTAAAGGTCTCAACTTTAGCGGAAGACTTACCTCCGTTTCGCTTGCAAATAACTTGACGATGTTCTCATGATTCAGCTTATTAAGGACTTCAAATTCTCTTCTCCTCACCTCTACCGGTCTCATCATTCCTAGCTGGTTTGAAATCTTCACTGCATATGTATCGCCAGTTTTCTGAGGGTGATTGTATTGAAAGTGCAGAAAGTGAAAGCATCATGAAAGCACAGCTGTACGTACCTCGATCGATTGTGAATATTAGATCAGAAATCCGAGAAAAATAACTATAAAAGCAATCTATAAAATCACCTTGTGTCTTCCCTTGTAAACGGCTCCCGTTGCACCTTGCCCCAGAACATCTTTAATGTTCCAAATGTAGTTCGTGCTGCTTCGTATCTCCATTTCACCTATTTCAGTAGGAATCAACGACAGTAGATACTTAAAAACACGGCTCCTACTTCTTGGAATGTTTACGGTATGTTTGCACAGAAAACGCTGTTGAGAAACCAGTTTCTTTTTAATAAATCAACTCTGTTATCCCATCGCATTTCTTTTCTCATCTACACGTCGATTGAAACGTAGAGAAATCTAGAGCAGAACGTTCTAGCCTGACGATTGTGAGAGCAGCTTGGCGAGATGTTTGTTTTCTAAATTAGCCTTCAAAGTGGGCAGAGGGGAGGGGTTGGGTAACGTTTTTTTTATCACTCTATCCACCCCTTATATGCAAGCGTAGCGTGACTCTTTTCTGTAATAGCTAATATCAGTTGCTAATTAACTGCCCCCGCTTCAAAAAAAGCCACCCTAAAGGCTGAAAAGCTTCACACACATTAGAAAATACTGGAAATGTGATTCCAAAAAATACAACGCGTAAGTATGAGACAGATTTCAAGGAATCGCAAACTGATTTCTCGGAAATCATACCTAGCCTGTGTCTCCCTTCAAAAAAACCTAAGAGGGGAGGGGCGGCTGTACACAGGCCAATCATACCATGTACGTGAGATGACGTGACAAATAGGAGTACGTCACGCAACATTAATCGAACTTGCGTGACGTTAAACTACATTCATGATTGTATTTTGTTTTACGATATATGTTATAAACCATAAATAATTAGCTTTTTTACTTTAAAAATCAAATGCAAAAAAACTGCTAAGCTATGAACTATAAACTATGAACTATGAACTGGTTTTAAGGGCCCATTAACTGATCTTTCCGAGCCGTTGCTAAGGAAGATTTATTCTCATATAACCCCATCATTTTTAATTAGTTCAGATTATTTCATGTGTTTTAACTTTTTCATGATAAGTAACACTAATGATGACGTCATCAGGCCACGCCATTGATCATGTGACCAATACTGACAAAAAGCAAAGGCTCCCAAGCAAATTACTTTATCGCGATTTTTTTCATTGATTTAATATTTAAAATTTAATCCTCATTACGCTATGCATAGACATTGTTTCATTTCTAAAAGGTAAGATTTTGAGAGAATTTCAAAATATTGAAAAATTCGTAATTTTCTGAAAAAAGCATGATTTCGAAAAAGGAATGCATAGCTATGTTTCTACCCTTGGCTTTAATCGAAACGCGTCGAAAAAGGCTGGATTTATTGAAAAACCGCGTTTCCTTTAGCATTAAAGAAACCGTAAGTGCACCCGATATATATCGGAAATTTCCTTATCAGCGCGTGCGCAATTTACACTACCAGAACAACTCGGTTAGATCAAACAAAGCGACACAGAGTTAGTTTTTCTCTTATTTTGTCTTTGCTTGTGCTTTTTTTATTTTGCATTTGTGAAACACAAACAAAAAACATCCAAAATGTAAGCGAATTTGCACTTTATTGAGTTGTTTTAATTTTCCGCGCTCAGGCTGGCGAAAGTAACCGGAAGTGAGATTTCACCTCCTTAGCAACGCGCACCCGACGAATCGGTTAATGGGCCCACTTCCCGTAATGACACGTAAGCTCTAGCGGATATTAATTATATCAATATTTCTTCGATATTTCTAAAATATTTCAATAGTTCTCCTGGCTTGATTCTGCATTTTGTTGTTGTAGGAAGTGTCATAATAATTTTGCCCTTGATCGATGTACAAGTAGTTGAACTGTGTGTAACTCAAAGTTCTTAATGACACAGAGATCATGGGTGAAACATATTACAAAGTTGCGTCGGAATTTTATAATTCTGCTTGCGTAAAAAGAATTACTTCGCTCCACGACGCATATAAAAGTTAACGTTTAAGAATTGTTAGATCCGAAAATGTGTATATAACAACGCTTACCTCAAATTCGTCCCCTCGTGAACAGAGAAATATATGTTCTTTGTACTTTACACTATCGCGTAGTGATTCATCGAATATTCATCCATCGTGGTGGGCCAAAAATATCCATGACGTAGAGCAAAGATTTTAAAATGTTGTATCACTGTTACACTGGTCTAGACTAAACTTTGTAAAACAAAAGTTTGAAACCCATGTAAGGAAAGCCAAGGTTTTAAAGTTGACACGGTGCTAACACGCGCATGTAATTTAACAGGGATAGATTACGGGGTTTTCCCTTCAGTATGGCCTTTTATTGTATGGCCAGCTCTGTGAGCGGGCAAGATGAATCAAATCCTGCGTTGTGATTGGCTACCCGAGCGGGCAAGATGGAGCTATCTTGCCCGCTCGGGACTACCCGCCGTGTCCCGCAAGAAAAATTTCCCCGAAAGCCATATAATAAATCCTTTATTGACCAAGCTTGTTCGGTCAAGATAACTGGATATTGGCCTCGTTCTTTTTTTTTTGCGAGGTTATGGACCTCAACTCCGTCTCAGTCCATAAATACGCAAAAAAGACCTTGGCCAATATCCAGCTATCTTGACCTCACACTTGGTCAATAACCCATATTTCTTAGCTTTGTGTGACTAAATCATTAGGAAAAATTATATAACAAGCATCAACTGGTCGACAGTGATAGTGAAGGAGCGAAGCTAAAACCTCGATTTATAATGCGATCGGTTGGATCGAAACCACGAGTTTCAGAAGTCTTTCCTTAATTACAACTTCGAGTGGCCATTTTCCGTAATTTAATTGCCAACTACTTATTTTATAATGCGTGACGGGAAGCAAGAAGTGTCTAATCAGTGCATTCTAATTTTGCTGCGTAGGCGCTAAAAAAACTTCCCTCAAATTCCTTTTCCTGCATGCGGTTTGTAATGTCAGCATGATATCAGTTTATCTAGTGATTTGTATGAAGCAAGAGCTAAAAATAAAATAAATTCCATCTTTGAAAATTCACAAGGATTTTACATTCATCTGTTAGGCTACGAATAGAACTTCCAGCCCCATGTAAATTAAGTCTCATTACTAATTTTCAGCTTTGATAATAGGTCTTCCTACAAAATGCAAAAGGTGACCAGATGACAATTTCAGACACCACAGCCTTCAAATTTGGTGCAGCCTGTTTAATACTCTCCATGAAATTAAATTCCAGTTGTCGAAGGACTTTCCTCGGGATAGAAGAAGGGGATGGGGGCTTGTACCACTGGTGTGTACCATCAAGAGAAAAATTTCTATAAAAAAGTACAAAATTCCCTCCTGGGACTAAGTGATTAAAAATATCAACCTAAAAACAGAGAAAGAGAAAAAGTCTCAATCTTAGTATTTTGATGAAAAATGGCAGGTGACATTGCAAAAAGGCTGTTATATTCCTGAAAATTAATAGATGAAGTATGTGTACATTCTGTGTATACTGGACACACATGTTGCTTTTGGTAATAAACTTGGGAAAGTTTGATTCAAAGAAATCAAATGTTTGGATGACTAGGATGACTAGGTTTGGATGACTACTACTAAATGTTGCTGCCAACATGTAATGTTACAGGATGACGTATCGTGTCATCATACAAAAATAGTGCATTCGTCTAGTTTAAACACCTAGACTTTACCATGTTTCCACACCAGACATTTTTCATTTTCTGTACCTTTTTTTCGTCATAATTTGTCAAAAACTGCACTGCGGGAGCTATGACTCAACAAATTTGTAACAAGTAATCTTTTTACAAATAGTTTAACCAACAAAAAAATTGTTGATGTTTGCACAGATTCACACCTTTGTTGTGTGGGGAGTTTTAAAATGCCTTAAAGATAGTTTCATGCCAGTAGATATCATTTTGACGTCATTCGTATATGAAATCTGTAATATTGCTATGGTATTCACAAGTTGTTTTCTACAAGCTTAACATTATCAGTCTTTTTCCTGACATACTCGCACTAAGTACCACTGTTTTCCTCTCCGTCAAAAATTTGAATATAATTATAAATAAATCTTAAATTCCTCATCCCTTGTCAAAATGGCCGGCATCTATAATTATCAATTACTGTTTTTTTGTGCAGTTTTAAAGATTTTAGCTTTGAAATAAAAATATATTTGCTAACAATGTTAAATTAATGAAAGTCAAATTTGTCCCTTCCCTGTTTGACAAATTGAAAATGACACCATGATTCAAACATAAGTCGCTGATTGAAAAGGTTTTATTCCGTGCTGTAGAATTTCCTCTAAGGCTCTTTCAACTATTTTCTCAAAATGCAGCTTTAAACCAAGCTTTATCACAGTCCCTAGGGTATAACACTCCCCTCTTCCCTTAGCAAAGATGAAATACCCGATGTAGTGGCGTGACTGAATGTCCAACCACTTATGTAAGCAATGTATTCATGCATTCAAGCATGTAACATTGTTAATTTAAAAGCTCCATCCCCCCGTTCATCAATATCTATTTTCCCACCTGTGCCCTTACCCCACGTTTAAAGTAATGGTCTCCGCCCGCCCCCCCCTCCCCCCCCCCCCCCCTCAACGTGGGTAACTTGTGCTTGAACGTTTTCTTGCTCTGAAATCAAGCCCGCTCTCCACTTCCTACCCCAATAATATAAAAGCTGAACACGGTATATCATTGCATAGTGTTACTGATAGTTTCGTTTTGCCGCCTCTGGGATCATGCAAAAAAAAGCAAAATGAACGTTGCACAAGAGAGAGAGTGAATTGAAATTTGAACGTGGCCGCGCTCAATTCAATGTCAATGTGTAAAAACTTACCTTGAAGCTTCCACTGGGAAAACAACTAACTTATAGAACTTGTACAACACTGAAAACCAACCTTTCAACTTGGTACACTTTCTTATATGTTTAGAACGCGAAAGCAAGGGTATTACCCAGATAAAAACGGCGAAATTACGGTGTTTGATTTTCCCGCCTGAAGTTTCACTTTCTGTGTCATGCAACGCTCATACCCAGGTCTCCTCGCGCGCTGTCACGTCTGTTACATAACTCCGATGCCTGTCATCTTTTAGCCGTCTTCGAGTTTTCACAACCACAAAATGATCAGAAACGCTTTGATTCAAGGCGCTAGCCGCGGTATAGGACTACAGATGTGCCGATATCTGCTTGCTAAACAAACTGCAGTGATAGCCACGTGTAGAGATCCTGCAAGGGCTCAAGAACTGTCTCGACTCAAAGACGAACATGGTGACCTCATTACGATTCATCGTCTCGATGTCCAAGATGAAAAGCAAATCGAAGACGTAGCAGCTCATGTTGGTGATACAAAACTCGACTTGCTAGTAAACTGCGCCGGAATGCTTCATCCAAGCGGCAAAGGAGAAACTAGTTTACGTGAAGTTGATCTGGAGAGTTTAAAGTCCACGTTAGCTACGAATGCTCTCGGACCTTTGATAATGGCAAAACACTTCGGCCCGAATCTCACGAAAAGAGACAATTCGAGCAAGAACGAAGTTGCGGGTATTCTTGTCAACATATCAGCAAGAGTTGGATCAATAACTGACAACGCCCTCGGTGGATGGTACAGTTATAGAATGTCCAAAGTTGCGCTCAATATGGCCACCAAAAATCTCGGCATCGAGCTTGGAAGAAAACGCGTGATTTGTGTGGCCTTACATCCGGGTACAGTTAACACTGATCTTTCTCGGCGCTATCACAGAAATGTTGACCCTACCAAAGTATTTACTCCTGAGTATTCAGTGGATTGCCTAATGAAGATTATCGAAGGGTTGGAAGTAAACGACAACGGGAAATTCTTCGCGTGGGATGGTATCGAGATTCCTTGGTGAATGACTGGGAATGCTGGGTCGGATACAGAATTCTAGAGAAGGGGGTTTGAGATAAAGACCGCCCAAGGTGGTCCCACGTAGGGGAGTCCAGGAACCTCCTCCCCTAGAAAATTTTTAGAATTGAGGTCCTCATAATTGGGATTTCCGGAATTCTGAGGTCAAGTCAGCATGTTATAATGTCTCATTTCTTTTTCGAATCCCCTAGATCTGCCCCAGGAATGGATGTTTCTCACCCAGGTCAAAAAAAACAGCTAGAGGGAGTTAAAATAACTAGGTTTTAATGTGAGCGAGTGAAAATGATGTGTGTTGTTTCAAAGGGTTGTGTAAACTTATGAACCTTCCTTTATTGATATGTGTAAAGTTAATGATAGTGTGAATGCCCTGGCCTGGGGGGGGGGGGGGGTACTGTAGAAAGCTTCCTATGGGGAGGTTCTACCCCGACGTCCAACCCCTTACCCTTTTGTATACCATTTATTTATTGTACCCTTTTTCAACACTGCATCCCGTTTCTTAACCACTGGAGTGAAATTAATGAACATTGTTAAAGGGGAGCGTCAAGCATAATTTACCAGAAGAGATAAACAGAATGAATGAATGAAAAAGATGCTAACCTAAAAAACTACTATTGTTTGTTCAGTTCATTATGTGGCAGGAGTCAAGATGCTCTGATTTCCCTATCTTTTCATATACCTCAGGCTGAGCAGTCCCTACCCTTTTGTAGACCTGAAAGCCCAAGAAAGGTATTCTTTGAGCCAGAGCCTCCTTGTATAGGCTATTATAAGGAGCACCCCTCCCCCTCCCGGGTGTGAATGCCAAGGAAATAAAGAAGTCATAAAGATATAAGAGTGGGTATGAAGGTCATCCGTACAGAGAATTAACAAAGCTAATCAGTAAATGCTACTAAATTTTATGCCTGTGCTAGTCTATTACTTTCCTGAATTTCAGACAAAACAACAGTTGTCTTTCAGTGGTCGCTACTACCGTTCAAATCGATTGTGATAGAAAACGTAACCTAAGGTGTTCCCCATTTAAACAGTTCGGGGCATAAAATTAATGGCTACGGTTTTTGCAACCTCGATCCCAGGCTCGTTCTTCTTTGCCTCCCTGGTAAAGAAGAGAGAATCTGTGATCGAGATTTCGGTTTTTGATAAAACGTTAAAAAATCACGTTTCCCGTTATATTGCGAACGCGTTGTTGGACGAGTGAAACGGCTTTTTTTTTTAAAGCGTACGATGGATAAATAACGGGTCCAACGCTTTTCATCGTTTAGCATTACAGTGGAACTCCGTAATCCGGTCACCTAGGGGCCACAAAAATCTGGCCGTATTAACGCGTGCCGTGTGAAAGGGCTTCTTTAAATAAGAAAATGGCTGAGTGAGCTTTTACTCGAGTCGGAATAAAGTAGCCAAAATAACAAGGTGACCGTATCAATGTGGCGGCCGTATTAATTGTTTCTTTATATAAGATGACTGACTGAGCTTTTGTTCTGGTCAGAGTAAAGTGGCCGTGAACGAGGTGGTCGTATTTGCGGGGTGGCCATAAGGTGGGGTTTCCCATGCCAGAGCCGGTGGTCTAGCAAAGCAAAATCAAAGCAAAACGTCAACTTATAAATTGCTTATCACCGCCAGATAACAGTTACATTTCCTGTCTGATTCGATTCGTCGTCATTTTCGCAAGAACTCTTCGTTACTGATCTGACTGAAAATACTGCTTCTAGTGCTGCAATCGGTGATAGACATTCGTCAAGGTTTTTTGTTTTCCGATCTGTTTTTTCACTTTTTCCTACGTTACTCTCTAAGGACCAAATGGAAACCTTTTCTTACAATTTACCGAATATTTACCGTAAATTGCCTCTATTCTGTTGCACACTTTTTATAATAAGAATATTGCTTTTTTTCCGGCCCAGGCTGAATATTCTTATTTTTTCTACCGATTTTAGGCTGAAAATATTCTTGTGAATATTATTGGATTATAACATATGACATTTCCATTTCATTGATTTTGATGGCGTTGAAGTAATTTTGGAGCCAGATTGCATGCAATGAAGCAATAAATGTTTATTATATGGCAAACAAGAACAATTTAATTCGTTCAATGTGACTGGTTTATACTAGCTGACATTTTGCTTGCGAACGGACATGAGCTGAACTTAAATCTGCCAAAGTGTGCTCATCCTCTTCACTTTTTTTTTTCTCATCAGGCTTTTTGGCACTTCTATATATAATTCTGTACGGTTGAGTTAAAGGCATTTAATTGTGCAGTGGCGGATCTAGGGGAGGGGCCCGGGGGCCCCGGTCCCCCCCCCCCCCGCCCGCTTATTTTGGGCAAAAAAAGGAGAAATCACAGAAGGAAGAAAAGCCGGCAGGGCAAGCAAAACAACACCCTCCCTTCCCTCCTCTTAGCTCAAGGTCTGAATCCGCCACTATTGTGTTGTATTGGAAAATATTAAACACACAAAATTATATTTCTTTCAAAATCTCAGTCTCTGATTTGTTCTTAAAATATTCTTAAAATTTCGCAAATTTCCGCCCGGAAACTTAGGACAATATTATTGTAAATGTTACTTTAAGGAAAGGAAGTGTAGTAGATAGTTTTAAAAGCCTACTTCGGTAGCAATCTGGTCTGAGGATTTACTCTGTATATAAACAGTGAGTCGGCGTAAGAATTGATTTTTCAATTTATTATGGTGTTGACTATTATAATTGTCTAAATAAAACGAATACTAATAAAGACATATATATGGTAATGGACGGTGTTTCAGATGATGTTACAATCATGTTGCGGATGTCAGTTACAACGATCTCCTTTCAGATTTAAACATAATACGAGGATTTTTCAAAATACTAACCTATATTCAATACTTTCACGAAGCAAATTTACGTGCATTTTGCTATTGTAACTGTCACTTGAAATTTGCATAATTTTAAGGTTCTTTGCACCAAATTTTAATTTCAAGCAGTATAATGGAACCTTTGTCTGGCCTAAGCTACATTGTGCCAGAATTCACAGAGAAGTTATTTCCTATAAGAGAGCAGCTCCGACATGTACACTTGAGGAACGAAGGGAAGTTACATGTAACAGCAACAAATTGTTCGCCAAAACGAGTGAAGATGAATCTTTCTCAGTTTTCATGGATTGGTAATGCCAGTGAGTGTAACACCTTTCTCCACGCAACTGTTCCTTTACATGTAAGATATAATTCTGCCGATTCATTCTATAGCTTGCTTGTCGCAGCAGCTGTTTTCAACTTGGCCGCTTGTCCTTTGACCATTTTGTTGAACGCTTTGGTTATGGTTGCCGTGAAAACCAGACGAAGACTTCAAACACACCCTAACATTTTGTTGGCTTGTTTGGCACTCACCGATCTGATGGTAGGACTTCTTGTACAACCCCTTCACATAACCAAGTCTATTTTCCTCCTACAAGGGAAAGATACCCACGTATTTTGTGTCATTGAGGTTGCTTTAACGATGTCTTTTGCGATATTTATGTTTGCAACAGTTTCCCATTTACTTTTAATGAGCGTTGAGCGATATCTTGCTATTAAACATACCTTCACTCACGCTACAGTCGTCACCAAAGCTCGCCTGGTCATTTCCTCTGCTGTGGCGTGGATTGCAGCCATCGTGTTATTTCTCGTTGCTTCGTATTCAACTATTGTAAGTTTTATTAGCCATGTAACCATCATTTCTGCAATTATCGTACTTCAAATTTCTGTTTATAAGG
Source organism: Orbicella franksi (assembly GCF_964199315.1). Classification (NCBI taxonomy): domain Eukaryota; kingdom Metazoa; phylum Cnidaria; class Anthozoa; order Scleractinia; family Merulinidae; genus Orbicella; species Orbicella franksi. The sequence goes on along the minus strand of NC_138155.1, from coordinate 23,465,639 downwards.
AGGCCCGTCGACACGAAAAACAAATTCTTTCACAGCAAGTTTCCATGGAGGCCAGACAAAAATTTAAACAGGAAAAAAGAGCTTTAAAACTGATTACGATAATACTAGTGGCAATTTTTCTGTGTTTATTTCTCTCTCCGATTTTCATGTTTACTGCATGGCATATTTTTAACGAAACCTTTTCAATTGAAGTTCAAACATTAGTTCGTCATATTAGCTTTGTACCGGTGATAATCAATTCATTTCTTAACCCAGTCATTTACACTGTGAGGAAGAAGCAGTTTCGAATTGCTTTTATTGAGTTGCTTTTGAGAAAAAGTTTACAAGAAGCTGAAGAATTTGGAATGAGACTGTTTAGATCACCAAACAACGCTCTGAGACAAAATGTACAAGAAGACGAGGGACGGGAGCAAAATGTAGTCCACACTGAAGGCAACCTTGAAAATGTTCCTGAGGTCCTCGCTTCTGATGCTAATTTTGATGACAAAAAAATAACCGCTGCATAGAACGAATCTCCTTCCTCAAAGGCACTCACAGGCACATCCAGAAAGACAAAGAATGTACGTGGCAAGGAAAAAAATCCTGCACACGATAAAAACAAAGAAGATAATCTTGCAGCTCTCAGTCGTCCCAAGCCCTTGTTTTGATTGGAAAAACGCTGAAATCATTCAAGGCGACGATGTCTCCTCGAAGAAACTCGAGACTGAACCAAAATGACTGAAAAACAACCTCAGCATCGAAATTTAGCAGAGAAAGCGGACGAGGAAATCAAAATTGTGGAAGAAAATATTGCTAGGTGATTGACAGAAGTGACGACGACATTGAACCCATCTCGCGAAACTGATATTAGGCGCCGTTCACACTAAGCCGGAGGAATTTGAAAACAGAGGTTTCTCTCTGAAAACGCATCAAATGTTTTCCGTCCACACTACGTCGGGAGAAATTTCAAAACGCACCAATCACCGGTCATTTTGGATTTGTGTTTGAGGAAAACTCGATCGGGGAAATCACATGATTATTGTGATGCCATCATTGTCAAAAAACTCCGTTTTCAAAATGTTCTCCGTCCACAAGAAAACGAAATGACGCCGTTTTCAAATTCCTCCGGTTTCAAGAGCGATTTCGAAAAGCTCTGTTTTCATGACTGAGTGTGTGGACGGTAGGCCTAACCGTAGAAATAACACTACAGGAGCTACCCTAATTTCCCCTCGTAAATCGGGTGAAAAGCAAGTGGCTGCCCGAAAACTGAGGTCAAGGCTCTTTTCCTTTTTGCTCACAAAACACACAGAAAAACTGTTTTAGTTTGTCCGTTCTTTATTGCTCAAATGTCATTGTAGTGTGAAAAGCCGTGTTACATATTTTCAGGACAGACTCTCACAGAGTGACACTCCCTTCTCTATCTTATTACCTATAATTAACTTCAGTTTCAGGCTGGACACTCTTGGAGGACAAAAGCTAACACAATGAGATACTTGACATTATAAAAATACGAAAAAATAAAATGTGTCGCGAAAAAAATACATGGTTACGACTTTGCTTCCACTGAGCGATGTGCTTGTTCAACTAGGGGAGAAATACTTTGTTGAGAGGCACTGTAACAGTATTCAGTATACACTATTCGAAATACAGGTCCTCTCAATCCACAGAGCAGTGTGTTACTCACTTTTCATCAGTAACTCAAGATTGAAGAGTTGAAACAAGACCTATATTAGAATATGTCTTAAAGGAGCTACGTAACGGTTTGTCAATCTTGCAGAGCTTTGCCTAAATTTTTCAAGTTCGTCGTTTGTAATCCGTGTTAATCTTCTCCATCCTTAACCATCCTTGTTCCTTTATGGTTTATTATTATCTCACTAGCGATTTTCTATCTGAGTAAACTATTATTTTCAGGTTTCCTTCAATTGAAAGGTAATTTTGTACTTGGCCAAAATAACTCAAAATACTCTCGGACAACTCTATTAAGGGGACACAAACGTCTGTCCTGGCAAAATGCTTGCTCGTATAAACCATTGTATCTGTAACCACTATTGTCTAAAAGGTGGCCCCTTAATGAAGTTTCCACTGTATTTAGAAAAAGAGTTTGAAATTGAATGAAATACATTATCACTCAGTTCAAATATTCGGCTGCAAATATTTCTTTTCACAGATTTTTACAACTCGGCAACGTTTCGAGATTGGTTGAAATTCAAGATCTACTAATTATTTTACAAGCCTACAAACAATAGGTCGATAATTCAAATATCACCCTAAACTACAGATGCCACTAAATTGGTCATCATATCTTTGCAGTGATGAGCAAACATTTCCCAAAACGAAGTGTTAGCTTTTGTTTTAACTTCATTCATTTTGACTAACACTTTTTATCATAATATTTAGTAACAATATTGCAGGAAGGAGAAAAGTTCAAGGAAAATAATTATTTCACCGGTCTTTTTTACACTACTATTGCTGTACTAAACAATTAATTGGTAATTTTATATTACCACGCTGAACATTATAATTTTGACTCTATCTTTGAGTGAAATACAGTATTGTTATTGCACTGTACTGTAATATATTAATATACAAGATTTTTTCCCCTTCGTTAGACTGCGAAGGGTAAATCCTTTGTCATGAACGAAGGTTTGTGAAAAACGCCTGTGAAAAGAAGAACATTTTGTGTGAAATCACGAGGGCCATAGAAATAAGATCACTTCAGTAAACAATAAAAATGGAGTTACTTAGTTAGTTTAGTTAATTAGTTAACTTAATTAATTGATGTATAGTATTCTATTTATCTTCTTATGTAAATAGGCCACGTCTGTTGCTCCTCATGATGTTTTTGTTTTGAATTTTTGAATACAGACCTTTACTTGGTTATCATAAACCCAACAATAATTATCTTACGTGAAAAAAGGTACTCTAGAGACAGCTATGGAAATGTAATCCCATGTAATGTAATTTACAGAACTTTTGACCTGCAAATGCAAGGCTCAAATCTGTAGGTACTTTTACCATGAGTCATCACTTGAAATGTTTATGTAATTGTTTCTCTGTCAACCTTTGGCACTTTGGTGGATATATAGAGCAAGACCATCCACAGTTGACAAAGCAACAAGAAAAAGAACAAGAACACGAACACGAACACGAACACGAACACGAACAAGAACAAGAACAAGAACAAGAACAAGAACACGAACACGAACACGAGCACGAACAAGAGCACGAACAAGAGCACGAACAAGAACACGAACAAGAACAAGAACACGAACACGAACAAGAGCACGAACACGAACACGAACAAGAACATGAACAAGAACAAGACCAAGAACACGAACACGAACAAGAACATGAGCACGAACACGAACACGAACACGAACAAGAACATGAACAAGAACAAGACCAAGAAGACGAAGACGAAGACGAAGACGAAGACGAAGACGAAGACGAACAAGAACACGAACAAGAACAAGAACACGAACACGAACAAGAGCACGAACACGAACACGAACACGAACAAGAACATGAACAAGAACAAGACCAAGAACACGAACACGAACAAGAACATGAGCACGAACACGAACACGAACACGAACAAGAACATGAACAAGAACAAGACCAAGAAGACGAAGACGAAGACGAAGACGAAGACGAACAAGAACACGAACAAGAACAAGAATAGCAACAACAAGATCTTACCTTTACATAGCTCTTGAAGGTTTTTACATCAGCTTGCTGCAGTGCATGTGTATACTCCTAATAGAACAAACCCGCATAGAAACTTATCATTGCCACTGAAGTAATTTGGGAACAGAAAGTTTGTACTTTGTAAATTACTGTTTATAGTTGCCAGGCATAAAAATATGGGAGAGCTAAAAGACTTAGGGTTATGTTGGGTCACACCTCTCATATCTGGTAGAGAACAGTAACTAACAGTTTTCAGTATAAACCTACTAGCGTTCTATCACGAATGCCGTTCGCTAATTGGCTACGCTACTCACTATTTATTCTGTTGTAGATAGTGAGTAGCGTAGCAGTGTGCCCTTGTTATCAAAATGACGGTCGATTCTTTGTGTTTTCGAATTATCTGTGAACAAGATTTAGGGCCTGTTTACAAGGAGAGAAGGTTACCTTAATAAGTGGGTTACTCTAGCACTCACCCTCTTTTTTTCTTCGTCGCGTTTACAAGGCAGCCAGGGTTACTCGGGTTGGCTGGTTACCCTACCTGCGTGCTAGGGTTATCCTGGCAGGCGGGTTAACTTTTTCCCTTGTAAACACTCCAGATAAGGTTAACCCGCCTACCCGGGTTAACTTTCTACTTGTTTCCAGACCCTTTGAGAGTAACCGCGCATTAAGTTGTCGTGGGATGTAGGGCTATCCTACCTGTAAAATTTTCCTCGTAAACCCGGGCTATCTTTTGCCCTCCAGCTAGGGTTAACCCGTTTGCTAGGGTAACCCTCCCTCCTTGTAAACAGGCCCTTAGTTAAAGTTTTGAACGACTAGTAGATTTATACGAAAACAATTAGATTATTCACTCTCGATTTCTATGCGCTATAGCCATCACTGAGACGCATATACCCAGCTCGCAATTTTGCAGTTTAGCCCAAATTTGATGGAGGTTTGACGCACCCATAATTTAATTGTAAAATCTTGGCTAGGAAGAGTTTGGACAAATCCTAGGTGTCCTGGCTCGCTAAAGCTGGCACGTATAGTGTGGTATTCTCACCTTCCTCGCTAGCAGACGAAATCAACCTTTTACTTACACTATCAACACCTTTACCAAATTGAGTAGATAGTAGAAACAGGGACCGTGCTAGTTAGCCAAACAGTGCGTCATGTAGCAGCTCTTGTGAAGTCTCACATGAATGGCTCGATACACTTTAAGGGAGCACTAAAACAAACAACAGAAACAATGCCCCCTAGCCCCAAAACAATGACAGCCGCTACACTATGACGACAAATAGAATTACAAGCTTACGAGAGCCGCTACACTTCTACAAACAGTCAATACAGTCTGCAATAAATTGCTTGGTGGTCTTTAGTGCTAAACCCATTAGTGACAATAGTCCTTGTCACCTACAGAAACAATCTGACACGGACTATTTGTTCAGTGAAAGTCTTAACAACACTTAACACTTACCTGAATAAGTCCAGGAGCCAATTGTAGAGTTGGCAAATACTTGTTTTGAAGGAATTCTATAAATTCACCACCCTGCCAATAAGAAATAAAGTATGCATGGTTACATCACTATTATTTCAGGAAAATGACACCATTAAAAATAATGCTGCTATTTTTGGCTTTTCTTACCTGTTTCTGTAGAATCATTTTTTGTGTCAGTGCGATCTCCTGTAATGCCTGTTATAACAATACAAAACAATTAGAAAAAAAGTTTTCTTTGCTAGAGCAGATGATCAATTGTCAATATAATTTATTTTAATGGAACTACAATGCCCCAATAATTGCTGTTACCTACATGTCAAAAGCGCATTGTGTGGCAAAGGACAATATCAGCCTTAATACAGACCACTAACAATGAAAGAAATATTGCAAACATGCGAAGGTATAGTTCAAAGCTATTACGATGCTTAAACGTTTAGATGGATGTCAACTTTGCCAAGAAAGATGTACCTAATGGTCAACGCATAACCCTAAGGAAAACCAAGGTTAGTTTTTACATACCAAAACTGTCTGGGCATCATTCAAGTCAAATGTTGACTTCATTGGAGCCACAAAAGATGCGGGTACAATACTGTCGTAAATGAACTCTCTAAAGCCATTTAATCCATTGCTCCCACCTAAGAGGGAAAGGCAAGAAACAACTTGTCAAAGATGATAGATAATCAAATTAGATGGTATATATTATTCATGAAAACTGCACTGTGTATCGTCCTTACCCCAAACTTCAACTAGCTTGCGGAGAATGTTGAAGGAAATCTTTTGTGCCTGCAGATTACAAGAGATAGCTATTATTAATACTTATTTTCTCCTCGCTAGATTGCTCGAAAATTCAAAACACGTTCTTCATTCTTTTCATGAAACAACAGCCAGGAAAATGAACAGTTCACTACCTTTAATGTCAAATATTTCTACTAATTCTGTAAATAACTCGGGTTCAGACAAAACTTTGTGCTACAATAAGCGGAAGGAGTACGCTCTAAAAAGATGCTACACTACAACTTTACCACAGGGTCTGGGAATTCGACTCCTCCTTGGATCAGAGTCAACAACACTTGGTGTAAATCCTCAGGAGCTGTTAAGAAGACAAAAGTAAAAGATGCACTGAATACCAAACTCTTTATTGACTAAGAAACAGAGAACATGTAAGGTGTTTCTTTTGAGTTATAGAAACACAAGTGGACGTTTTGGAGAATGAGCAATGCTGTGGGAACATGAGCTGACGGGCCAGTGTTTCCAAAGCTTTTTCAAGTTCTCTGAAACTTCCATGAGTATATCTAAAACTCGAAAGAAATACGGTGAACATGTTCTATTTCTTTTAGAAAATAACCTGAAGAAAAAAAGAACACAACTTGTTTACTTTTATTATCAAAATGTAAATTCTCTTCGCTCACACCATCACGATTACAAAGCGATCAGTGCATGCATTATCTTTGGGCTATTTTCTAATATTATTATAAAAGATGAGATTGTGACTTTTAAGCTTAGTAAAGAAAGAAATGGTGACTGTGACTGCTTAATGGAGGTGACCACTTAATAGAGTGGCGCCGCTTAATATAGGTTCGACTGCACTTCATGCTATAGAAATCGGGATAAGCTTTAGCCTGACGGGCCACTTAGCTCCTATGCAGACTTTTTTTACCATATGTAACATGGATTCTGTGTAAGTACTGCTAGGGTCAGTGGAGTGAAAATCATCACGAGTCAAGATAAAAGATGATGTTTAGAAACAGACACTCACTTTGAGTAGTAAGAACTACTATCACATCATTTGTGACCACAGCAGCAACAAACAGGAAATAACTACGTCTCAGAGTTTCCTTCTCCTTTACTGCCTACAAGAGAATGATAACAAAAGTTTGTTGTAGTATTTGTGACATAAAAGTTAAAAACTCCATTCAAGTTGCCCTCTGAAAAGTCTTGAAGCTGAGGGACCAGATGTTGTGTTGAGCAAACCATTTAAAGAAACCCACAAACAGTTTCCAATCCCTAATCTACCGTCAAAATACAAGCACACCAAGATGATCTCATCACAACCCATTTCTCTGTGACAAGGACACAGACGATAATGAGGATGAAGATAGCCTGCAAAGCAGATGTTTCCTATTCTTTTCCAGGCGGAGAGATTGAACAAGTGAGTGAGCAAGCGGGGGAGCGAAGGAGCATGCCTGTGGTGAGAAAAAAACGGGGAGAAGTGGGGAGGGGGTGAGCAAGAAGGGGGAGGGGTGGGAAGAAAAGGAATCGTTCGCTCGCCTCACTCCCTCTCCTTGCTCCTTACTTTTTGCTCTCAGTCGCAGTTTTGTTCCCTTTGCATGCTTTTTTGGAAACACCTGCTATGCAGGCTAGGATGAAGACTGCCAATTTCATCAAGGCTCTCAATGACTGACACAATGTGAACTACCAAAGCATAAGAAAATCTGGTCTTCAACAGACACAAGATGGTACACTAATCACGACTGTAGCTAGTAACAGGCAAACCGAGGTACTTTCTTGTTTTTTCAAATACTTTTTGTATTCTGTATTTGAATAAAGTATTATTATTATCATTATAGTCATCATAAACACCCTAAATATCTAGGCTACGGCCCTACTTATGTGCTTCTCATGATTAGTCTACATGTATCTGTCCATATTGGCTGGATTTGCCTCTGAGAACCACCAAATAAATGAACCATGTGTGGTCATGGATTCACACTTTGCAGTCTAACTTTGTAACTTACCTGTACGTCTTTCTCATCAGCTGGTTTGCCGAGAACAGTAAAGATTCTGTTGACAATGGCCATGAAAACTTCTTGCAAGAAAGGACCAATTTGATGCTGGGAGAATAAAATACTTTAAATTAGTTACTTTTTCCTTAAAATATCAATAAATTGTCAAGGGGACAGATGAAACAATTTAACAAACTTAATCAAATACGAGAAATGTTCTTGATGAGCCACTAATTTCTCAGAATTAACATTAAAAGAAACTTATGGTAATCAGTTAAGAGAATTAATATTTTCATCTAGGGACTGTAAAGAGAGTCAATGAGACTCTTTCATTACTCTCCACTCATTGCGCAGTATCAGCTGTTACACAGAACACAACAGCCCCGTCTTTCCCCAACCCTTAGACTTTGCTCCTCCAACTGCCAGATTCTAAAGACAAAGATGGAACACACAGGCAAGCCCAGATATTTTTTTAACTTACTGACTGTAAAAAAAGCCCTGTTGTTTCCCACATGTACGTGAATGTGCTCCTAGTTAAATCGACCTACCTTGAATCTTGTAATAATTTGATTGATAAGCGGAATGAATTCTTGAATATCTCGAGCCTATCGGAATATAATTAAAAGAGGAATTTTTAACCTGTATAAGTTTTGCACCACACTAATTCTTTTAACCTCTAGGTATCACAAAGATATTTGTTATAAGTGATCTAACTTTGAGAGTGCCTGTCTCTACTTAAAAGCAGACTTTTAATGTGGGTTAAAGAAATGGGCAACCAAACAACACAAGGGTTTTCAACAGAGGGACAGCTGGTTTCTACAGGTGGCCAAAACTTTTTGAACTGAAATTCTCTATGGGAAAAACTTTCCTCTAGAGGGTCAAACTAGGTGGGAAAAATCATTCTCACAGCCGGTCAATTTGCCCAGTGCCTTAATGAAACCTCTGCAACATTCTAAGGGCAAGGAGTGACAAAATCTTTGTCGATTACTCCTACAGAGGCCAAAGTTAACTGCTGTGCTGGTAAGCCAATCATCTGTAGCGTTAAGTTCCTCTCAGTTAGTACTTACTGTACAGTCTTCCAGAAGATGTGAGACTGCAACTGGAATGAAAGGCAACACTCCTTCACCAAGGCACACAATCATTCTGTGTAGGTATTGCCGCACACCAGAGTGTATTATGTCACGATGAATGGGTATCGTTAGTGCACGTAGAAAAATTGGTAAAGCCTACAAAAACAAGAAAGCATGTGAGCCACAAAATGGGTTGTTATAGCGCAATTACTTAAATTTTTCGAGTCAAGGACTGAATCTCTAACAGTGTAAAAACACAGATAGTCAACAGTGTTTATGTTTTCATGTCAAAGAGACCATTACTTGCCACCATGAGAAGTTAGCCTGCCAGTCCATTTTTCTCAGTTTACATTTTGATTGGTTAGTTTTCTTCTAGGTGGCCCGGTTCAAGTAGTAACACTGTAAATGCACCTCTTAAGGTTCCAAAATTTTCTTTTATTATAATAGACTAGTACATCATGTGTGATTAGTCTTTACCTCTGTAAAGCATGGTGCACAACCACTGTCTTTCAGTGCTTGTTGATTGGGAAATGCTTTGGATGCCCGACTGAAATTTAAATCAATAAGAGATAATCACATACTGTACATAACACTATAACCATGGACATAAAGATATAGCTATTGCCAAAACTCCTCACTTTCCATGGCAAAGAATAAATTTTCAGACATTTAATTGCTTGGTGTTTCTTGGGCATGGAGAGTCATTCTGATCTGGAAAATCTGATTAAAAAACTGCCAAAATAAACTCTCCACAACAGCCAGTTAATCATGACAAATGGTGTATACAAAACCCAAGTTTTTTGGTAAAAGGTCGCAAAACTTGATGCATACGGTGCATCATTGGTCTCTATTTCTGTTTTATTTATGTATTTTGGTTGTTTACATACTCATATGCCACAATAAGCATTTTTAAAGGAAAAATGTCGCACTCTGAAAAATGGCAGGTGTCATATTACTGCCCTACCTCCCCAGAATGGTCACCTCTCTACAGTGGGCACTTTCCTCTGCCCCCAAGGTGGCCACTGTAGAGAGGTTTGACCATAATATGTTGATCAACATGATTATACCTGGCGTAGGCAACCAAATGATAGAGATGCTGGGCATATGCTGAGGATGAGACATCATCAGTTTCTGACATGAGCTGAAATGAAAATTAAAGGTACAGATAAATCATCCCATCCCACTGTAAACAAGTTAACTTTTTTCCAGTTTTTGGAATGACGACAAACACACTTGGATATGAAGTTATCAACACACAGCTGTACACTGTACAATCACCTTTGTAACTACTGATTCAAACTTCACAATGATTGGTGATAGCAGAGTCTTCATGTATAACAGCTGCTTCTGAACGAAAGGGAAAATAAATGCAATAAATTTCTGGTAGAGCAAGTAAGTTGAATGCAAAAATATTTGTCCAATGAAGATCAAAGTAACAATAAATATTTGGGGTATATGTTAAAATTTAAATGTCACATCTTGATGTACTTACAGATGCACTAGAACCTTATCTAAGTAGGACGTAACTATCGCTTTTCAGTTCATACCTACTACTCCTATTTGTATCTGCTTCTACTCCTACATCTACTGCTGCTGGAACTTGCGATCTTCTGGTTTTCGCTATTTCATCAGTCGCTACCTATTGTGAACTAGATCTATGGACTTGATCTATCATTAAATGAGGGTCATACAGCGGTATTCTCGTGCTGTGTGATTAGCTGATTTTATTTTCGGTGAAACATGAATTTAAGAAATTATTCTTCGCAATCTGTGACCTGATGGTTTTGCGTGACCCGTGATGAACTTCAATTATTCACCAATATTTGTGATTTCACCACTCTATTCTACGTGATTTCGAGATGTGGGTCCTCTGAATGGTTACAGTTGTCTATCGAGAGTGACTAAGGCATGCCATTTGCAATATTGGTGCCTTAACTTAGCCTGTCACAATTTTACTTTCTTCAAACACTCTTTCTAGTATAAGAACAGGTTATTAAAAAGAGTATCTACTTGCTTATTTTCATGATTCAGGAAAATGAAATTTTTATATTCGCAATCCTCAAATTTTTTCGTTCATGAGCTGTGCCATAGACCCCTGTATGACCCTCTTAAATCGGTGTGAATCTACCAAGTGGAGCTTGAATCACTTATCATCTCGCACAGTGCTACTGCGCAGTTGTTTAAGATTTGAGTAAGAAGCAACCTCTGGAATCTTTACAATTACAATGTCTATGATTGATCACTGCTCTGTTTTGAAATTTTTCCATGCAGTGTACTTGTACAATGAGCAGAGACAATCAAGTAGAAAACACTGCATCAGAACGTATTTTCAGCCCAAAACCCAGATTCTAATGCAGTGTAGGAAGGGATACACCCTTAATTATACATGCTGGGTGATTTTGCATAGCTGTTAATCACTTATTTTTTCTCTACTGTACCTCTGGCACTGCCCCACTGGCAACAATGAGAATCCCTGCACTTTCATAAAGGAATAACTACACGAAAAAAATAAAAAAAAGTCTGTTTAATTAGGTACCCTAGAAATGGCCAAGAACAGCTATATATGTACACAAGCAAATACAGTATTAATATTTTGGCAGGGAGAAAAAACGTATATAATACATAATTAATGTTCGCTACAATTTACCCCTTTTTGCAAACAAGGACAGAATTACACCAAGAAATGTTAGTGAAAATTACCTGATCATCACCAGAAAGTAGCTGCTGATAACCATTGTCCTAATAAAAAAAAAAAATTGTTGTGTGAAGACAAAAGAATGTTGAAACATTATGTTGTACTCTTGAAACAGGACATTGTAATCCAGCAGTGGTTCTATAGATATGTTTATTTAAAATGAACTCAGGTTTTTAATGGGTAAAAATCAACAATTTTTTATGGTAAAGAGAGTGGCTTGTTTTATTTTATACTCACAGGAGAAATAACAAGAAGGGTCTGCAGTGTCTTCAACACATCATGAGCAAAGTTGAGCATGTTAGCTCTGGAACAAACAGCAAGACACATTCAAAATGTTTGTAAAGAGACTAAAGAAAGTAAACTACTGCAAACACAGACACCAGAACATCATATTGTATGTGCAGATGGCTACAGCACCAGTGTTCTTTAGGTAGTCATGGTATAAATGCCAAGCAAAAAATCAAACAATTTTGTACATTTTAGATTGCTAAATCACAAAGTATAAAGACACATACTTATGAGATTTGATAAATCTTGAAAATAAATAAGAGCATCGACTCCTGACAGTGCAGTTTGGATTGCGCAGGCCTCTCTCATCAAGAAAAGCAATCTAAGAAGAAACAAAATTGTAATGGTAACTATAAATTAAATCAGAGTAGAAAAATATATACAGGTGATAGATTGTTGAGGCATCCTGACCCAATTTCTGACATGATATCCTGTAATGTACATGTACTAACATCCCATTCTCTGTGATTAGCCATGCATGCACATTGTACTTGAAGCAAATTTTTCTCTGCTGTTGGAAATTTGAAACTAGTAACTCATCATGCTCTGTGGGTAGGGAGAGGCACTGTGAGAGTAAAGTGTCTTGCCCAAGAACACAACACAATGTTCCCAGCCAGGGCTTGAACCTGGACCTCTCGAGCACACTAACCATGAGGCCACTATGCCTCCACATTGGCAGTGTAAGCCTATGGATAAACGTTTTTTGTTTTAACAGAATCAACTGAAAAACCCTTACCAGTACTGTTGGAATGTGCTGAGCCTGACCGCTGAAAAACCTGTCGTACCTAACAACAGTTTCAAAGAACTGAAAAAGAAAACAGTCATGTCAAATGAAACTTACAATTAGCAATCTAAAACAGTGTGAGGGCATCAGAAAGAAACTGCTGAAATTCAGTCAAGGATATATCTACCTTTACCAGAAATAAATTGTCATGAAAGAGCATCTCATTCAGGTGAGCAGAAAACAGATGGGAATTTCTGTCTTACTGGGTACAATATTCTAGCACTTTCAGTTGAAAACTGAGTTACTGGTAAATGATATCACTGGTCAGCTACCTACTGCAGCTGTAGACTACTCACAATCATAACTTGGAATCTGTTTTCCAGAGTACTTGTAATATTTTTTAACGGATATACATAGAAAAAGGGTGATTCAATTGATCTGATTTACATACAAAGTAAACTTGAGTGTTAAAATAAAAGCTATTACCATTTGAGCCACTGAAGAGTGATTGTAGAAGGACACGTTACTTGTTACCAGCTGTAGGAAGAAAAAACCAATCAGTCAATCAATCAAGAACATCAGTAAGCCTATTAGCATGTCGGTCCATGAGTCCATGAGTCTGTCCGTCAGTAAGGCTGTCTGTTCATCTATATGTCCCTCTGTCTGTACGAACAACATAAACTATCAAGCATGGCGTGGCATGATGAAGAATGTTCAGTCCTGTTTTGTCCAAATTTAAGTACTACAATTATACATAAATTAAACGAGTTAAGATTTGTTAATTAGTAAAACCTTACCAAACTCATCATTTGTTGGAGTGCTGCAAACTTCGAAGCATCAGAGTACAATTGCTGAGTCTAATAATGAAAAGGAAAAAGAAAATGCTTCAATGAATAAATTATTAACAATATGCTCAAAATAAATGTTTGAAGTTGTCCTTCAGTGGAATGTTGATTAAATGGGCGATTCGATTTCAAGAGGCCTTGACCAACATGTACTGTATTTCTTTTTTATTCCAAGCTTTTGCCAATCTACTGCATCATCGGGGAATGTAAAGAAAATATTCCACTATACACTGTATGTGATATAAAAGTGATAAAAAATACTACAAGGGGCAGGGGAATGTCTAAGCACCCATGTCAAACCACATTTGAATAATAGCCTTCGCTACTTATTCGACATTTAGTGTAACACTTTGGCCACAGCTACAGTATACAGTGTATATCCATTTATGACCATCAAAAAGCACACCATACAGGGTACACTTTACTATCAGATCCTAAAATGATAGAGAATGTCAATGGGCTTGTAGATTCCACTGTATTTGTCATTTGTGATCATGTCCTTAATTAGGAATTATATTAGGAAATCCCCGACCATATTAACTTTGTCCAATTGTCTCTTACCGACATTGCTTCACCAAGCATGTACAGGACTCTTACAGCTATTTCTACATCCATGAATTTTGCTCCATCTAGCTTCCTGCACAAGAGAATAAAATTATTAAATGCAATCAAGTGAACATATAAGTTCAATTAACAACTGAGGAAATCACACGATACCCAAGGTTTTTGTTCAGTGGACGACTGAGGCCAGACACTACATTGAGTTGTTAACCGTGTCACATTGCATTATAATGTCCAGTACATTTTTTTTTTAAGTGAACTGTCAAAGTGTTCCTACTAGTCTCAGAATTTCAAAAGTTCTCTGGGTGGGCTGGGAAAGGGGCAGGGGGAGAGCGGGTTGCATGCCTCAGATCTACAAGAGAAGCCTTTGGCACGCAAAAACCACCTTACGGAAGTTAAAGTGTTTGCATCTGGTGCTGGAATAAAAACAGAACTTTTGAAAACAACTTTTCAAATTGAAGGACTCTTACACTTACCCAAATGTTGAGTTCAAAATATTATGAACTGAAACCAACACCAGGTTAGGATCCTGAAATAGAAATCAAGACAATAAAGTTACCTGTCAATCCTGTACTTTCGAAGAAAGGGTTACAGTAAATAATGTTTCATGTTGTAAAGTGATCTAAAATGCAAAACCTAGAGCTAGAAAATGTTATTCACTGTACCAGCTGAGCGATGTTGTCAAACAAAATCTTCATTTCTTTTCTGTATTCAATGAACATGGCTTCATCTTCACCCTACAAGGTAAACAAAACAATACAATTTTGATGGTAAATTACTAGCTCGAAATAAGAGAAAAATCTTTATCAATAGAAGCCACATGGAAAAAAATTAGTTCTTCCATAGGTTACATCTGCATATGAGCCAAGTGGCCCATCAGTCTGTCACTTATCCCTGGTTTCAGTAGCATGAAGCAACAAGGAGTATTCTACTCCCCCTTGGATGAGATGCTAGTCCATTGCAGGGTTACCCCCCAGCATTAAGTTTGCTGCTACCCATTTATACACCTGGGTGGAGAGAGACACTGCGAGAGTAATATTTATTAAGTGTCATTTCCAAGAACACAACACAATGTCACTGGCCAGGGTTCCAACCCAGACAGCTCAATCCGGAGGCAAGTGCACTAACCATGAAACCTCTGCACTGGTCATATTAATTTCTACTATAGAGATACAAAAAAAACTTGTGGGTAATAAAAATCAATGTCATGATCAAAATGCGACAAATGTTAAGTTTGAGGTACACACCAGCAGAAGGATAAATCTGACACCAACTAAATGACAAATATATACCTCATGTTCAAAATTATAAGATTCGTCATACTTCATCTTCTTGATAATGACATGCAGTATTCCCTGAAACAAAATACACACAGAATAGTTAATTTTCAACACATCCCGGGTGGTGTCATTGTCAACATTAATACATGTACTCTTCGTCACTCATGGAATGGTTTTATTAAGGGCCAGGCACCGGGCAAATTGACTTGCTGCGAAGACAATTTTGCCCATCCAGTTGAACCATCTTGAGGAAAGTTTTATTTAGAAAGAAGTTCAGTTCAAATAGTTTGCCCGCCTGTGAAAACCAGTTGCCCTACTGCTGAAAACATTAACGAAACCATGCTCTGACATGCCATAGAAACTGAAGTTAAACAATGGCACTGAAGATTCATCTGGCCCCACCCACTCTTACGTTATGGAGAATTCTAAGAAACTTTATTCTTAACATTGACCTTTAACCTAACATAATCTTACCCTCAAGTTTGTCTTTTGCTGTTCACTTATATTTGAAATCTGGAAGACAATTTAGTGGTTAATAGGGCCTTAACCACCATTCCTTTTGAGAAATGTGATCAAAGATGACCAAGACCACAGAAGAGTATAAAAACAGTGAGATTACATGTATTTAAAAAGAGCATAAAGACTAGACTACCACTTGATAACCTAAAATAGACATTAGAGCTTAGAGCTCAAAACAAAGCGAACCTTCAACATCAACATTAAAATTTTCACTTCTAATCTTCACATATTTTTTTATAGTTCTTCTTGAGAGAATATAAAAGATGATTCTTCACTTTTACAAAATGCTTTACCTTCTTTAATTTTCTTACAAAAGGAAAGAGAAATGTTAGCATTTCATAACTTCTCCAAAGCCTTCTGCAAAGCACAATAGTCCTCTTGACTAATAGTTGAGAGTTAAATCTGTATTACCTGTTTTAAAACAGTCAAGTATGAATACCCAAAACCAGATACATTCTGGGAAACATCATCATCATCATGATCTAAGAATCTAAATAGAAGCAAAATAATTGAATAAATACGCAGCAATAAAAGAAATGGTTGGAACACCTTTTCTCTCTGTCTATTAAAATCTCAATTTCTGGGCTGGGTTATGAAAATGTTGACAGATATAACATCAGTAAAAAGGGAGGAATTATCGTCCCTTAATAAACCATCTAATCGTTAAAGCTAACATTAAATGAAATTGAAGCACTGTCTGTGTTAATTGGGTAAACTTGAATACATATATGTAGATTTGTTTAAGGTTAATAGAGGATTAGAAAGCATACTCGACAGGAAGTAATCATTGCTCAGTATTAACAAACTACTTACTTGAAAAGGTATGGCAACTTCTCCTCGGCAGCACACAGGCATTTCGCTGCAGCTTCTGTATCACCAGATTTTGTGAGCCTAGACATGAGAAACAAAAATTTATGTTACAGTCCAACTGTACATGTATGTTCTGTGGATGTACTGTATGTTGAGAGGATGAGAGAGGTAGAGAGGAGGAAGAGGCAAACGCAAAGGCAGAAAGAAAGTGAGAGGATAAGAGAGATAAGATAAGTATTTTTATTTAGAGGAAGAGATGTGGAAAGGAAGGAAGAGAGGAAAAAGATAAATTAGAAGGGAGGTGGAGAGTAAAACGGGGGATTAGAGGGAGACAGACAGGAGGCAAGGAGATGAAGAGAAGAGAAAAAAGAATGGGAAGGGAGCAAAGAGCAGGCAGGGAGATGACAAACGAGGATGGGAGGGAAGGGAAGGGATGGAAAGGGAATGGAAGAGATGAAAAGAAAAGGGAAGAAAGAGGTTGAGAAGAGAAGAAGAAACAAAAAGGGAGACAGAGTAGGCAGTCTAAAAAGAAGGAAGGAAGAGGATGGGAGGTAGACAAAAGGGAAAGAAGAAGAGAGCAGCAAGAGGAATGAAAAGAGAGGCAGAGAGGAAGCAAAAAGATAAGGAAATAGACAAGAGAAACAGGCATGGGAAGAGCTGTTGATAAGAGGCTAGCAAATGAAAAGGAAGGTAGAATATAGAGTTTTTTTGAGAGGAAAAGAGATGAGATAGAATGTAGACTGAAACATTTCAAGTTATTCCTTACTTATTGTAACTGTTGAGAAGTTGTGTTCCAGCTGCACCCATCAACTTTGCTAGTTTAGCAAGGAAGTCTGCATCTTCATCCTGCAACATAAAAGAATAATGAAATTTATACAGCACACCACAGAAAATAAAACACATTTAATTTATAGGTGTCCAAGAATTGTTAAACTGGCAAAACACTTTTTGGTTTGCCTTACTGAAAGATATTAGAGAAAAAAGAGAACTTCTAAAAAGCTAGTCCCAGTACAGAATGTCTGGACAAGTACTTTCCAGTGGAACAAACTGTAAATTTAAGCATTTGCCATTAAGCCCCTCACCAAAATTTCTGGAATTAAAAACAAAAAATGGAAAGTGGACCAGATGCGCCGTGTGCTCCTATCCAAGACATTTAATGCTGATCTTGAAACGTACCTCTTTTGATAAAAGGGAAAAGGCAAATTATTATGCAAACTGGAAGAAAAACCTCAAAAGCACCTAAGTATTATTCACCCTGCAGGGGATCTCGAGTAGCAATATTCACACCAAAGTACTGTATGTAAACTAAGGTCAAATGCCAGCAGCAGCATCATTATGACCTTGAATCACAGCAAGAAAAAACCTAGGCATGATTGCCCCAGGCAAGTTAAGTTTGGGCCAGTGAAATTAGCCTCGTAGTAGTAGTAGTCTAGTGAGTCTGAGTGAAATTGCAAGCTTGATAAAATTAAATGATAATTTCCAGCCAGAAACGATTTCTCAAAATTAAAGAAGTCCTACAAGATGAGCAAAAGCCTGCATTGAAAGCATGGATTGATTTAAAATCCACGTATACTTGATTGCAAAAATTATATATCAGTTGGGACAAGTGAAAACTGAAATTTGCAGGCCCACTGGGCAAGTGGATTTCAAATGTTCTTTCTTCCTGTCTCATTCATGCAATCCTTATTAAAACTAAACTGAAGATCACTCCCAAGTAATTTACCTCTTGAAGTTGAAGAACTCCACTCTTTTCTAAGACACTCAGAAGAGACTCAACTAATTCTTGTTTGGCTACTGGTTCCATTCCCTTTATTATAATCTCATGCATACAATCACAAGCACTCTCACGAAGAACTTCCACTGACGTGTATTGAAGCAGCAAGCTAAGAAAGTAATAACAGAAAAAAAATCAAAACTTAAGCCATTGTTACAAGAACTCTGAGGGCATCTGAGCTGGCAACAGCTCAACTATTCAGCTGAAAATCTGGGGACAAAAATCGAATGGAATGGAAATTCCCAGTAAGACATATATTCCTGAAATTTGGGTATACAGAAATCCTGGAAAATGCTGTTCCATTTGCCACACGAAATTAGAAAATAACACAAACAGGAATTTTTGTCGGATGGTAAGCGCCCCTAAGAATTAAAAGGTTGGTGTAAGCCCTCATGGAAGGCAAAACAGCCTACATGTAAGTGAGACCCTGGCGAGTGTCTATGTGTATTTTTAGCATCTCTGTAAGTACTGTACTTCTCTCACAATGCACACCCCACCCAAGAGTATAATCGGCACAAAAAAGGTGGTGAAAACCTTGGGTAACCATCCAATAAAAATAGCATTGCTACATATTTCTAGAAACAGGATTTATGTAACTCCACTAATGGCCAGCTCTCTACAACTACCACTTTTTTTTTACATTCTCTCTTTTTTTAATCTCTCAATGGCAAACACCTTTTAACAATGGCAACAGCCACTAAGAGCACCTCCACTGCAAAAAAACCTCTCCACAACAGCCAGTTAACTGACAAATGATGAATACAAATAGCCACTTTTTATTGTAAAAGGTCACAAAACTTGACCTGTAACATGCGTTGCTGGTCTTTGTTTCTGTTTGGTTTCTGTTTTATTGATATATTTTGAATGTGTTACGTATTTATATGCTACAATAAGCACGTTTTTGATGAACACCGCTCTAAGACTTCCACTTTCATCTGTCCCCAAGATGGCCATTGTGGTGAGGTTCGACTAGAATAAACCATGTATCACCTTATAAATCTCTCATTTGCAATCAGCCCAATGTCGATCCATTCAACGTAAGCTCCTATGACGTCCAAGCACAAGCACATCAAAGATGACAGGCTGTTCTCATATGTTTTCTTTAGGGAAAAAAAAGCATTAGGTTGCCTTAGTAGTGAATAATTCAATTTAAAGTAGAGTGACAAGCCATGCCCTTTGGGCCAGCACATACATGTACCTATATAGTCCGTATGCTGGAGTACCCCCCCCAGGGACGTCCCCCAGGCAAACTGGCTCCTGTAAGCCCCAGGATTAAAGCAAGTATTTTAAAGAACAAATTAAAGCAACCTCACCAATATCTGATACCAGGAATCCACAAGCTCTGTAATACAGCTGTCCCTCATGGTGTCTTTGATCTTGGTATTTCTTTCAGCCTCCTGTTGAAAAGGAAAACACAAAATGTACAAAATTAATGATGATTTCTCATCAGCAGGGGTTTCCAAGGGTCCGGTACCAGGTTAATTGACTGGATGTGAGAATGATTTTGCCTGCCTATTTGACCATCTAGAAGAAAGTTTTTCTTACAAAGAAGTTGAAGGCAAAAAGTTTTGCCCACCTTTGAAACTCACTTTCCCTCCAGCTGAAAACGTTTAATTATGAAAGCACTGCACCAGGGAACTATATATGTCAGGCTGCTATAGACATCTCATGTGTATACTTGTGATCAAACTAAAGGAAACCCTGAGGAGATAATGTTTAAGCTACGTTTTGGTCTGTGAAGCTAATGGAAGCAAAGGTCTAGTTGTTCTCTTGAGCTTCATTGTCTAACATTCTGACAACTTACCTATCTGCGGTTGACCTAAGTATAAGTTTTTGCCTCAAATTTTCAACTACAATAACTTATCAATAACTGGGCTGACTAGGCTTTAAAATGCTGACCTGTGCACTTCTTGTGACGTCCCTGTCCACAACCTCTTCGTCGATAGCCTTTAAAATTCTAAGGTACATGTCCACTGCTTGAGCCCCGAACTGTAAGCACTGCAGAAGATCTGAGAAAAACAGTGGCCACTAGAAAAGAAGGAATGCACGGATATGGTTTAGATTGGGGAACATCAACGTACAAACACACACCTTTCATTTTTATGAAAGTTATTATTGACTTTTTGGTTAGTAGAATCAAAACAATACTAAATTGTTACCAGCTTACTTTGTCGGGATAGTCACAGACAAAGATCAAGCTGAACACTTGAGCTGCCTTGTTTTTTAGAAAATTCTCTTCTTCTCTTTCAGTAGAGCACTGAAATAATAATAATAAACAAAACTTGTCAGTACAGTGAAGGATGACATCAAATTGTTAGAAAATACCCAAAAGACTGACAGAATGTAATTTTTAGTATCACTTCATTCAGAAATATATAGTATTCACCCTTTGATCAACAGCACTGATTAAGTGGGAACGTGGAGCAAAGGAGAAGTTGAAATGAAGCAGAAGGGAAAAAATCAAGAACTCTTTCAAGATTGTATTTCTTATTTAAGGACGTTCGCCCTTATTGTTTCTGCGTATCCTTACTGTACATGCAAATTCACATGATGCATTGAGTATCCGCTAAGTAATAAAATGAACAATTACAGGGCAGATGGCCATTCCTGCAGCTTTCACTGAATTTAATGATCTTGGACATTCGGTGATGCCTATTTTTCTTGATGGATCATTTGCTCTACTGATTTTCTACATTTAGTGAAAAAATGAAGAAAATCTATCAATTAAAAATTTGAATTTTTTGCAAAATGCACCATCGAATTCTGTTCTTTTTAGCTCTTTGTTTATCTGCATGGTGGTTTCGATTGCCTGTTGAAGGGTTAAGTTTTGTGAAAACATTGGCAACATTTGGAATTATCAACGCAACAGATTCACTTACTCAAAATATTAATAGTAAGAATAGTTTGTCTCTGTTGATTCATCTTTGATATTTTACGTTAAAAACCCTGGAGACCATGCTGATTTATGTGTGCCATTTTTTCAAAATCAGACTAGTTTTCCACACGCTTTATCTCTGAAATGAAATCCATGACCCCCATGTTTTCTTTTCATTGCTGAAACAAGTAATTCATTATCTGTCTACAGCGGAAGTTTGAAGAAAATCTATTGAGTAGAGCGCTTTCGCACAAATGAACCTTCACAACAGTGAAAACACAACATATACAAGCAAATGATAAATTTAAAGGCTAGTTTTCACTACTAGTGACAGAATGGTAATCAGAAGCGTAGAGTGATATGATCTAGTGAAAATCAAACTGACAGAGTCAGAAGAAGAACACCCATTCCACTTATGACTCAGTCGCTTACGATCTAGTGAAAACTAGATTGTCAGAGTCGGAAGCAGAAGCACAAGAACTAACCAATCACAACGCCCGGAATCGAGCATTGTGATTCATTTAATCTTCCTCTTCTGCTTCTGACTCTGACAATCTAGTTTTCACTAGTTCGTTAGCAATCAGAGTCATAAGAAATGGAAACGTTCTGATTCTTCCGACTCCAATTCTGTTGAGCTTATGACTCCACTTATGACTCCAATTTTCGATTTTCACTAGGTCGTAAGCTCTTTTATGACTCTGACTACAACTCCGACTCCATCGCTACTGAAAACCAGCCTCAAGAACACAAGAGCATTGCACAAAGAAACACAAGCTGATTGCTTCTTGTGCTCCTTGAATTTTCTGTAAAATTTCCAAATGCTTACATTATGTATGTGTGATTTAATAATGTAACATGAATTGAACCATTATCGTAGCAGGGATTCCATTAACATTTTCAGCAAGAGAGCAACTAGTTTCCACAGGTGGGCAAACCTCTTTGAATTGAAATTCTTAATAACAAAAACTTTCCTCTAGATGGTCAAACCAGGCGGGCAAAATCATCCTCACAGCTGGTCAGTTTGTCCAGTGCCCGGCATTTAATGAAATCCCTGTTGTAGCATGCGGAATTCCTCATAATAAGCGTTGCTTAAAGCAGGTCAAATACCTGATTTCGTAGCCAAGTCAAAAGAATCTCTCTGACTGCTTGTTGATCCACAGGTCCTGAAGCTACATGCCTAGGTAGTGTATATATGTACAGATACAATAAAAATTATAAGTAATTATAAACAATTATTATGAAACAGCAGTGATCAGGGGTTTCATAAACATTTCAGTGGAAGGGAAACTGGTTTTCACAGATGGGTAAATTTCTGAAATGAACTTCCTTATAAGTAAAAATGACGGTCAAACCAGACGAGCAAAATCATCCTCACAGCGGGTCAATTTCCCTGGTGCCCGGCCTCCAATGAAACCCCCGGCAGTGATCATGTTATCTAAATGTCTGTTAAATAAAATACTTCAATCATTACCAGTGGGATATATTATAGCTTATAATCCATCAAATATTTTCGCTGGCACATAATTGGTCTAATTGTGTCACATGACTGAATATGCCCCAGCTGAAACTGGGGAATGTCCGAGTGAGATTCCTTAATTTTCAAAACCATGTGCGTTCCGGAAAATATTTGAAGGATAATAAACACAATGGCTTCCATTTGGCACAATAATATACTCAGACAGTTTTTTCTTCAACATAATCTGTTCCTCAAAGCTCACGGTTTTCCTCCAGTTACACTCTCGGAAAACTGTTTGTTCCTTGGTACTGATAACGTCCCTGGACAACTATCCCAGCATATTTTTGCACCAAATGGAGGCTACTGTTTATTTATAATTATTATATATTTTACATGTATAATGATGTCTACAGGAACAGATGCTCTGATTGATTTTCACAAGTTGTGAGTGTTTTGTCAGGAAGCTTGACAGCAATAATCAATTAGGTTATGATGTTAAATTATTTTCTTTACTTGACTGTCCACTTTTATATATACACAACTAGATGATAGACGGTTAGGGAAATACATTATACTGGTCATAAACTAGGGATAGAGTGGTTTTCAATTGAGCGTCAAAAGTAACCTGGCAATTATTTTTAAAAACACAACAATGCTTTTCAGTTTTTGGAACATGTTTCGATGTTTCAAACATCATCATCAGCCATAATGAATATATAAGGTTTACAGAAAGATCGTTATTATATATGTAACAGCCTATACAATGAGCCTTTATAAATTTAAATTAACGTAAAAATAAGTTTGCATTTTACGTTAATTTAAATTTATAAAGGCTCATTGTATAGGCTCTTACATACATAATAATGATCTTTCTGTAAACCTTATATATTCATTATGGCTGATGATGATGTTTGAAACACCGAAACATGTTCAGAAAACTGAAAAGCAATGTTGTGTTTTTAAAAATATTTACAACACTTGTGCTATCAAGACCCTTAGGTAAACCTGGCAACTACGTGTACTTTGGTTCCAGTTTTACTATGGCTTGAGATTGCTAAGTAATTTGTTTACTTGTTGCTTTTTGACACTCGCTTGAAAATCACTCTAATATCATGGCAATGTAATTAAAACCACTTGTCATACCTTGTTTTTATATGATGCTCCAGAACTTGGAAACAAAAGAACTTGACAGTTTCATCACTGATGGAAACAAAATTTAATTGTTGAGGTCAGACATTATCGTCAACTTTGTATCAACAATGATTTTTCATACCATGATGTATTTATAAAGAGGTCTTATGTGTCACTTGGCATCTACCATCCACACTGTGTACAGCAACCCCCTCCCGCCCCCCACCAACTGTCATCTGAACAATGAATGAATTTGAGATGTCACCACAATCTCTGACCTGTTTTACATTGATTAATTAGTTAATTAACATGTCTGTCAAAGACCTTCTTCCATAATAAACAATGCAACCAAAAACTGTTCTACTTCTGTATAGATGCAAGAAAAACTGCCGATCTTTTTTTAGTGTGCAAAGCCTAGGAGAAAAGGTTTCTACAAAAATAAATTCTTGATAAAAAAGAGTTATGCTTAAATTATTTTTTTAATCTGAGATAAGCTGTGTACAGTACATACCTGTAAAGATTTCGGATAAGAGCGTCACCACAGAGCTTCCATCCATCTGGAGAATTTTTCAGCTGTTCAAAATATTGCAGGGCCTACACAAAGTAGTTCAGGGATAAGGTTAACTTTAAAACGTTGCCTGGATGCAAAATGCGATGGCATCAGAAAAACATTCTCTAATTTAACGTAATGGTTAAAGAAGAAATATTATATCAATTAGCGATTTTTTAAATACTCACCCCTACTTGCGATGTGGCATTTGCAGCTGACTGTAGCCCTTGAAGTAAGTTTTCAGCCATAAAGAAAGCAAATCTCGTACGTAGTGGAATCCAAAATGCCCCACATGGGAAGCAAAATGAAAACGCCACGAACTAAATTTGCCCAAACGAAATAATTGTATTTACGAATTATTTATTCATTTCCCGAAGGGAAAGATTTGTCGTGGCTTTATTGAAATCCCACAGGGGTTCAAAAACTGAATTCTACTCGAGAATTCTGCATTTCAAAGACTTTCCCTCGTCATAACAGTTCGTCTCTCAAAGTACACAACTGCACATGGGAAACCACGTTGCATCATTATTGCACCAGGACCATATATTACGGGCTTTACGATGATCTCCAAAACTGCGCCTTTCCTCAAATCGCTTATCTCACAAATTTTGTTTTTATGAAGACAACTTTTACAACTTTAATCTGCAGAGCGCTGTTCTGAAAGCATTGTCGAAAGCTTTACATTTGTTCTGTGATTAACTAGAAGTTATATTTTGTTATTTAGTTATATTTTGAGGCCCAATTTCAAGGGTTCATCTGAGCCCCATTAAGATTTGTCCTCGCCTTGGACACGAGGGGGTCCACGAGGGAATGATGATCTTTGAGCAAGCGCAGTAAAGTTACTCGTGATCTCCCGTCTCTGCCTTCCTTACAGTAAAGGTTCACATCCGATTGCTTCCTTACCTCGGGTTTTCTTCGCACTTAAAGTGAAGTCATGGATGAAGAATATGATTGCATCGTTCTGGGAACTGGACTGAAGGTTGGTTTTGCAACATCTTTCGAAGGAATCTGTAGCCGTCACTTGAGGCGGTTTTTAAAAAGCATGGATCTTAGATCGAGTTTCACACCCATTTGGAACTTCCTTCACTCAAAAATCCTCGCGATTTCATGTAAAACTG
The DNA here is from genome assembly GCF_964199315.1 of Orbicella franksi. NCBI lineage: Eukaryota > Metazoa > Cnidaria > Anthozoa > Scleractinia > Merulinidae > Orbicella > Orbicella franksi. The sequence continues at coordinate 23,440,080 of NC_138155.1, read as the reverse complement.
GAATTACTAGGGAGAAGGAGTTTCTTTGAGAATCTTCACTTACATTCAACCAATAAGTTGATTTATAAGCTAATCCTGAAGTAGTTTAGAGTTCGAATTTCGGGTGTGTTGCGAGGTAAGTTGTATCAGCTTTGAAGTACATCCTCGATCGATGTAAGCTTAAAAGTTAAGTTCTAATTCGAAATGATGAATGATTGGTACAATCTTACGGTTCCTGAAACTCTCAAGTGATGTCTACAGTAAATAATGCGTGAAATTATACTTGTAGGGAATTATTTGGCGTGTTTATCTGAAAAGTTGTACTGTACAACATAAACATTTAGACTACAGCACAGCTGGTTCTTTTCCATTTTCTCTTTTCTTTTGAGCCATTGTTTCAAAAATGTGATTTTTTTTCAATATAATAGAATTAGAAGAAGTTCTTATAAGACCAAGTTGCACTCAACTCTGCCAACTATCGTAATGGCAGCATAACCTAAGATTGTTTTTGATTGTCATAACATTTGTTCACCTGTATGAAATCTTATGTGACCCAGATTTCACAAACTGAAAGTAATTATTAATGATTTTGTCTGAAATAATCACAATTAAGTGAAGTCACTTATTCCTAGATTGTCTTTGCTTAAACAAAATAATTATGTTTGCATGAAGACAAAATTATTTTGTGGCTTGTTCCTTTCAGTTTCAAGGGAAACTGACAAGGGTTTGAAGTTTCTTGTTCAACATTAATTTTTTTTTTCTACCAAGCTTATTTCCTCGTACTGTAGTCAGTGATACCAACTGAAATACATGTACCCACATGATTTTGCGGGCAATTTGGAATAAATAACTGGAAGTTAATGAGATGAACTGAACTGAATTGAGTTTGCAATAAGTTTGACGTTTGACTCAATACACCAAATGCAAATATGGTGGACCACTTGGTCAGCGCCCGGGACGAGTTCAACAAAAGTGAGGCCAGTCAGGCTTTGATGTTTTGTTTTGGCAATGCTTTCCTGGAAAAGTCTTGCTTCTTCATTGATCTGATCTGCTTTATTTTGCTGTGCCTATGAGTTGCTGTGTTTCTGAATGCCGCAAGAAGGGATAGAAATCTTCCACCATTCGCCTCTGAGGGAAATAGTGGATCAATGCAATTCATTGAGATGAAGGAAAAGAGTTCCTGATCACCATGGGAACTTAAGTTTCTTCGCTACATTTCAGGATAGAAGATCTTAGAAAAATCATTTAAATGACAAGCTTATGTGGTGTCTGGTGGTGTTACAATACCATTTGCATGGCCAATGCCTTCCCTAAGGTAAAGAAAAGCTCCTCTTGAAAGACATCCTCTGTCTCAAAAGAAGAAGTTGTTCGTGTCCATGTCCACTTGCACAGGATTGCACAAAACAAATACTGTGGTGTAATAACCAAGCGAATGAACTTCAACTGCCCCATTGTTGAAACCAGTGAAAGCATTTAGCCAAGTGACAACGACTTGGACCTAAATGCGATCACTTTATTTTCTAAGATCTTCCAGCCTGAAATGTAACAAACAAACTGAAACGGTTCCTTCTGCAATTATGAACTCGTTTCCTTCATCTGTTTTCCCCTCAGAAGCGAGCGAGGAAACTGACAAAAAAAACCCACTTTCTTTGCTGTAGAAGATTTCACTCCCTTCTGGTGCATTCAGGAACACAAAAATGTGTAGGGAGGATGAAACAGAACAGAGTAAATCGACAATGAAGCGCTTTCTTTGCTCTGCTTGAGACGGATAGAATATTTTGGTCTATCTAAATGTGAATTAAGTTTGACATCTGATCAAACGGAACTTTAACTCTTTGGATGGACTCTAATTTCAATTTAATTTGTTTTATGCAAAGTTTAATGTTTGCCCTGGGCCTTGGTGTGAGTGCAATCTGTAGTCTTTGAAAAATTTCAAGGGCTTATTAACTCCAAATTGTACCAGAAAAATCAATGTGATTTCTAATTGCATTAATACAACAATGCAAATAAAAACAGACTATTTAGAGACTTTTGTTATACATTAATTGATTATTTAGGCAATAGGCTGTACTCTTTATCTTCCACATAACCTTTGGAAACTTCTGGAAGTTCCTCTCATACCTTCTGATATTGTTGAAAAATCTTTGACAGTCCTTCGACGATCTTCGAAACTCATCAGAAATCTTTAGAATTGTTAAGGTAAAATTCAGAAAACTCCAAAAATGTTTGTGATATTTGGAAACCTTCAGAAGTCTGCCTAGTACATTTGTTTAAAAATAATGGTTCATGTTTAATATATTTGGATTTGTCAAGTTATAGATATAGGCTGGAGACTGGCATGGAGAGCATGAGAGAAGTGTTACAGTTGCTCGAGGTATATCCAAGAGCGACTCTAGCTTCTGAAGTGCTCTCCAAACTCCCTAGTGTGCCCATAACTTCAGCTTAAAGCACAAAACAATTCTTTCAAAACATAGCAACAGAGATCAGGAATAGGTGAAAAGTAACTTTTACATTGTATTTGTCAAAATGAAATGAAATTCTCTGTCATGCATTTTAGGGATAGACTGACTCTGTCTGGTTCATTTTCATCATCTTTGTCAAATGAATGCTTTGTGGTGCTAGAAAATCGCACCAAAAGACCATTAAGTACTATTGAAATTAAAATGGATTTTACTTGCTTAATTTGAGCAACAAAAATTCTGGTTACATTCATAGGTATAACTTCACCAAACGGTCTTGATAGCTCAAATGTAACAATTATCTTTTAAAACACAACAACGCTTTTCAGTTTTCATGTTAATGAGCATCTCTTTCGGAACAAAAATTCCCACATTTTCAAACATCCAGCAGTGCGTCTAAAGGTTGTAGGGATGAGTGTGATATTTCTTGTTTTACGATCCTCGATCATGCCAGCACTTATTCTCAACTTAAAATAAAAGAGAGTTTTCCATATTGAACAGTTGAAACCTGAACTCAACAAACAAGTTGAGCATGTTTATCTGTTGTTGCCTTTCTAAATTTATCTACTGTTATTTACAGGGAGTTTTAGATTATTTTTCTCGTTTGTGTTTCATTCTATTGGTTAGTTTAAATAAGTTTAATGGTTAACAAATATTTTAATTCATAAAGGTTCATTGTATATGAATAGTTATATGTACCGATCATTTTGTAAATCTTTTCCATACATTCATTATGGCTGATGATGATGTTTGAAACATGGAAACGTGTTCTGAAAACTGAAAAGCGTTGTGTTTTTAAAGATAATATGTATAACTATATTTCAATTTGGATTTTAAGGTACAGTAATAAGAAATGTGTTATTATCTCCAAGAAAAAGTTACAATACTTGCAACAATTCAGATAAATGTGAATTTAATTAGTGCTCACCATCCTTATGAGCAGAAGCATACATCGTTTGAGTTACGGATGCATGCTTGTGCTTTTTGATTTATATCACGTAAATTCACTGGCCACTGCTTATAGAAGAAAAGTAATGCATAACTGAGGATAATTTGCTCTGATTTTGCAGGAGTGCATATTGAGTGGTTTGTTGTCCGTGAATAAGAAGAAAGTTCTTCACATGGACAAAAACCCATATTATGGTGGAGAAAGTGCATCAATCACTCCATTAGAAAAGGTATTGTTTGTTTTAAATTTAGTTTTTATTGCTACAGTGTATGGCACTTGCCATCTGTTCCATTAATGGCTACTTACATGTATTAATCTTTTTTTTGCAGTTTTACGAAAAGTTTGGAAAGGAGCCTAAAAAGTTAGGACCATCAAAGGATTGGAATGTTGATCTTATTCCTAAGTTCATTATGGCTGGAGGTACAAAAGATACATACTAGTTAAGCAAGGCTTTCAAGTGGTATTCCATGGAGTTTCCCATGAGTCACTTGTATTTTTTCGATATACACACAAGCCTTATGTCAAGCATGTATACCGAGAAAATACAAGTGACAAGTGGGATTTTCCAAGGTATGCCATGAGGGAGTGTTGCATAGCTATTTTAGACCATACTATATAAAATACTTTCTACCACAATTGCTACTAATCTCGCAATCTGATTGGCTAATTTGCTGTTGTTGATAGGAGTCCAGACAACATTGCTCACCTCAGTGGGTCACTCAATGCCTTTTTCAGCTCGCACTTGATTTTCTTTGACGTTGATATTGCGTCATCACAGTGGTCAAAATTTGTTGTGGACTCACTGGGCTGCGCCTTGTGAGTCCACAACATTTGGACCACTGTGATGACGCGTATCATTGTCGATAAGAGTACAGACCATGCTAAACCACGTTTGATTTGTTAAATGGTGAACACCATCAACACAATATGTGTGTTTGGCACATGATGGGAAGTTTGGGTGTAATTGCATCAAATATACAATGTCTAGAAATCCTGTATTCTGATTGGCTGTGTTTGCTATGGCATGATGTACATTCTGCCATTGAGGCATGATGCCATTGGTGGCCTTATGGATAACTGGACTTTGGCATAAGCAGTCCAGTTTCAAGCCTTATCCAGGGTCATTAGGTTGTGTTCTTGGACAGGACAAATTACACTCAGGGTGGCTCTCCCCACCCAGGTGTATAAATGGATCCGGGCAAATTTAATGCTGGGGGGTAACCCTGCGATGGACTAGCATCCCATCCAGGGGGGGGGGGGGGGTAAAAATACTTTTAGTTGCTTAATGCTTAAGAAACCAGGATAACTTCTGGCTGTATAGGACATTCGGTGGCCTGGTGCCAACTTCACTTGCCATACTCTAGAAAATGCTCTACAGTGCACCTTGGCTGCATTTGCTTGTAGTAACCACTAGCATGCAAATAGTAGTTAACATCTTAATGACGTGAGCAAGGAGAATTCGCATATTGTTTTTCCTTTTTCCTGCATTTGTTCCTGCAAATAGAGAGCACTCCATTTTCTATCAAGTTTTAGTATCATCCAAGTTCTATTGGAAATCTGCAGATCTAATTGGTCCTCTCATCGTTTTTTTATTTTTCTGTTATTTGCTGATAGACAATGAGCACATGTGCTGCTCTTGAAACTGAAAATTATTCTTTATTTTAGGCTTTAAAATACACAAAATTGTAGGTTTTGTGTTGTAATCCTTTAGAGTGTCTACTAAATCAATTAGAGTACTCACCCTCCATTTCTATGAGCAATAGTCAACTGATTATGCCTTGTTAACTACTTGCTCATAGAAAACTCGTGGTGGTAATCTAATTGTTAAATAGAAACAACCGTGAAAGATAAGGAGAACTCAAAAATGCTGTAGAAACCCCCTCCTGCCGCTCATGGTCGCAGACCTTTCTTTTTCCCTCAAACTTCCACTCATACATGTTTGAATGGCTCAATAGTAACACTGAAAATGTTTCCTATTTCTTCAATAATATAATTGTTTTCCTGTTATTGTTAGGGGATCTGGTTGGACTGTTGATTAAAAGTGGTGTTACAAGGTACCTGGAATTTAAGTCAGTTGAAGGAAGTTATGTGTACAAAGATCAGAAACTTTACAAGGTGCCTGCAGACGAGAAAGAAGCCCTTGCAACCAGCCTGATGGGAATTTTTGAGAAGAGAAGATTCCGCAAGCTTTTAATGTTTGTCAATGACTTTGAACCTAATGATCCAAAGACATTCCAAGGTGAGGCAATTTTTTCCTTACGTGCATGTTCCCTTACACCTTGTTAAAGCAAACAGAGCACAGAGTTAATAAGAAAACTAGTCACATAATCCTTGAAGGGCTGTTCACCAGCCTAAAAAAGAACTTCCTATACTTAAGTACTATATTGAACAATGAGATTATGAGCTCAAGATTTCTAGACTCGGGTGATACATGTGGTTAATGAGGCTGCAGGCCAAATCAGCTATCACCTCATAGGAATTGAGAACAAATAGTGTTGAAAAGTAATCAATAAACTACACTTAAAGGGCTCAAAAAAAAAAGTGCCATCTAGTCATCCAGGACAAGTTAATGTTCTCTCTGGGCAAAGGATTGGGCAAGTCTTCTGCCCACTAAATGGTTAAAAGAACAACCTAAGACTTAAACCTGCCTAAAAAAATTTGAGAGTTTCTTGTCCCAAGGGAAGCTGGAATTCAAGTTTTTTAAACTCCTGTAGACAGCACATATGTTTTGTACATAAGTTGGGGTGAACCTGTCATACAATTCCTATCAAAACGCTAAAAATAAAATTGTTTCAAATTTACATTCTTAAGTTCTCTATTAATTTTTGCAGGTATTGACCCTGAAAAGACAACAATGCAGGAAGTGTTTGAAAAATTTGGTCTAGATGCCAACACTTCCAGCTTCACAGGGCATGCTTTGGCCCTTTACCTCAATGACAAGTAAGTGGTACATGCACATTAGCCTGCAGTACAGGCAGATTAGGCAATGTAAGTAATTGTGTTTAGCAATAAAAAAAAAATAATAAAAAAATTAAAAAGTACAGGCAGATTAGCGGGCTCCAGCGCGATACATGAGCGTGCGCGCATGAGGCATGAGAACGAGTGCAAAGTGGGGGTGGGTGCAGTATACACTGAGCTAGAAGAATTCACAGAGAGCAAGGTCATTTAACTGAGTTTATTTGTGACAGGCATCCTGCATACTGCTAGGATCAGAACTGCCGAAGTCATTGTGAGTGTGATAAGTGAACAAAGATGGTGAATTTTAAGTTCGGTAATGAAATGTGAAAAGTGAACTGATCAACATAACATGAGCGTGGGACAAAGAAAAATCTGAGTCCCCGACAGGAGTCAAACCCATGACCTCTTGGTATCTGGGACTCCGGGACATCCACACATGTAATTTTCATTCTTTAGTTCGACATTTCTATCTTGTTGTAAACGTTACATTGATTGCAAACCCAGTGTCAAATTCAGGGCAAACCGATAACAGTTTCTGTTATAAATCGGATCAAAATGATTATGAACCGAAACATTATAAACAAGGTATGAAAACAACTTAGCTGGCCATTAGATCATTAGCCAGGGCAAAACATTAGGATGATGTAATGAGCCGTTAGGCAAAACTTGTTAGCCGTTAGAATGTTTACTTCACACAAAGCGTTAGAGCGCTTTGAAGGCTGTTAACTGTTTGTTGACAGTCCATTAGTTTTTAGCCATTTAACAGATAAGCATGTAAGTATGTTTTCCCGTAAACAGTCACCATTAGTCACTTTGTTTTTTGTATATCCTAGCTATTTGAAAGAACCTTGCAAGGCGACACTGCTAAAGATCAAATTATACAGGTTAGTGACCAGAAACCAGGACGTTATTTTAACCCAGTTACTTATGGTTCTCACACCTACTGTCTAGGGCTGTCATTAAGTTTTGACTCCCCAGTGGCCCTGATCTTCACACTTGTAACAAACTTGTTACTTTATGGGTAAATTGTATAAACTACAGGCAAGTTCAACTGTAACACAAGGGCCCATCAAGCATGTTCAGCCATGAAAAGTGCTATGGTGTTACAACCCTTACTGACAACCCTACCATCCATTTATTTTATTTGTTCTTCTCAAACTCATTAATAATTCATCAAGTTAAAACAAAGAAAATCACAACTGTGAAGGAGGTTTGGATACCCGGTGTTAATTAGCACAGATTTTGACGATTTTACTGCTCCGTTTACTCCTTAGTTTTTGCTTCAATTGAGAAGATTTATCAAACACTTGAGACAGTGTTTTATCAGCTATCCAATCACCTCAAATTTTGTCAAAAATACTCTGCTGCACATCATACTTTCAACTCTCTTCTCAGTGTTTGGATATCCTGATGAAGCACTGGCACTCATGTTTGATATAAATTATTACATGAACATTGTTCTTACCATAATTGCTATTAATCTCGCAATCTGTTTGGCTAATTTGCCATTGGCGATAAGAGTCCAGACAACGCTGCTCGCATCAATGTGTCACGCTCTTGGTCATGCTGTGAAAAAAAAAAACATTTTTTTTGATGTTGATATTGTGGTAAAAAACAAATCGAATGTGGTTTAGTGTTGTCTGTGCTCTTATCAACAATGATATGCGTCATCACAGTGATCAAAATTTGTTGTGGACTCAATCGGCTGGACCTCATGAGTCCACAACATTTCGACCACCATGATGAGGCATATCATTGTCGATAAGAGTACAGACAATGCTAAACCACATTGGATTTTTTAAATTGATAGTCACACAGGAACCTTAACCTATTTCGCTTCATTGAAATTTGTAGTGAATCCTTAGCCAGATACGGCAAGTCACCATACCTATATCCATTATATGGTCTGGGAGAACTTCCTCAGGGGTTTGCCAGGTTAAGTGCGATATATGGTGGCACCTACATGCTGGATAAGCCCATAGAGGAAATCAAATATGATGAGATGGGCCAAGTTTGTGGTGTAACTTCACAAGGTGAAACTGCCAGAACCAAAATGGTGATTGGTGATCCTTCATATTTCCCGGACAAAGTGAAGAAGGATGGACAGGTAAATGCCTCTCAGGTGAAATGCAAAGGTTGAAGTAGTTTCAAACGTACAGGGGAACCACCTGTAAGAGGTAGTGTTCACTCCAGGTTTTGCAATTCAAGCTGCACAATTTTTAAGCATCTTCATAAATTACTGTCTGAGAAAATAATGATGTTCTTTAATTTGGCACGATCAATCATGTAAACTGTGACCCCACATGATTTTTGCATAAATTCGACCTCTGGTAAGTGGTGTCCCTTGCGACCAGAAAATTTGTCCACACAAAAGATGTCCAGAAATGCGGCTGAGGGGCTAGGTGCTCACCAGCTAAAAGAGAGCTTGTAACTGGATAAAATTGCCCAGCATCAGGTTCATAAAACAAGTGCCAGTTGAGTAAAATCATCATTTTCACAGATGTTTCTGTTTTGTTGGTGCAAATTTAGTTTAGCTATGTTTCTGCAAAATGTCTGAAATTTTTGTCCAAAATTTGTTTGAAATGTGATGAAAAGTGTCTGAAAATGAAATGTCCAAAATTTTAATGTCTGAGTTTTTTGCGACTAATGTAAAAAGAAATGTGATTAAAAAAAGTGTCCAGAAATTATTAAACTGAAATTTTTTGCAACTAATGTAAATAGAAAGAATTCAGTACTCCAAAAATGGTTTTTGACGATGGGATAATTTACCCAGTTACCATTCTTAAAACCATTGTTGTAATTTTAGATTTGTTTTCTGTAAGTCTCTGTTTTGTACAAATTCTGCTGATTTTCTGCCAAATATGGTTCAGCTCACGTTTTGTCTTCACATGATAGGTTGTTCGCTGCATTTGTTTCCTGAATAAGCCGCCTCCAATTATGGCCAAGGATGGTTCTAAATCCTGCCAGATCATTATTCCTCAAAACCAAGTCCACAGGAAGTCAGGTATTTTTCCTAATCCTTTTCCTACTACAACCCTGTCTGCATTACACTGGAGGAATTTGAAAACCATGTTTTCACTCTGAAACCGCATCAAGATAGTATTTTCCATCCACACTGTGCCAGAGGAATTAAAAAAAAACCAACAATCACGGGTCATTTTGGATTTGTGTTCGAAAAAAAACTTGGGCTGGGAAATTGCATGACTGTCATATGATTGTTGTAAAACTCCATTTTCAAAATGTTTTCCATCCACACGAAAACAAAAAGCCAGCATTTTCAAATTTCTCTGGTTTGAGGAGCGTTTTCGAAAAGCTTTGTTTTCGTGATGGATTAGTGCAGATGGTAGGCCTAACTGTAGAAATAAAGCTGTGATTTTAAATTTCTCTGTTGGGTTCTTGTTATCGTAAAAAACAAATTGACATCAGTTTTTTATGCATCTGTCCTCTTTTTGATGATAAATTTTGTCATAACATTGTCAAAGTTTACGGTGGAACCACTCACAACCACTTTGACAATGTTGTGATGCAATTTATCATCAATAAGAGAACAGACACATAAAAAACTAACATCAATTTGTTAAATCATATTATGTGTACATAGGGGACCTATTTATTAAATTGGAGAAAAGCCCCAGCAATTTAGGGCTGAAAGGATTAATGTGACAATGTGCGTGCTTGTAGCAATTAACCTCTTGAGTGGTATTTATTCACTATTTTTTTCCAGATATCTATGTTTGTGTTGTGTCATTTGCCCACAATGTGGCACCTAAAGATTACTACATAGCTATTGCGAGTACAACAGTTGAAACAAGCAATCCTGAGGCAGAGCTGAAGCCTGGGCTTGACCTTCTTGGCCCAGTTCTAGACAAGTATGTACACTTCAAGAGTTATCTGACTTAAGGCATCTGTGACACCAAGTAATTATTCTTGTAAACTGTCTCACGAACAAGTTGCACCTATAATTGCTCAGTGTAATGCCTCGTGAATTAAATGTGTTTTGTAATGTTTCCTTTTTGCAATGATTATGACTCTGGGAGTTGGGGTATAATGGAAAGAAGTGGGAGTTGGGGTACAATTGAACCCCACTATTTCAAACCGTCAGGGGAAAGAAAAAACAGCTTGAAATAGTGGGAGTTTGAAATAGCTGATAGTAAATGACTGAAGGGCAAATCAAGGGGACATGGTTTTGAGTAGGAAATAACGGGGCATTCTAAATACTGTATGTGTAAACTGCTGCTTATAAGCCCTGGGCTTATACAACTTTGTAAGGGCTTTGAGATGTGCTGATAAATGGAGGGTCTTATATGCGAGGTGGCTTATATAACAAGAATTTAGGTTTTTCATTTACTGGTAATTAAGCTTGAAAACATCATAATAAAACTAATTCAAAACAACGAAAGCTAGAGGGGGGCTTATAACCGGATCTATATCTATTTATTTGGTTTACAGGTAGATGGGTGTATAACTGGGGGGGGGGGTGCTCATGAGTGTGGGGGAGGGGGGGGCTTATAGGCGGCATTTTATGGTAACTGAGTGCAAGTTAGCAAGTTCCAGCTCTTTATGATATTTCTTAACTAGTAAGATGCAAAATTAATATAAGCCCATGGGAAGGGGGTCTTATCAGATGGATTGTTTTGGAATTTTGAGATTTTGGAAGTTATCTTAAGAACTGCTTTTTTCAGGGAGGTTAATTTTGTTCAATGGTAGTGGGGTGGGGTCTTGTTGTGAGAGTTTTGCAGTGTTTGTCCCTTATTAGTTTTTGGTTTGATTTCAGGTTTGTTTGTGTAAGCGACAATTTTGTTCCAATGGATGATGGTAGTAAATCTAAGGTAAAGTTGTACTGTCAGTAAGCCAATTCATAAGGTCTTCATTTGTATCAATCTGCAAATCTGTAAGAATGAAACAGCTTATTTACAAGTATGTTTTAAACCCCTTTTTTATGACAAACAATTCTTCTTTTTTTGTTTGGGATGCTCTGAAAATGCCTAGTGCCACCTACTACAAAACATTATAATTTCAGAAAACAAAATGTGCAATTTACAGTGGTCAGTGCATGTAGCTACAACCAGCTAGTTCACAGGCATGCCACCTGAACTTAAAAAATAGATATACCATTAACCAACTAAACATAATGGGGTTAAAAATCCCAACTGACAGGAGGCAGACCAGTTGGCTATGTAAAAGCCTGACCAAAGTGTTGAACTAAAGTCTACCAAGAAACAACTCCAGCTAAGTGGTCAGAGCAGGACTTGAACCTGCGACCTCCGGATTTCAAGTCTGGTGCCCTAACCACCCGGCAACGCTACCTCCCTATTTTTGAAGAACCCTTCAACAATGCACACTAACCCTTGATTGACTCGCTGTTTTTTGTTGTTGTTGTTGTTGTTTTTATTTTCCTTTAGGTGTTTATCAGCACTTCATACGATGCCACCACACATTTCGAGACAACATGCCAGGATATTGTAGATATTTACAAGCGCTGCACAGGGGAAGACATCGACTTCTCCACAGTCCAAAAAGATTTGGAAGCCTGCACTGCAGAATGAAGAGAATATTATGGAACATTTGCAGCTAAACGAAAGCCAGTCTAAATCTCAATGTGTATTGGTTATATCAAATTGTTCTTTATTCAATATGAATGTGTTCTGCCTTGTTCTGCTGGTAAGGATTCATGGAAGGCATCCAAAATTGATGGATTTCTTGAATAATCATTGCTGTGCACAATCCAAGTTATTTTCTTTTTTTTCCCAACCATTTTCACAATTTTTGTATGTCTATGTTATTCAGTTTCGAGTTGTTTGTTGCGGGAAATGACGTGAAATGTTTGAGATGGGCGCATTCAAGATTGTCAAAGGTTTTTTCTTTTGGAGGGGTGGGGTGGGGTGCGTAGGGTACTGGATGGTGGAAGAGAAGTGACAGTTACGCATGTATAGCATTTCCAGTACCTTTCCTTCAACAACACCCCCTCCCCTCCCCCTTCCCCACATTGCAACACAATTCGTCTCTGGTTGGTTGATTTTGTAAAGCTTTCTTTTGAGGTACCATAGGATTCGGCATTTCATCATTTCATTGTTATGCAAGGCATGGTTCACAGATGGCTGTAAGATTAGAAACTCTGAGCACACAGGAAGCTCAACCTGTTGTTTTTTTTACTCCATTAAAACCCTTGAAAACTTCAAAAATGATTACCATAACTTCTTCCTAATCTTGAACCCAGACCTCTTACGGCCAAGCATTGAACAGACTAATACCTGGGCATGAGATTACCTTCTTTGAGACAAACTCTCCCAACCCTAAGAACAACACTTTTTCACAAGCTTTTCGTAGTCGCTAAATGTATGTATTTACCAGTGAGGGAACTCTTTTTTTGAGGTGAAATAAGTTCTCTGTGTCCTCCAGTGAGAACGGCCAAATTCTCTTTTGTGTCCTGAATGATTTGGGTGACTGACAAGCCAAGAAAGCGAAGTATGTTACTCTTAAGTGCCCGTGATAGATTATTGCAGTGATTCATGACTTTATTGTAATAGACTTTGAAAGTAAGCATGTAATTCATTATGACGAAGAGTTCAATTTATTAGTAGAAGATTATCCAGAAAAATATTAGAACTAAAACAGTCGTTTATGTGAGTGGAAGTGTAAAATCTAGCTGTAGTGTTGTGTAGAGTCTGCAATAAAGGAAATGAATTGTAGAGCCTCGGTTTGGTTTGCTTACGAGAGCGAAAGAGCAACTTTGATTCCAGTCTCTCTCTCCTTTTCCTTTCTCGTCGGTACAAAAACGCTTGATGGAAATTCGAGGTATACTTTTTTCACAAGTAAACCGTCGGTTTAAACCGAGCTGGTCTTAGTCGTCTTTCGGTAGTTGGAGCTGATTCTTGCCTTGAAGCGCGAGATTTTGTTAGTGAGGTCAGTGAGGGAATTAGTGGTTGTTGAGACTTTCTTGGAAAATTCGAATGGGTGTGGGTTTTGAGGTTTGGGTTTTGGTCGTGTCATATCGTGTAGTCCCAGAACATGTCCAACCCCCACACATAAGGGATTGGAATTTCCTAAGGGTAGGGTTGGGGTTCTGTAAGTAGTTAGTAGCTGTTGAGATTCGAATGAGTTTGGGTTTTGGCCATCCCCACACAGAAGGGATTGAAATTTCCCAGGGATAGGGTGGGGGTTCTGTAAGCAAAATGTATGAAGCTTAATGGAATTTCCAAAGGAGTTTCGTGGGGGCGGGGGGGGGGGGGTGGAGATTCTTAAAAAAAAACATCCCTTCCGTATGGGTATTGATATTTTGTGGGACTACACAGGAGAGCAAGAAAAACACCATTTTTGTTTGCTTGATGAAATGGTTCGAGTTGAAAAGGTTGAACATAATTCAGCAACTTTTTCATCAATGAAAAAGAAGATTTTTGTAATCAGGCAATCAATCCCTACCTTCCTTTTTGTTACACCCAGTTACCTGTTATTATTAGGTATAGTGGATTAGAAAACAGCCCAAAGAAAGTGCGCGCGTTGTTTGGTTAAAAATCGTGTATATATTTAACAGTTAGACTATGATCTCGAGATTTCAACCATCACCTCATCGAAATCGAGAGCGTATAATCTAAATGTTTTAGAACAATTCTAGCTAAATTTCCTTCAAATAACGATTTCCAATAATTTTCATTGTAGTAATGATTTTCATGCTATGGCGTAATGGAGCGAATTGAATTGTTATATGAAACTTGCCTTTGTACCCGCGCGCCAGTCGGGTTCATTGAAAATTTGTGAAGTTTTAAAGTCGCATAACGTTCAGTTTCCTTTCTTTACGGTTCTTGAGAATGATTATCCAAAAATATTTCCTAATCTCCCTCGAAACATTAGAGAAGCTAGAAACTGCAGCATTAATTGCGGCACTCTAATCAACAATTAGATTATGAGCTCGAGATTTCTATCACGCATAGCAATCGAGAGAGAATGATCTAATTGTTTTAGTATAAATCTACTAGACGTTCAAAACTTGATCTAAATCCTCTTCCCAGACACCTCGAAAAAACAAAAGCTACTCACTGTCTACAACAGAATCAATAGTAAGTAGCGTAACCAATCAGAGAACGGCATTTGTGATAGAACGCAAGTAGATTTATGCTAATGGTTGACAAGAATATACGAGTAGCTCAGCCAATCAGATTCCAGTGTTTGCATTAGTATACTAATAGAATTCAACTAAAACTCGATAGGAACACGCAAAATGTATTTTTTCATATTTCTTCAGTGAAACCCGCCTAGACGAACATAGTGATCGATATAACAATTACGGGTCTGTAGCAGGGTAATTGCTATAAACTGATTATTTCCTTAGAACTTACCGGGAGAAATCTAGGTTCTTATAAGAGGTTTAATCATCAACTAGATTTTAATCTTCTCTCAGTATAGTACAAAATAATCTAAAATCAAAGTTTTCCTGTAGTAATTCCTCTTTTTTTTTGCTATCTTTAATACAATACAACACAGTGTAAACACATACTCATGAACTAAGCTCCAGTTAATCTGCACAGATGGTCAGCAACTCTACCAGATCAGCTACAAACTGTCTTCGAACCTTTGCCACGAATCTTCCCTCCTGCTAAGATTAGAAGCTACTCAGCTCTAAAAAAAATTCAAAGTAATTTTAAACTAGGTTTGGGCGTAAAAATTGCATTAGAGATCGAGTAAAATCACACAATTTGTCAATCTTGTCAAAAGAATAACTAAATTTCTAAACGCCTTTCCCACGGAGTTTTATTTTTTTTCTCTTTTCTTTCGGCTTTTTAAACCATTAGGCCTGTTAGTAAATGGCGGTATCCTTTAAAATAGCGCAACCTTTACTCTTTGAGAAGCTATAAGCAATCTCATTAATAAATCTTGTCATAAAGATCTCCAAAACTTAAAGAAGCTACCTCACGGTTTGCCCACCTTGAAAAGTTTAGCTTAAATTTTTCAAGTCCGTGTTAATCTTCTCCACCTTTAACCATCCTTGTTCCTTTATGATTTATTTTTATCTCTTAGAAGGCTATCATTTTCAGGATTCCTTTAATTACGCAATTTTGATCGCGGCCAAAATAACTCAAAATGCCGTGAATGAACTTCTTCAATTAACAATATATATGGCCGCTGAACAAAAGCTATCCCATCCGCCTTCGACACAATCTGCCTGACATTGATCAGCGTCAAAATCTCCTTACAATATCAATACAAAGGGAAGTATGCAAGTTCTGAGAATAAACAAATTGATCACTGATAGAACGATTATTATCACAGAAACACCCTTTGGTAACTGCCTGGTTGAAAGAAACCAGAAATCTAACTTCTTATCCAGGCTCTCACGGTTTTAAGGTCAAAGATGTGAGAAAATAATGTGTTCCAGTTGATGAATATCTTTATTCTCATCGCCTGTCTACTTGAAAATGTATTGATTTTGTTGGAAGAAATCTACTATTGATCACTATACAAATTACACAGTATACAGTACTGAAGAGATGGGAATAAATAGTATCTAGATAGTATGTACAAAGCTAGGTATCAAGAAAACGATAGGTTATTATAATTGACGTTGGATAACTCTATACCTTCAAGAAACTAGAATTTAAAATATATGTATCATCTATCTCTCGGTATTCTCTTGATTGTTTACAAAAAACACTGAACTTCTCATATTCCAGTACTGTTTCTTATATTCTCTTGGACCAACAGTTAGGTTCTTTTCACAGTCAAATTGCATTAAAATTTTAAACAGTATAATAGTTAAAACTGTAAATTCTTTTGTACAAACTTAATATCCTTAATTCATAGCAATATAATATTGAATAAAATTTTTCAAACATGTTTAAAGGTAGACATATTAAAATTGAACCAGGTAATTAATTACAGTTCACGAGATTGATGTAAACCGGTTGCCACCACCCTAATCCTCCTAAAAACCTGTTTTCGAGTTTCATGTTGTGTTTCGTTGCACTTACGCTTATGGTAAGAGCAAAAATTTTTAATTATATTAGGATCTGTGTCACTGCAGTCAGATATTTTAAGCTCGAAGAAACGTTCGTCATCCAGAGGAAGTTCTTGGTAATTTATCTCTTTCAAACAAATTGGATGGAACTTGCAATGAAATTCCTTATGACGCGGTTTTTTTTTTATCAGAAAACACATTTTTCCGTTGAGATATTCGAAATGGGATTTATGCAAAACATCTTAATAAGTTCCGCCGGTAGACCGTTTATTTTGGTTCCGCTTGTTCCTGCGAAGATAACACCCCATTAATACTTCCATCCTTTACAGTACGATCAGAATTTTCGGGAAAAAACTGAAACAATTTTCTGTTACCCTACCGAAAAATATAGTTTCAAAATGAAAATATTTTCTCCACAAGTACTTAGTCGAGGGTTTGCTTCATATTTCCTCAAAGCCTGAAGCGAAAAGAAAGGGTTTCTTAGGCTATTAAATCTTCGTTTATGAAACTATATTTAAGTTCTGGATTCTCTGACACTAAAACACTTTGTTGGGTGTGGCATACATGGGTGATTTTCAAGAAAGAACAGCCAAAATCCAACCAATCGGAAAGGACATCTGTTTCTTGGCCAATCAGGAACAACATTAACTCACCACCGGTTGCAAATTTCCCGCGCTTAGCGCCAGTTGTATGTTTTCTCGCGCTTGCCAGCCGCGCATAAATTTTCCCGAGCGTTCCACCCGGTAAAACATGTTCCTGTTTTGAACTGGCTTATCGCGCGAAACTTTGCCGAACGACCATCAAAATAAGCAGTTTAATATGCGTGATTATTGCTGAATTTATGAGCCGATAGGTTTGGTTTTGAATTCCTTGAATTTTGAATGCTTTGCAGCTGTATGCCTCATGTGGGAGTGAAATAAAATGCCAAGAATTTCTATGCTTCGCGGAAAGGAATGTAGCCGTATAAAATCTCTGAAAGATTTGTGGTTAAGCAGGAATTTCCACGTTATTTCCCGCAAATGGGTTATATCTAAGCAGTGTCAGATCGATATCAGAGAATATTATTGCTAATTGCTTACATTTAATAAGTTTATTTAACGCGGCCCGGTATAGTCGGAGGATTATCATTGATATTGGAACTTCAAAACATGCAATCAGGATCAAAGACATTACCTCGCGGTGAGATAAAAAACAAAACCGTGAAATATTTCGCTAGGAACAACATATTTAACATTTGTGCTTGATATTCTGATTAATCCTACTAAGCTTTCAAAGCATTTTTTCTCACGCTCGGATTGCTTCAATCGAATACCGCCGATTCATTATCAATCATTTTATTAACAATCTTTTTTTCTCAGAAATGGTGTTTAATCTAACAAACCGCCTTAAGGTTGTCCAGCTTTGTGTGGTTTCTGAAAATATGTTATTTTGTACTTGAAATGTCATTCTGTAGAACATTCACTGATAAATCATTTTAATCGTTATGCGTTTTTTTTTAAATTTAGCTTCTGTATTTTGATAAGCCATCCATCACTCTGACTGAAAAGAAAAAACGATGTCTTTTGGTCTTGAAAGAACCATTTTTTCCCTCCACATTTTGACATATGAATTTTGTGACAGCTACCCAAATAGTTCACCAGTAGCACAAAAGCATTTCTACTTAATTGTTCTTTGCAAAAAGCATTAAACAAAAGCCAACTATGTCAGGAGAGTTTATGGTTCGTTAATTGCAGCCTACGCCTTCTCTATAGCTAATTTCTGGGTTCTGCTTGTTCTAAATGATTTTTCTCCGACTGTTAAAAAAAGCCTGGAATGGTTTTTGTGTGAGTTTGTGAGCGAATATAAAGATTCTCCAATATAACGGCTTGGAATGTTTTCATGACGGCACACTTTGTGTATGTCACACGCGAGCGTCCCGCTGCGTTCCCGGCACTAGCGTGGTTCACTAACGTAACAAGGTGATAAGTGGCACTCGTAGGGTGCCAGTTAGAGACCATAATTAGCCTAATTAACATTGTATTTATCAGTCATATTCAATAAAATCTCTTAATTAATACCTGAGTTGAAAGCCAAGAAATTGATTCTGGCGTTCTTACGAGCTCTGTGCTAAACAAGTCTTGTATCGTCGATTTGACATTACCCATTGTCTAGTGAGGTTTGTACATCTTTGAAAATGCAACAGCATTTTGATCAGTGATCGCTGTTTTTGTCATTTATATAAGTACTGCCAAACATGTAAATTATACTTGAAGTAGGTATAAAATTAATCGCAGTTCTGTAAACTGACGCGACACATGTACAGTACGGTCGTCCTAACAAATCCATGGAGCCCGCCTTTATTAAGAACACGGGTATGCAACTACCATTGGAGCAGCATCTGGAAGTTTTATAATCTATCCTCAGTGACATAGTTCCAACTTGTGTAAATTTTATACAGAGCTTGTGCATACCAATGCACACCCGAGCTATTATGGGCTGCAATGCCCGGGAACAACCATTCTGCAAACCTCAGTGGCGCAAAGCTCCAATGAGCCACTCTCTGATCTGAAATTATAGCGTAACATGAGCAAAGGACGTTATTAACTACGATGTTTCCAGTTTCCGTGAGCGGGGCATACGCGCCCTTGCCTCGGCTCCACTCAATGCCAACCACGCGTCCAGCTGTGAATTTCTCCAAAGCAGTACCGTGTCTAACATAAACAAAATCTCCAACCTTCAGGTCTCGTGCGAAGACGGCCGTCTCCCGCTGCGCTTGTTTGTTTAGTTGATAGATCAGATGAGATTCCGTAATTGCCACTTCGGCCGCCGGAGTCTTTGTTCGGATGGTAATAAATGTATTAGAACTGTTAGGCTTGATGTCGAGAAACGTCACTACTCTACTGTAAATAATGCGCCCTGTTACATCCATTCCTGCCACCTTGTCTCCCACTTGCAATTCTTTCATGCTTTTTGTCCGCCCACCTTCTAGGCGAACAGTAGCGTCCTCAGGGAAGCAGCTCATACCTTCCTCTGCGTCTTTTTCTAGAAAAAGATCAAGGAAAAAATATTTTTAAAGAATTCCAACGAAGCTTCATTTCTCAAATTTTATACGTTTTCTAGAGTTTTCTACAGACAGATAGTTAGGTTGCTTAGAGACACCTGGGCCCTTTGGCACATAAGGCCATTTGCAAATAATTGCACAGCCTCTAACCAACCTTCTCGGAAGAAGGAAAGAAATTCTAATAATGCAATAGTAACTGATTTTAGAGTGCGCCGACGCAATATTATTGGCGTATTCAGTTATAAACTTGTTAGAAGCAATGATGTGTAGTCAGTGCTATTTCAATAGCATTCCCTGATCAGTCATTTACGCAGCTCTTTCTTTTTCTTGCTGACCAATAGTTAGACATTTTCCAACTAGAATGTGTAATTTTTAAGATGGAGACAACTTCTTCTGAAAAGGTCAATTTTGCAGAGTCAACCTTGTTACAGAATGTTACAAAGGCGACATAGCTCTTGTATGATCACGAATTCGAAGAAAAGAACGTTAAGACTGATTTCTGCGAAGATTAATCATTGGAAATTACCCGCCGTTTTAACAGAAGCGTGGATGTAGCCTTTGGTTGCATATAACACCCAGTCAAATCCAGCGTTGATGGCCAGCCTGCCTAGGAAAGGATATTTATCCTTGTCTCTATCTTCTGTAGCAATGTCCACAGCGCGTCCCTCGTGGTGCAAGGAATGGATTCCATGGTGATGTCTTGGTCTTCTGTCCAGGTCGTAAGCCTCAATAACTCGTAATCTTACTCCCCATTTTTTCTTCACGAGGGAAGCAAGGATGTCGAGTTTTTTCTTACAGTTCTGTAAAATTAAAAAAGCGAAATGTCACCCGAGAGAAACCAGACGGTAGTCACAAAGTCACTTTGCCAATGTGTATTAAACTCAATTCAACTTCATGCAACTAGTGTACCAAACCCGTAACGAATGAATTGCTCTCTCTATTTTTTCCCAATAAAATTTGTCCCTGCAACATGTTACATGAAATTCTCCTGGGTTGAATTCGTGCTTCATGAAGCAGGGACAAGATGACCTCAGTTTTCGATGTCGCATCATGTGCACTGCTCTTGCAAACTGTTCCTGGTACAACATAGAAATGAAGCAATATCTCAGTGTCTCGTGCGCAACACTGACCCTGCAACATGCGTCCTTGCGTACACACGAAGGGACTTGTCCCCTATTTACGTTCTTCATATAACAGGGATTTTTTGGCCTTATGGACTTGCAGCTTGCGGCTTGTTTCGGCTGCGGACTTTTGGCATCGTCGCTATGGCTGGCGTTTTTGGTTAAAAGGGAGGCAATGCTTCGACGAATATGCAATATTCTAGACTCGTACACAACCTTACAAACGCTGTGATTTAGACCAAGCTTGACAGCAAAGACACGCCTCGCTAAGCAAACCGAACCGGCAAAACACGAACAGGAAACACGGCGCTAAGACAGGGCATGTAACTTGTAAAGGAATAACCACTGCTTCACAAAAACAAATCTACACAATGCTTTAGCTAGGTGTGATTCGATGTTAAGCATGAAATATTAAATTCTCCCGACAGATTGCCATTCATTTCATGATGTTTTAGTAATGAGAATATACAGGAGCTTAGTGTTCACAAAACGTACGAATCTGGTCTATCCATGCATGCAAGTTCGAAGTTAGCTAAACGTTTCTAACAAGTCAGCAGCAAAAATTCAGGGTAACGTGAAAACAATTCTACTTGGCTGACGAAGTTCTTTATTCTCATAACTTGCTTACTTGTCAATGCACAGATATTATAAGAACAAAATAGATTTTGGTCAGATGTTACCTTGGTCATTCTCCGGTTATCATCGTTGTTGTCGGTTTTTTTGAACACAATATCGGGATTATAGTTTTTCTCCAAGTCTTCGTAAGCCTCGCTTCCTCTTTCCACTGGCCCTACGTAATCTCCACTTGCTTGGATCGACACTTCGTCTACATCAGGAATTCTCTGTTTAAACTTCATTGGAGTCTTGCGAGTCGGGCGAGGTACAGGCCCGGGACCACAAGCCATAAGACATCCACAAACACAATTGACAATAACGAGAGCAAAGTAGACCTTTGAAATGCGAAGCAGCGGACACTGCAAAGACGGGGTTTTACTCATTCTTCTTGCTTCTTAGTTCGTTGTTATAGAAACGGCTGTTCAGTAACTGCTAGTGTTTTTTGGATTCACGGACTTGCTGATCACTCTAATAAGGAAAAGAAAACAATATAAATGGCGTATTATTCATCAACATTTCTGGAGTACGCACAGAACGCTGCGTAGCAACGCCAGTCTAGGCATGTTGTGTGCAAACAGGAACTGTGTTCGTGTTATAAGAATTCAAGAACAATGCACAACAATAAAACAAGGTACCTAGACAGAAGGAGAACGTTAAGCAGCTAGTTCAAAAGCCGCCGACCTGTCCACCACAAACTGCGGCAGACGAAACATTTCTAGCGCTAACTGCTCTTTACTGAAATCCTCAAAGTCACTTCACTTACAAGATACTTACCAAAAGTATTGATCAAACGTTCTTCGCATCATAAAAGTGATCAGGTAGTTTTCGCATCTAAATCATGTATAGTAGCCCTCAGGCCTCGTTCTAACATCTCTGGTCTCCTGCTGGTAAAGTTGTCTTGATCAGGGATAAAATCCGTAACCGCTTAACTCCTCCTTCATCGGGAAATAAAATAGAAAACACAGCTATTGTCAAGTCAATAAGGGCACGCACTATGACTGAGAACAAAGCTTTGTTGCTTTTTAATCACCAGTTTTGTTAATTTGCCGGCAAAGGTACGAATCTTGGTTTTGCTAAATGGTTTTCATGTTTAATTAGCGGGAGTTTACATTCGTGACTCGAGGAGAATCAATTAATAAGCCCTCCATAGATAAGTCATAAGAGATCGAACGAACTTTTAACTGAATCAAACGTAAACCATCTTTTTTAAGTCAAAAGGCGACCCACTTCAATTCTAGACGGATCAGAACTACTCAAGATTTGTCAAGTTCTCGAAGATGGAATGTAATCAAATTAACAGCAATTGCTACACAACCAGACATCTTTTTTGGTACTTCTTGTTAATCGGATTGCGCAAGATAGAGGCGGGTTCATTTACTGGAACGTAGCTGATTCCAGCATTTCATTTCTAATCCAGCATATGTTGCCAGGATCTGATACGATTCATCCGCTTTAAGATTTAAGATACCTTTTCGACTGATAAGAAACGGATAAAGAATTTTGAAACTGCTCTGCAAATGTCTTAAATACTTTTTTTCAAACACTGTAAGCTCTCCAATGCCGGCTTCCCGCAAGCTTAGACTAAACATTGACCTTCGCTTTGGCAAAAAGTGAGCTTAAACATTATAGCATTACGCTGAAAACGAACAAAGTACAAAAAAGCCTTAATTTTTATAGGAAGGAAATGCTTTGATTAAATGCAAGGTCAGTAATGCAAGGATTCGTGGCTAAACCCAACAAGAAGTTAGTAAAAGAGTTATCATGAAAAACATGTTTAGAATTTCCTTTTCTTTGTCAGAGAACAGTTACTCATAGATAACGCGCATCGTATACAAGTTATTTACGTCTTGAAATGGCTCCCTTACAAAAATAGTACTGAGCCCAGTGGGATAGAAATCTATTTTTATTTCCCGAATTTAGATGTCTTTCAACCCTTGTGACATCTCGCCATTGCTATAGACAATGCAATGTCCTTATTGCTAGAAATTCTTTTTCTTTTTCTTCGCATCCACACTCACATTTTCACATCCTTTTTGATAGAAAAACCGGAAACCGCAGCTTAGGATTACCTATATCATACCAAGGGCCCTTAGACAAATCCTTTCGCCGGAAAGCTTCAACCGTAACGCTGGAAAAGAAAAAATCTCAGAAAAAAGCCGGAAAATTTCTTATAAATTCTCGGAAAATTCCTTATAAACCTGACAGCTGTTTTCGAAAGTCTTTTGCTTGTCCGTTTTCTGTGCTCGCTGAATACAGCAAAAATACACGTTCAAGAACTGTAGTAATTTCAATTCGTTTTAATTCTAGATAAAAGTCATATTTCTCATGTGTTGTTTTGACTTAAAAATCGGAACACAGCAATTTCGAAGTCGAAACTATTTGTCAAATCTCCGGCCAGACTGATAGTTATCAAATCCGAAGTTATTTTTTAAAATCCGCAAATGCTGTTTTCAAGTCCAATTATTTAGTTTTTAATCATGCCGGGTTTGAGAAGCTAACCCAGGATTAGCGAGAATTTCGATTTTAGTTGTATAACTTCTCAGCGAGGTTTTCTGTTTACATTGTTTGTACTCCAGTTTTGAGTGTTCATAATTTCAAACTAAACAACCTAGACAGAAAAAAATACAAGAAAGGTTAATACTTCGCTTAACTTAAGCTTGGGTTAGCGTTAACCGGCTTTCGAACAACCCAGCCCACGAGTTAAGAACCAAAATGATTTATTCAGGCGAACTATTCGTTTTTCTTAATGGTTGATTTACGGATTTAGAACTGCCCTGACTATTTGACGCGAATTTCAATAATTTAGCTCTGATAGTGTAGTTTCCGTTTTCGTGCCGAAGGAAAACCCGAAAAATGTGTATCGCTGCTTAGCTTCAAAAAAACAAAAAAACACTTTAACCATTTAATAATCTTGTAATGGCCATTCTCTTTATATTCATTCCGCTAAGACAAATAGAGATAAATGATTGGAAATAACAACCCTTTGAATTGGCAATCCTTGGAATTAACACCCTGGATTTCAACATAATATTGAAGATTTTAGACGACCGTGTCCGTATTAAAAGAAATTTTTGGATTTGTAAGAGATATTTCCGCCGGTTTCAAAACTATGACAGATAAGAATTAACCTTTCCTGGCTTCCATAATTGTCTTGCGCTTTGTCATGACAATTTAACAACCTTTTCTTCAAAAGGCTCTTTAAATGCAGCGGTTACCTAACGTTACTATTAAAGTTCATCCTATGACATAACACAAACGCACATATATACCATATTTATACCACGCCACATGTACAGAACATACAGCCGTTGTATACACGACATCGTGCGTGTCACGTTAATTGTGTTGCCACTGTATTTTCTAAGGCATGGTGTAAAATAATTATGTAAAACGTTTTCGTGATATTGCATGTAATATCACACTTGTCACATGTACTAGTGACTCGTGGGATATTTAACAATTAGACTTCGAGCCCTCGTTTCGTATGAACGAATAGCCAGTGAAGCGTAACGGAGTTGACTATCCCATATAAAAAACGAAGGCGAGTGGTCTAAATATTTTAGTAGACACTCAAAAGATTACAACACAAAACCTTCTATTCAGTTTTGTGTATTTTGAAGCCTAAAATTAAGTATAATTTTCAGTTTCAAGATCAGCGCGTGCGATAGTTGTCTATCAGCGAATATAAAACGATGAGAGACCCAATCAGATTCGCGGATTTCCAGTCGAACACAGCTGGGTGGCTACTAACTCATGGTATACCACGAGAAAACGTTGTATAACGATCTATAACTAGTATATCTATTAATTCATGGCATGGGTCACATTTAACAATCCTAATAACGAACCAAATTCTGCACACAAACCCCGTTTTTCGTTACACCAAGATAACGTTATGCAACTGTTTGACCGCCAATTACTGAAGTCTTGAAAAAGGCTATTAACTTGAAAAATAAATTATAGTTAAATTTATTATTATTTGTAATTTTCTCTCCGCAACGTTTTTAGCTTCCTATTTATAGTGCAGCAATGTTAAAGTTGTTAATTATAGTAACTTATGTTGGTTACGAGATGCATTTAAACAGACAGACCAACATTATTTTACTGTGACTGCTTCAATACTGTTTGTTATGCTGCCGGTGCTAGGTTTTTCTAACTTTTAAGCCTGTGGATAAAAGTTGTTAATTATAGTAACTTATGTTGGTTACGAGATGCATTTATACCGACAGACCAACATTATTTTATTGTGACTAGGTCTTATTCAAATGAATATTGAGCGGAACTTCAATGCTGTTTGTTATGCTGCCGGCACTAGATTTTTCTAACTTTGAAGTTTGTAGATGAAACCCTAATGTGCGACCATTCTAATGAAAGCTATTTAGCAGTACTTCGATGTGGTACTGTTTATTATGCTGTACAAGATGGTTCTAACTTTTAAGTCTGTGGATGAAACCCTAGTATGTGACCATTCAAATGAAAGCTATTGAGCAGTACTTTCATGTGGTACTGTTTATTATGCTGTACAAGATGGTTCTAACTTTTAAGTCTGTGGATGAAACCCTAGTGTGTGACCATTCAAATGAAAGCTATTGAGCAGTACTTTCATGTGGTACTGTCTATTATGCAGTACAAGGTGGTTCTAACTTTGAGTCTATGGATGAAACCCTAGTGTGTGACCATTCAAATGAAAGCTGTTGAGCAGTACTTTCATGTGGTACTTTTAATGTTGTACAAAGTGGTTCTAATTTTAAGTCTGTGCATGAAGCCCTAGTGTATAACCATTCAAATGCTATTGAGCAAAACTTTCATCTGATACTGTTTGTTAGCTCAGCTATGCTTTGTTCTTAAATATTCAACTCTGTGGATGGGAAACTAAACTAGTGAGTTAAATCGTATTTTGCACAGCCATTGCCATAGTTAATCTATTTAGGTGCAGTTGCGATGTTGAATACATAAAATTAAAACATGGAGAGTTAAGTGACTCCCACATGCTGTTTTCGCCTTATCGTAATTTCTACTGCCTTTGAGCGACGCATCTATCTACTGTGACGTTTTCAATTCGATCATTCAAAGGATGAAAACACGCTATTATCAAATCATTAAACTAGGTACACAAAGGACATTTGAATAAACTTACTCTAAAACGAATTTCTGCCCTGTTGAAATGACGTGACCGGAAGATTTCTGAGTACAAACTAAATCACTCTTTAACCCACAGCCTTGGAAACTGGCAATGCTATCAATTCTGTTCCAAATGGGCACACCCCCTCGAGTTTAAGGGCTCGGAATCTGATACTTTTGAACTTAACAAACAGTTCCTTAAAAGGCTTAATTTCCAACGGACACGCGAAAAACACATTAATCTCGGTTATATTAGGCCGGCTGTCCCAATTGGTTTAGTAGTTGAAGACGTCTAATTGCCACCAATCAAGTAGGATCTCAAAAAAATATGCTCATTACCAAAATAGTACGCCGGCATTTAACTTCTACTTGACTGATCGTCACGTCAGAATTTCTAGACAGCTTTCATGGTCGTGAGTTTTTAATCCTGGAAAGTGGCTTCCAGAATTGCATTAATTTTAGTGGATTATTGTAAGGGTAGCATCAAAGTATTTGAAAATGTGTCAAATCTTTGGAATGTTCGGGCCGCGTTACAAAGTCCGAAAGTGAGTACAATATCTGCAGCTCTCCTATGTCCAGACAAACACTCGTAATCGATTCGTTGTCTCATTATTTAGCCAATGTTGCATGAAAACATCTTAGGCACGCCAGTCAAGCATGTTTTGAACAAATGAATAAATGGATAAGACAGAGATCCTTTAATTTTGATAGCACATTTTGTCAACGCAATATCCTTCCTTCAAATCAAACCGATGTAACTCGATTGCTATATCATAACCTTATTATTTGTTCACGATAATCATTACAGTTTTAGTTTTAGTTTACAAAGGCTTTTGCTACTCTGTATGTCTTTATGGTAAGTAAAGCTAGTTGCTGTCGTTGCTGTAATATACTCTTAGCCTTTTTCAAAAACCACCAATTGTGTGCACTTGTACTCAGAGAACGAAAGAAAACCAAGGACCACAAAAACGCCATTAATGACCCCTACTCAACGTTTGTACTTCACGTGCACGACTGAAGGAAACTGTCGGGAATACATAAAAGGCAATTTGTCTAAACAATATGTAAAGGTTAACCTTGATTTTGAGAAGATTATGGCAAAAAAAGTTAAAACCAACATTCCTTGCATTAACACGACCGGTGAAGTGTTTGGTTATCAAACATAGAAGAGAAGAAGAAGGTGTTTAAATCCTTAAAAAATGCCGGATTTGACCTAAAAAAAAGCTACAAAATGATGTAAAATTAAATTAAATTTTCAGCAACGTTATGTCTGCCTTCGTCAGAGTATAAAATGACTACATGAATAAGGTGTTTCGTTCAATATGAACAGCGTTATAGATATGACAGTTCCGCCAACTCTTCACTTCACCTTGGCAAATAAGAAATCTACTCTGATTGAATACGGAAAGAAGGCAGTCTAGCTGAAATACTGAAAACGTGGGAGAATTTTAAGATTGCTAAATTTTAAGACTTGTTCCTGGCAGTTATACGGTTCGATTGAAAAATGAGACCCTCGTCTAAGATACTATACCGTAGCGAAATTTAGTGAACTGAAAATGTTCCAACTTTTTCGATATTCAACCTGTAACCTCCTAGTAATACCGAGTTTGACCTTCTTTCGTAATCTTGATAAACATTTCTGTTTACTAGATGCCAGTTCTCCAGTTTTCTGTTACACTCAAACCTACAGTGTTATCAAACCTTGTCGTTCCAACTTTTTTTAAGTCTGTGAATCAGTTCCACTTTGAAGTTTTACTATTCAAATGAAACCTATCGAGTAGTACCTTTATGCGATACGGTTTGTTTTCAACATTTCGCGAAATGCAATTTGAGATTGTTTAAGCTGATAAATTGGCCCAAGAGCTAAATAGTTACACTCCACATAACTATTTCAACCTCTCGGACAGGTTTGCTCCCTGTAAGCATGCTAATAATTTCCGTTTCATTCTCTATTCCACTTGAATCCTTGAACTTTTTGGCTTAATGTGATAAGAATGGGTTTAGGAATAAATTTCATTTTGGTAATATTGGTTTTCGGGAAAGCTCCTCTTGCCTCAGTCCTCGAAACGGGCTTGAAGACCTTTGAAGGAGTATTTTGCTAGTCTAGGGGTCTGCTCTTAGCTACACAAAAATGTTCGTTCGTGTTTGATAAGGATACCATTCGGTGAAGAAGCCACTTGGAATCTAGAGCACTGAATCCCCGATGACCACGACGGTTGCACGAGTTTTCACGAGACTACAGGATGTTTACAAAGGTTGCGCGAGTTTTCACGAGGACTACCCTATTTTCCACGATGTTTTACGACGGTTTCAAGAAGTCCTTCGATGGCTCACGATAGTTCCATGTCGGTTGCACGAGTTTTCACGAAGGCCATCGTATTTTCCACAATGTTCCACGGATTTTTCCTAGCCAATTTGGTTCAAACAACAAACACTAGTATGTAAACAGTTGTAAGGAATGCAAGGCAAATAAAGACTTATTTCATAAGTTCTTAGGTGGCGACAGTCACAGAATATTTCGCATTTTCCAGGACAGGTAAACAGAGTCCTTTGACTTTACACGAAGTTCAACAAGCGTGTCAAAAAAACGCTTAATAAAGTCACCAAAAATAACTTATTCTAAAAGTTAAGGACTATTTATATCAGTGTAACTTGTGTTTAAACGGAATCCTCTTCTCACAATGATAAACAGAAGGAAAAAATAGAACTTTTAATTAAATTATTACTTTTTTTTCATGAAAAGGACACCAGCTCTCCCTCCCCGTGATGTTTCTCGTTTTCAACTGATAACTGCACAGTTGCAATTCAATTAGTATAATCCGATAATTGAATGCTTCCCAGCAACTATTTTAAGGTTGATCCTTTGATCTCGAGAGTAGAAAGCAGAGCAGTAGTTTGATGCATTTTACTACACTGGCAATAAGCTGAAATGCTTAGTTTCATGCATTCAGATAATCGCCGTTATCAAGTAACGTATGGTAGATAGCTGTTTGACTAAGTGGGGAATTTCTTCGCCGAATTTCAAATCTTGTTTGAACTGTTCGTTAGTTGGAGTTGGTTTGCGAGAAACTGCCACAAGTGTACGACTACTGAGAACTTCAATACTAAAGTAAACAGTTCAGGGGGTGTGTCGTTTCAAGAAACTGAGATTCAACAGAAATCACGACAAAACGTACCGAGTACTATTAAGATCTAAGAACTGGCTGTTTAAGGTGATCAGCGACCTTATTTTTGTTTGCCTATTTGTTGATGTGTAATATGCTGGTATATTGATGTCGGTGTGTAAAAATAAGAGAGGAAAAAGAACAAAAACCCTAGGAATCTCAAGGTTGTATCCGTTTGCTGTTCTGGTAACATTTCATTTACTCTTCTATATAATAAGGTTATCTTTCGGCTGACAGCCTGTGCTTATCTTAATTTCTTCTCAGTTCCTTTTTACTATCTGTAACTAATTAAACCATGGAATGAAAAAAAAAAGTAAAATAAAACTTTTCATCGGTGTTGTTGTAAAATGAAGAAGACAAAGCACAGAGACTGTAATTACGTCACCTCGAAAAAATTCCGAAAATGAATTTTTCAAGTTCGTCAGCGGCGGCGCCGGAGAAATTTGAAAACGTTGTTTTCACTCTGAAAACGCATCAATGATTTTCCCTCCCCACTACGCCGGAGAAGTTTGAAAACGCAACAATCAGCGATCATTTTGGATTTGAGTTTGAGGAATACAAAGCCAGGGAAATCACGTGATTATGGTGACGCCATCGTGTATTCAAAACGTTTTCCGTCCACACTAAAATACAAAGGAGGCGTTTTCAAATTCCTCCATTTTGAAGAGTGTTTTCGAAAAGCTCCGTTTTGGTGACGGATTAGTGTGGACGGTAGGCCTAACCGTAGAAATAAAGCTGCGTTTTCAGATTTCTCCAGCGTAGAGCGGACTGGGTCTAACTGGCTCCTCCATTGATGTCTACCCTTGTTTCTTCACTGGGTTGTGCTTACTGTATTCTTTGATGAGTAATTGAGTCTACCTTAGTTAAATATTACTTTGTTTCCTCGATGCCAAGAAGTTTTCTTCAATGCGAAAAGGACTTCAGCTTTTGCTTTTGTGAACTACATACAAAGACAAATATTAAGTTTTAAATGAACTGAGCTATTAAAGTAATTGATAAATCTCAGAGTAAACTTGAGAAAACCAGCACAATTCCATTTACCCTTGTCCCGGTTTGTTTTGAAACTCCGTCTTAATGGATGCTGCTATAACTCTCACTGAACTCATCCAGGTAAGCCCAATTAAACAATTTTCCTCTTGATCATTCGCCAGGGTGTAGATACTAGGCACTTTGAGGGTAAAGTGTTCAATTTTTCAGCTTTTAAAATCATGTTGGATAAGCACAATGCTTGAACTTTCGACGTGCAGTGCGCGCGGCATGCATAGCTTGAAGTTCGTGTTATTAGAGGAATAGAGCGGTTTTCAATTGTGTCGTAACACGAAAGTAATCGCTCTAGCCAATCACAAAGGGCACAGACAGTAATGTGAACCAATCAAAGCTCGAAGTAATTACACGCAAAGGACGTGAAGCGCAGGAAACTGCATGCAAACGAGTCATGATTGGGTTTAGCTTTACTTCTGATTGGACGAAAAAGTGGCGCGAGGGTTTTAAGCCAATCGTGTAGCGCAGTGACGAAAAACCAAATTACTTTTCGACAATCAAATGAAAATATACCATGCAAATATTCGACAGCAATCTGTTTTATTTCGCACAAAACTACGTGTTTTCCAACACGATTTGAGGGGAAAAAAAGTTTTAATGGGATGTCAGGCCAGCTGTTATAATTAAAATTTCGTGGTCTGATTAGCATGACAGTGCCAACTTTCGTTAATTAACCCCTGACTCCAAGACTGAAATCTTACGTAAGTCTAATTCTTACATCTTTGTATGAAACCCTAGTATGTGACCACTCAATCGAAAGCTTTTAGCCAGTACTTTCATGTGGAATTATTTGTTTCATATTTGAACATAATTTTGAATTTTTTTCTCTCATGAACTTGGGCACTTATGGAAGTCCACCAGTTAGTGTGCAAAGTTTGCCGTTTTATCACGTATTCACAGTATACCTGGTAACAACTGCTGCTGAAAGTCTTTTCAAGGTTTGCAGAACAGTCTAGGCGCAAGTCTACTTTGTGTTTATTTTCGTCTTATGCGTCTTTGTTCAAACCGACTTTGCACTTTGGAACCTTTCCTAAAATCCGCTTATGCACGTGCAATGAGCATCATCGATTTTAAAACTCTTAGATTAACCGGTTTTAAAGAGCGAAACTGGTTGTGACAGGCTAGCCTTCTTAAATGCTTCAGACAAAATATTTGCAAAAGAGATCTGAGCTCTTGCTTGCAGCCAAATCGAAAAAATATGTTGAGCTT
This sequence comes from Orbicella franksi, assembly GCF_964199315.1. Lineage (NCBI taxonomy): Eukaryota > Metazoa > Cnidaria > Anthozoa > Scleractinia > Merulinidae > Orbicella > Orbicella franksi. The sequence continues at coordinate 23,408,475 of NC_138155.1, read as the reverse complement.
AACTGGCAGTGCTAAAAAGCTTGTAGCAGCGTTATCTCCGCCTATGCTTTGCATGCAAACAGAAACTTTCTGATTTCAACGTAGAAAATCTCCTCACTTGGCCCTAACAATTCTCATGGTACCAGATGGGAGAATTTGTTCATTAATTGCAGCAGCATTTTCCCACCGTTATCATCCTCGTGACCTACAAACTTTGTGTTTATGTTTTGACGAGAAATTTAATCCAAGACTTGCCAGCTAGAGATGAGTAAACAAAAAGATAATCGTCTCTAAATCGAAAAACAACAAGATTTAGAAACACTATCATCATAGAGTGTTTTAAGCTGATGTTGATTTAAATCCTTTAGCTCCATAGGTGCGAAAATTACGAAATAACATATTTTGTAAAATTCCTCTTAGGAAAAACTGACAACGAAGGCATTGCCAAGGAAATCTGTTCGATATCGTTCAGTTGAATGAATTAGAACTACCTCCAGAACCACCCTAAACAATGTAATAAACAGAATTACATCAAAGTAACATTTGTCTATAGGAGAATCTTTGTTTACAATGTTTGCCTCATTACCATAAGCGATACAGTTTCTGATGGAGCTACAAAGAGATTGATACTGAATTTTGAAAGGGCACAGCACGATTAACTGTCCCAAGGAATTTGAGGGCGATGTATTGAATACTTTTGATGCGACGAGGGTTTAAAAGCTCAAAATTTTAAAAAGAATGTATGAGCTCATTAGCGCTTTTGCCACACAGAAATTGTGATGTTTTTGAAAGCCAATTTCTCCTCGAATATTACACCCAAAGAGCCAAAAATTTCACCACTTACTAAGTTTCACAAGCTGTTTAAGTTTTTCTAGTAAAATCGTGTCTAGCATGATGCCTTCTATGCGCAAAGTCGTATGTTAATGAGGAAAAATGTAAACTATGACGTCAGCAAAGATTCGCCTATTTGATACCACATTACAGGACTGTTCAACAGCTTTCATATAAATGGTCACTCTAGGGTTTCATCCACAGAATTTAAAGTTAGAACCACCTTGTACAGCATAATAAACAGCGCCACACGAAAGTACTGCTCAATAGCTTTCATTTGAATGGTCACACACTAGGATTTCATCCACAGACTTAAAAGTTGGAAGCACCCGTTATGTCGTTATAACCAGAGTATTGCTTGATAACTTTCATCGAATAGTCACACACTTGAGTTTCATCAAAAAACTTAAACCTGAGGGCCACCTTAGCCACGGCTGAATAAACAGTACCAAAAAGTACTGCTCAATAGCGGTAACTTGACTTAAACTTGGTTCAATGCTCGGCTGAATAGTCATATACTAGAGTTTAATTTACAGAATTGATTGACTCTTGTTATGCAATGTTACGAGAAACCTTTATCTGGTAGTCTTCGCATCCACGATTGCGATGGCAACAGGAACATTATGAGCAAAACAATAGCTATAAACGTTTTTGACATTTATCCCACGAGTGAACGTTTATCGAAATAACTGTTTTCAGTTGACAGTTAAATGCACTTATGCGCTTGCTTCTGTTTTAATTGCCGTTAGTTGAGCTCTGCAACTGTTTCAAAAAGACTTGCATTCAGTAGAGCTCTAACAAATTAGAGCACACGTGGTATCTTACCAATCGGTAGCAAAACCGAACCCAGTGGTCATTGTCAGTCGCCCATTTTCCCGCGCTTGGCACAGGTCGCTTGTTGTTTGTTTCAGGTCTTGATTGGCCGACAGCATTTAATGGCGTTTTACCACGATTGGTCAAGATAAATAACTCTCGCTTCCTTTGGAAAACCGTTAACACCAGTGTGAAAACATTGGATTTCGGCTGGCGAAACCAGGCCATGTAAGGAGTCTTAAATTTCAAAACACTGCATCTCCAAAACAAAGCAGAGGTTTCAAACTGTAAACAGAAATCGTGAGACGACTGAGAAGATTAGCATTCCAGGCCAGTGATGTTAAGAAAACAGATCAGTAGAATAAACGTTTTAGACTTAATAAATGCGATGACGTCAATGCTCGCAAATATGGTATTAACTGGCGACACCTGGAAAATGAAAACCTGTCGTTATGTTTTGACTCTGGAGATCTACAGTTCTGTTGTTTAAACATTTTGTTAAATGTTTTTAACCGCCTTAGCGTGCCTGAAGTCTAACAGTCAAGGTTTACTAAGATTGAAAGACTGTAAGATTGAAAGACGTTTAAATTCTTAAGTTAAAGGGGCAAAAGTCAAAGGTAGCGCGAGATTTTTCAAAAAGATATATTATTTTTGCAGTAGAGGTTTAGCCAACAAAGAAACAACATGATCCGTCAGCTTCTAACAACACTATTTCATTGTTTATGAAAGACCCCATGGATAATACAAAGCCGGAGACACTGAAATCTTTGAGGGGCAAGCCATTTTTTCTAGTAGTTCTGCTTTTCGAGTGATGATCATCAGGCTAAAATTTTTGCTATCAGGAATGCTTATTTAACACAATTAAAATGAATATACTCACGTTTGGTATGTATTTCTATAAGTACGGTCTGTTATCAATTGTTGAAGGGGGAAATAAGGGATTTCTTACATAACATAACTTGCCACACCAATTGCACCCCTTTGAAAAATGTTCCTCGTCTTCATTTTTGGCAATCGCCGCGCAGCTAATAACAAAAGGCACGCAATGCGAGAGTAACAGTAAGCAAACTGCATGGATATCTTGCGTTTAGGTGTTTGAAAACTAATTGGAAATGCAGTGTCAGATCGTAAATCAAAATTAAGTGGACATTTCCGATTACAATGAAGTCATTTTCACCTCTTGGTTCAAATTGCAAGAGCAAATTCCGTCAGAGATTATTCGACAAAACGAGTTACAGTTTAAAAACGGCAATTTTGGAATCATCGAACCCGGCATGGAGACCGTAAAGAATTATGTTCAGAATTCACGGCATATCGGGTCTCTGGTGCGGTGACCTCTTTGTCGGTAGAGCCAGATAAACGACATCACTCTACGTCGGTAGCTGGTAGTGAAAAAACTGGAGAGATAAAAACATGTCAGGGTATAAATTAAATTTGAGCCAGCCAGGTCTGATAATCAATATTGGACGGCTGGATATGAAAAGGTCAGAGCGATAAAATCGTTTGATGCGCACATTGGGTTTATCATGGTTTCCACATTGTCAAGTATTTCCGTTGTTTAAGAAACTGGTCATTTCTTTATTAAACACATCTTTGATGATGTACACGGAATTGAATAAAGCGGGACGTTTCTCGGCTCCACCGAGGGACCTTTGCAGACTTTATAGAAATCAGATATAATCGTTAAGCCTGGAAGCGATTTCCACTTTTTACTCGATAAAGACGTATCTAAATCAGCTGCACAGTTTATCTCGAAAGCGCAAGAAAAATTCGCGAAATCGCACGATTAGCGATTCCTATAGAGATAAGCCCGGCAAACTCATCTAAGAACTTACTGTTTTAAACGGCTGTCGTCATTTAATCGAGGAATTTCTAGTATCTGAAAACAGTTGCCTCTACGCGTTTTGCCTGCAGAGACAAATCGCAAATCGGTCCAAATCGATAAGTCCCTGTATCACATAGGAGGTCGGTAGTTAAATCAGTTATCTGTCCCGCGCGATATCTGCTTTTTCTTCCTTTCCAGACTGCGATGAGAAAAGATTATCTGACGATCTCAGTATTCCTCAAGGTTAACTTCCCACGATGGTCAACAAGTTAAGGAAAAGAGAAACTTGGCTAATTTGTCAATACTGTGTAAATCCTTGTTAGCTGGGAAGGTTACACCAGAATCGTGCCTTACGATTTTGTGAGAGTATGCCAAAGTCGGGCACTGGCGGCTTCAGCGCCTGGCATTAGACCAAAGTAACTTATTTAACCTGTCGTGGTTTACCACGCGAGCGTTAAAAATGCAATTTCGCCAAAACAAAACATTGCGCGGAAATGTAAGCGAACGTGCTATGCTGAACGATCTTTGCATGCGAGCGTAATTTTAACTAGAAACGCAGGCCGGAACAGTGCCAGTTGAGAAACCATTGATGGAGCTTTCCGTCCAAGACGCGTGGCTGCAATTAACACATTTTAAATGCTTTTAAAAATATCGCGAAGCTGTTTGACGGCTTGCGTGAGGCTGGGCGAGTCATTCCCGTAAGTTAATTGAGGGGTAAATGATAATCCTCTTTTCAAAAAAAAAAAACCCTTTCTCGAGCGGAGAAACCGCTTCTCTTCTTTTAAGGTACATATGGAACAAATATGCAGATCTTATAGTAGGGAATTTAACCGGCTGTGCCTACTTTTGAGACGGTCACTTACGAACCACTTGAAAAATCAGGCAATCCAGATATCGTCGTCAAAAGAAGTCGGTACTGTTTGAAATTTTTCTCCGAGAAAAAATGGTTTTAATCAGACCTATCTGACAATCTCTGATATAGGCTTATAACGTAGCCGGTGAGTTGCTGTCAGTCAGCATTAGGAATGTGAGCTATTCTATCCGTGCATTACCGAGAAAATTCTGTTATGAAAAAATCTTCGAGGCACAATAACGTGCTTTTATATGCATGTTTTTTTTTTTTTTTTTTTTTTTCACAAAAAGAGAGCTCTCTCGCAAATCCTGTGCCTTAACTCGACATATTTAATCTCGTTGGGGTTTTGAGAAAAAAAAAAAAAATCAGAATTGTGGTAAATTCGATGGGCTAAAGATTTAGAATTATCATTCCCTTCGATCAGAATAATGTCTGTTCACTTGATACTCGGCGAGCCACTTATAAGTTTATCTTCGTTAGAGAATTCGCTAAGACTATTACGAAAGCGAACGGCATAAGTAATAAATATGTTATGACATACCCTTTTTCAGTGCAATTTTTTCTTATCAACCTCCAGTTTCAGTTCGAATTTTACGATACGTAGAGTAAGTTGGAGGTGAAGTGGTCTTTGCTCCCACACATTAAAGGAGTAAATGCAATAGATTATTCTTCAACTGTTCGTGCTCAGCAAAAATGCCAGCGTTTTAACGGGAAGATCTACTTTTGTGATTGCTAGCATTTAATCTATATCCGGAAATTATGTTCGTGAACACAATCCGTGGCTTTCACTGCATGATAGCCCCAAGAAAACTATTTTCCGTTTTCCCTTAATGATTGAAAGTTTGTCCACTGATTTTGTGGCTATATAGAGAACTATTTATCTGAGCTTTTCTTCTTTTCTAGCTCCGGGCACGGCCAATTCGTTGATAGCCTATGGATGTCGATAATATACATATTTCTGTCATACTTGCAGCTATCACCAGTTTATACTCAGCAAAGAGCCTTTCGTAGCCAAGTGCGACAAACCACGACCCCTTTTTTGCGCGCGTAGAAATCTTTCAGGGGATCACTGTTAGCGACACTTGAATCAAATGACGGCCTAAGGTTGTTACGCTTACCTCAAAACTCCTTATACTTCAGTTGTATTTCTCCGTCTCCGACTCGATCACTGAAGTGCTCGGCTCAAACCGTCCACGCAGAACACAGGTCAGTTTGACAGAACTAGCGATCGCGGATCTCGGCTCATAAGAGTAAATGAGATGTCAAAACACTTGATATTAAGCATGTCACTGGCGGTCCCTTTTAAACACGAGACGCAAAAGCTATTAAAATTAGCGACATTTTGAAACCTTAAGTACAGCACTCTTCATTTGCAACCTTGACAGGCGTGTGATAAATCCAGGTATAAACGAAATCAATTTCTGGTTTCCAAATAAGGTCGCGCACAATCCTGAAACCGTTCTTTTGATTGCGCTCATTTTCCCATAAACGTTTCACTGCCACAATAACAAATCGAGATTACGAGGTCAAGGCTGCTTATCTTTGTATAAAAGAGCCCCACTTTTCCGACTTGATAATTTGTTGTTTGCCTTGCAGAAAAAGTCTGCGTTAACTGCAGCTTTTAAACTCACTCAAGCTGCTTTAAGTTTATTTCCTGGTACATATTAGCTAGGAAATTGTTCTGTAAGCTTGGACGAGACTGTAAAACACTTAACTAAGGAACAGGTGCCTTCTAGAGTAGCTTCAGGCGATGTTTTTCGGAAACCCCACAAAGAAGCGAATCAGACCTTGCTCGACATGTTCCTGTGATAACATCAATAGAACGATCAGATCACTTTGATCTGATTTGCAACACGGGGAAACGCGATCGCGCCAAGTTTATATAAACAGTTGTAGCCCACATGGGCATGTGATAAACGTCATGTTTCCCTCACCTTTATCATCAGTGTAACTTTTGAGTTCACCCGAAAATGATACTGTTTTATTTGAGAACTCAGAACTTCATTCTCATTCCAAACACATGTGCGTCTTAGCACGTGTTGCAATCAAACTGATTGTTTGACCGCTTTTAAATGGCTTGGTATTTAATTAACCCATCCGGCCTTAATTATTAGCAATAATATGCACTTTTCGACTTCACGAAGCGTGACCGCTGCTTGAATATTGTTTCAAGCGCGAGCTGAACTGATACTGGAACATTAAAATAAAATTTCCGCTGGAAGTTATTCTGAGCTTGCGAACTAACATCGCAACTGATAAAAACAGGCATATTTTGGAACGAAAACACGTACCTAAAAGTTATTCAGTACAGGTATCTAGAATAAATAAATTCGTTAATTAACAGTACCCTGAATTCATGATCTTCAGTGCAGACTCTCGTAGTAGCCTGAAATAAGATTTAAATTGAGTTTGAAACATAATCTTGTACATGCTTTTCTGCGCTTTTTATTTGTTTCAAGACTAAATTAGGATCGCTCTCGTTAATTAACTCAGAATCGAAAAGCGAAGTGACATTCCAGAAAGTTTATGAAAACAAATTTGAAAATAAAATGAGGATATTAATGGAACAACGGAAATGTTTACCGGCTTTTTTTTAAACAATTAAAATTAGACTTCCTCAGGAAGCGAGCTCTTTATCCCGTTCAATGGCTTACTATTAATTGTAGGACGCTAAATTTAGCCAAGATGAGAGATTGAAATAAAATTATTTACGTTAAGGATCTGGGCGGCTCCCTGTCGTTGCAAAAATAATAATATGACTGAGACCCTTATAATTACCCAAATAACTCGCTTGAAACTTTGGCTTTTAAGCATCTTCCTTGACGACATTTTAATAATATAATGTTATGTACGTTAAAGGTCTGGGTGACTCGCTGTAGGTGCAACAATAATGATTCAAGACCCACGCAAACAAATCACTTGAAATATCGGCTTTTAAACATCTTTTCCGCAGCTTTCGTAAGTCCCTTTATTCAACTTGGCTTCTCAACGATATTCAATATCGTTGAAAAGTCAAGTTACTCACCCTGTTATAGCGTGCAACGGTAATTCGGAGAAAAGAGATTCCGTTAAGGGCAAGTTCAATGTAAGCAACGGAAAAGGTCATACCTGCCAATATGATCACTACTACATGACGTATAAACAAATTTTTCCTTAAGCTTTACTCGTGATTTAAGCCTTTTAAGGTAAATGAACTATAAAGGAGAGCTTAATTGCTTTTAATTGAAGAGTTATTTCTAATGAGTCATTGGCTTTACACACGCGAGAAAGAAAACGCCGATTTGTATTTACGAGAAAAGTTGAACGTTTACAAAATTTCGTAGAGGCAACCCTTGAAAATTTACTCCTGAGTTAGTGAAATTAAAAACACAAACCTGTAAGTCACACCTGTGCCCACGCAAACGTGCGATTTTAAGGTATTTCAGTCAACGAATGACTACGAAACAGATTAAAGGGATTACCACGACTTAACTTGTTCGAGAACTCGATTCAATGGGTGAAATTCCTCTCATAAAGCACACCGCAAATTGTAAATTACTTTATCCAAACCCCAGTACTCACCTACTAGGCTTGCCTCTCAGAAGGAAAATTTCGAATTTCGATTCTATTCGTGAGGGAATCAACTATGTCTCACGGCCTTACAAGTGTCGCAATGTTAATTGAAATTTAGAGCCAATCACAGCCAAGCATTTTAAGACTACATTGTCTTGTTTGTAGAATGCAAGCAGCACTTGTTTTGATTGGTTGATTGGTTAATGTACTAGTTCTGTGACTATTGTCGCTTTTCTCCCGTTTTCACCACTCGCATGTGACGTTGCGTCAACTGTCGGCCGCTAACAGGTTAGAAGTTTTAGATGAAGGCAATAGCGGCGCATTTCTGGGGTTACCGACTCGGAATGTTAATAGCGCAACACTCGAAAACCTTCCAAAATCTCTTCTCCAGATCTTGTGACATCTTTCGAGATCTGCTGGGCCGAAAAACCGCAAAAACGCAAGAGTGGTATATTTTCTGCTTCCTTCTCGACAAGAGATCATGGTCTCTTGTTATCGATTAACCTCTTTGCGTGCGTAGGCGGGCAGGCAGGCAAGAACATTTGCAAAAAAAAAAAACAAAACAAAAACAAAAAAAAAACAACAACATAGGCTAAATTCCAATCAAATACATGCAATCTATAAACAGTTGATGAAAACAAAGGGAAAATTACCAATCAGACCGATTGTCCGATTCTCCAAACCGACATTAAGAAAAATATAAGCGAAATAGAATGGAGATATTGTATTTTGATACTTTGGTTTGCGTTTGAAAGGGTTTTCTGACTCAAATTTATTCAACGGGTAGCAGTCTATGGCTGTCATGACAATGATATTCCTACCCTCATTTTGCCGCCAAAAGCTATTGAGCTGTAGTGATGTATTATGAGCAACCCGTGAATTTACGTGCGTCGATCGGAAATGACGAACGTCCGAAGAAATGATTTGACAAAAATAACTACGAGTTTGTACGTAACTGAATGAAACGAGGGCACCTAGCTGTTAGTGTGGGCACTGTGCAGATGTATAGTCATTTTTATAAGTACTATATTTCATCCACGCCTTGTTTCTACATGAAAGTATCGTAAATAGATTCTCAATGAGAAATTCTGTTTCACGTTTGCAGTTTCCAAAAAGAAGCTTAGTTATTCGCCCAACGTACCAAGACAGCGCCAATACAACAGTTAGAACAATGACGTTAGCAGAGGCTAGTGAAACGCTAACCGTCAGTTTTAATTAGAAACCATTCTTTGTCTTTGAAAAGAGGAAATTTGTCTTGAAAGGCTACAGACATCCAAAAATCAGTTTCGTGAGGCCGAAAAACGTCAGCAAGGTCACAATAAAATAACAAAAGAGGAACTGCTAGAATTAAGTTTTGGAGCCGCCTTATTATGGCAACGAAAATACGTCCAGAACGTTATAACAGACTTGCGTTTTTTTTAATATATATAGACAAAGTTCAGTCTTGCAATATCTGCTTAGAATCAAAAGAACGGTACGGAAGTGTATATATAATCCTCTCGAGTTCTTAACTGATACTAAATGGCGGGCCTTTAGATAGATTTTGAGGAAACTTCGGGAATTATAAAAAAATCAACTCTTGCATCATGTATCTGAAAGAAACCCTTTTCTGATAATAATCTTTTCCACATAATTTGGAACATTTCAAAGAATGCCAGTAACACCGCCTAGATGATTGAAATAGTTTCAGATGAAATGCGAGGGCAATGAAACGGCTAAAGAGAAGCAATTTTATGATCTTAGAGTCACTCAGGACGCTATGTAAATACATTGCTTTTTCGTCAGTAAGACATTTGCAAGTATATGTATTGTTTTTTTCTGGTTTGGATGTCTCCTGAACTACCGACTGTTCTTTGCCCGTTCTACAAACGTTCTATGGGTCTTCTACTCAATCAGCGAACTAAGGGGGCCATTGCAAACTACGACGGCTGCGGCAACGAGACTGTCACCAAACAAAAGGTTTTATTCAGCAGCGCAGTGGCTGTGCAGCCACGTGTGTTATAATTTTGTAAATTTCTTAGCCGTCCTCTGCAGACAACAGCAAGGAATGACCAAGTTCTCCGTATTTTGGAGAACGTGAATCAGGACGACAAACTTTTCGTTTAGCCTAAGCATGTTTTTAGATTGATGTATGTACACGGAACAATTCTAGGTAACTGCAAACTTTGAAGGTAAAATATAATTATAAATTCAATTTCGAACAGACGCCGTCGTCATTGTTAAAGTTCCCCAGTTACTTACAAGAGCAGCACTTTGTAGAAGCTGTTTGTCTTCAAAGCGTACTCAGTCTTGTTGTGGGGTATTTTTTTTTCTGTGAAACGTAATTTGTTCAGAACACTGAACTGTAGACGCCGTGCCGTTTAGTATTGAACAAGGCTTACAGTTATAGATACCAATTAACTATTCTTGCTTGAAGAGGGCTATATATTTTCTCTCTCCTACATGAAACAGATTATGTGTTATTTTGACAAAGAAATATGCACTAAGCGAAAATGTATTTAAGAGCTGAGATGGTAACTTAGACACTTTGACACTGACGTCATCACGCACCCTTCACAATTCAGATATTTAGCAGATCAGAAAATAGCTGGAAAGGTCCGAGGAAATATAACTTAGTGATCATGGCACGGTCACGTTCAGACAAAAGGAACAAAACAAAACCAAACCAAAAACAAAAGAGACACGCCTTGCCTTTCCTTACATCCTTTAGACCAATATAAAACATGGTAATTAAAAACACCACACCTCGTCATGGAATAATTCCGATGTTTTCTTCTTCACATATTCTCCAGTTACCCTTACGATTGGGATAACCCGGCGACACTATTCCCATGTTCCCTGTCTACTTATTCCAGGTCTCCATCTATTCCCCACTTCCCCAATTTACCTGTTCCCTTTTGTGATCAGACTTCTTAGGTTGATTATTATTTCCTTTATTTCTTAATTTTAATCACAGTTCTCCCGAACACCAAATTCCCCTTATTCCCATGTTACTCCACATTTTATTTTCACTGACGTCGAATTTCTGATTTCCCTTTTTTCTAATTCCCTACCATGACTCGAACCCGGTACCCCCGCTCTGAAGAAGAGAACTCTCTGAACCACCACGCCACACCGTCCGTTGTTGAAAACATTGAACTCCTCTCTTGGCATGATACCTTCTTGGTCCCAATCTTAACCCGGCCAAAAGTCTTTTAAAAATAAACCAAGTGTAAAAAGGCCAGTCGTGCGTTTAGTGGTCTAAAAATTACCTTCCTTAAGGGAGGCGCGGTGGCCTCATGGTTAGTGCGCTCGTCTCCGGATCGAGCTGTTCGGGTTCGAGCCCTGGCCGGGGACATTGTGTTGTGTTCTTGGGCAAGACACTTTACTCTCACAGTGCCTCTCTCCACCCAGGTGTATAAATGGGTACCGGCGAACTTGATGCTGGGGGTAACCCTGCGATGGACTAGCATCCCATCCAGGGGGGAGTAGAAACACTCTTAGTCGCTTCATGCTACAGAAACCGGGATAAGCTCCGGCCTGATGGGCCACTTGGCTCGCATGCAGACTTTACCTTACCTTACCTTAAGAAAGTGGTTTTACGAACACTAACTAGACTTTTGGTTTTTACTGAAACCTACTTGCAGACCTAAGATTTCCTTCCTGCTTCGATTTTCGACGCAGGAAGAATGTCGAACGTCTGCACGAAAGCTTTGATTGTTAGTATAAAGCGCAGATTTTTTTGTACAGATTGTCTTAGTGTGACAAAGAATTTTCATGTAAAAAGTAAGGCAGCACCCACACTACGCCGGCGAAATTTGAAAATTTAGCTATATTTCTATAGTTAATCCTACCGTCCACACTAATCAGTCACCGAAACGAAGCTTTCCGATAATTGTATTCAAACGGAGCTTTCAAAAACTTTGGCGTCACGATAATCGTGTGATTTCCCTGACCGAGTTTTCCTCAAACACAATCCCAAAAAGTGATTCAGTGCTGCGTTTTTAAATTCCTTTGGCGTAGTGTGGCCGCAGAAAACATTTCTGGGTTTTCAGAGTGAAACTTCCGTTTTCAAATTCCTCCCATGGACGAAGCCTCAGGCGCCGATTTTTTCCATTGTACGGATAGTCTTCTTGTTACGGAGGATTTTCATGTAAAACATTAGTTTTCAGGTAACTCTCAAGCAGCGCAAAGTTTTTCTAAGTAGAGCTAGTTGTACGAGGTGCTCTACGTGACCTGCTCTTAGAACACTGAAAACTTCCTGAATAAAAAATTCGAAGCGCTAAAATTTGCAGCTTTTTAAAGTCAACCCGGTTGTCGAAATATTCTTGGCTACAAATCGTTTATGACAACTTTTCTCTTCTGATATTTTGCCAAGATGTTTTGCACAGGGAGACCGTGGTTTCAAACAATGATATACGTTCCAACGCGAAATCCCACATCCTCGGGGCATCTCATTATAACCAAAAAAATGTTGCTTGGCTCGACGACTTCTGTTGTCCGTTCAATTTTAAACAAAACTGGACATAAGAGAGCTTATCAATGGTAAACAAAACTGAACATAAGAGAGACATAAGAGAGCCAAATACTCGCGATAACCGCTATCACGGTTGGCGGAGGTTGCGCACTGTTCTCGGATTTCCCGCCAAAAGCGAGTTTTGCCGCGTGGCGCCTGCAGGTTGGCCGCTAAGCGGCGCCGCGAAGCCAGTTGTAGAGGGGAACATGGCGGAGTTGTCGGCGGACTGAGTTGCAATGAAGTTTTTGCGTTACATTTTAACGACATTGAACAAATTTCACTGTATATTTAAAGTTCTGAGAGTTCAGATAATTGAATAGTACGACTTTTGGACCAACATGTCCTCAGGAAATGGCTTCTGACATTTAAACGCTGCCAAGAAAGGTCACTAATCTAGTCATTCAGCGAGAATGCGACGCCAAAATATACAACAGTTATCTGCGGACGGTGAGTGATGGAATTTACCTCTCTTTAGCCACTCATTGAGACATGATGCTGGCAACAGAACAGAAAAGGTACCTCATAAATTTAATTTGTTTCACGGTATGTTTTTCGTTCACTTTTGTGTGGGAGTGTTGTAAGTGTAAACATTTTAATGTGTCACATCGCCATATTGGCGTGAATTCTCCATCCGTTGTAAGCTTTCTTGTTCTTCAAACACGTGCAAAAGATTTGCTAAAAGGCTATGTTGTGTCAGAACGTTTTTTTTCTTAGAAAAGGGTCATAATATCTAGAGGACATACGCTTGTTTTTGAAATCCAAATAAGTTTGTCCCATTGGGGGGAGGGGAACTCTCTTATCTGGGTTATTTAGGTATGTGCGGCACCAAGGGGTATGGTTTTTCAGCCATTTTGGTCATAAATAGCGTATCGATTTTGGCCATATTGGTCATAAATAGGGTAGTGTTTTTGCACTCTAGTCTTCATTTGGGTATGGTTTTTAACAGAAGCAACTTTTTCATAATCTACAAAAGCCCTTCACAAATTATGTCGCAATTTAACATTGGTTTGAACTAGGGAACTAATTATAAGACAGTTCTGAAACAGGGTATTGATTTAAGGGTCAGGTAATAAATAGGGTATCAAATTTTTGGTCCAGTCACAAATAGGGTAGGGAAAATCACAAATTTTGGTCATAAATAGGGTTTGGGTTTTGGGAAGCGGGCTGCACACCCTCGCCCAATGTTTCTGGGAGTACCCCCTGGGGTTTGTGTACACTGGCAGCATCTCAAATCAAGACAAATCATTATTTGACGTAAACATATTGAATTGGTTTCTGAAATGTTGCACACCAGAAAATTTGGCCATCTTGAATTTCTTCCAAACAAGAAACCTTGCAAATTTTATTAAAGCTGGGCAACAAATAACTATATTGGCCAACTAGCTAGAGACAAACCCCTCCCGGCACACCCCAAGTTGATGTGGCCCCAACAGGAGTCGGGGGGGGGGATTTGACACCATTCAGGAGAGATTAGGGAGGGGGAGGGATTTTTAAGTTGCCTTGAAATCATGGTGCCATACTTTTGTATGGAAATGAGGTAACTTGAAAAGAAGGGCCTTCGAGTATATCATTTTACATTTTAATGATCGTGATGTGTAAAAATAATAGTTAGGACTCAAAGGATGTTCAAAATGGGTATTCTGGGATGAATTGCTCTTTTTATCATCAATTTTTGTGTCATATTTGTCCTGCAGGAGCAGGGGCTTAGGATAGTATGCTACGACTCCAAGGTGGGACTCTTGAAACCCATTATTTTTTGGCCCTGGGATGACAATTTCAAAAACAAAATTTTTGAAAGTTTAAATTACTGGGTTTTGCCTGGGTTTAGGGATATTGAAGTTTGAAATAATTATTCAATCAATTATTGATTGATACAGTAAAAACGGCACATACTTTAAAAACACAGCACTTTGGCCTCATACATTGAGTTGTATAAGACGTGCAAACAAATGCAGTCTCTAACCTTTAAGGCACTGTTACAGTATCATTACACAAAGTAGAATCAATTTCTACCTTTTGCAATGATTACTGCAATGGTAATGTTGTGAGACAGATTTAATTCAGGGGATGGTAAACAAGGCAACATAATGTGCAAAATTGCAACAAAATTCTGTAATGGAACTTGGCCTTTGCACTCTCAAGCTAAAATTTCACCAAAAAAATTGCCACCAAATGTACCTAAAAGGGTGATAATTCCACTTTGTATCAAGGGAAACATGCACAAGATGCTTCCAAGTTTTCTGGAGGGGGGGGCATACGTCCCATCACCCCCTTGAAAAAGGCAACAACCATATGCTTTCTCTGACTCTGACCCTTATTTGAATATCAACCAGAGAGTTCCACTGAAATGTCCCTATTTAATGAAACCAAAGGAATAATGTTACCGTCAATTTGGAGATTTATTATTTACCATTCTTGCTCTCATGTACTCTGATATTATCAATTAAACTAAATTTCTCTGTGAATATACACCATCATTACAATAATTAATACACTAGTTGTAACTATAGATGTACATTGTAAATGATAAAAGCAAAATAAATTCATACATTATATTACTGTAATTTGGTGAGATTGTATTCCCACAGGGAGCTGGGAGGAGAATTGTTAAGAGGCATCAGTAAATGCTGAAATTTTCTTGGTTTAAATCTGGCACGATTGATCTACAAAGAGAATATTACACAGCAAAAACAAGCGCAAAAAGGCGGGAAGTGACGTCATCAATATCCTCACAACCGTGCCTGGATATGGAAAATACAGTAAAAACCCGCATAAAAGGAACGTGTTTTAGCGTTTCAGGCTGATTTTGTTCTTATATATCAGGTGTTTTCTGCAAAATCAGCCTTAAAATGTTCTTCAGGTGTTCTTAAATACTGCATAGACTACCAACAGATGAAATCAATGTGCAAGCACAACATTTTAATTAATTAATGGATAACACATATATTGATCTATTTAGTACTGCACTTAGTACTGTACCCTAGTAGGTCATCATAATCTAACTGGCAGCTAATTTTTTTGTATAAGAACAATTTTCATCTTTCAGGCTGAATGTGTAGCTATGTATATGGTACCTTTTTGACCAAATTTCAGCCTGAGTGTTCTTAATGCACTTGTTCTTTTATGCGACAGTCTGGCTCTACGCCAGTCTGGTCCCGAATGTAGTTCCGTATGAATTTTAAGAGTGGTGTATTTCCCATTAAAAAAAACCCGTGTTCATAAAATAATGACAGCGACAGCTGAACTCAATTTCAATTTCCGTGGCATAACTCCTCCAAAAACATCCAAAAGTCAGCTTCGTGAGGCAGAAAAACGTCAGCAAGGTCACAATAATAATAAAAAAAAAACGAAAGAGGAGCTGGTAGAATTAAGTTTTGGAGCCGCGTTATCATGGCAACGAAAATACGTCCAGAACGTTATAACAGACTTACGTTTTTTTTAATATATAAAGACATAGTTCAGTCTTGCAATATCTGCTTAGAATCAAAAGAACGGTACGGAAGTATATTTATATAATCCTCTCCAGTCCTTAACTGATACTAAATGGCAGGCCTTTAGATAGACTTTGAGGAAACTTCGGGAATGATAAAAAAAATCAACTCTTGTATCATGTATCTGAAAGAAACCCTTTTCTGATAATAATCTTTTCTACATAATTTGGAACATTTCAAAGAATGCCAGTAACACCGCCTAGATAATTGAAATAGTTTCAGATGAAATGTGAGGGCAATGAAACGGCTAAAGAGAAGCAATTTTGTGATCTTAGAGTCACTCAGGACGCTATGTAAATACATTGTTATTTTCGTCAGTAAGACATTTACAGGTATGTTTTTTCTGGCTTGGATGTCTTCTGAACAACCGACTGTTCTTTGCCCGTTCTACAAACGTTCTATGGGTCTTCTACTCTAGCAGCAAGCAGTCTCAATCAGCGAACTAACTCAGGGAGCCATTGCAAACTACGACGGCTGCGGCAACGAGACTGTCACCAAACGAAAAATTTCATTCAGCAGAGTAGTGGCTGTGCACGTGCATTATAAATCTTTGTAAATTTCTTAGCCGTCCTCTGCAAACAACAGCAAGGAATGACCAAGTTCTCCGTATTTTGGAGAACGTGAATCAGGACGACAAACTTTTCGTTTAGCCTGAGCATGTTTTTAGACTGATGTAGGCACACGGAACAATTCTAGGTAACTGCAAACTTTGATGGTAAAATATAATTATAAATTCAATTTCGAACAGACGCCGTCGTCATTGCTAAAGCTCCTTAGTTACTTACAAGAGCAGCACTTTGTAGAAGCTGTTTGTCTTCAAAGCGTACTCAGTCTTGTTGTGCACTATTTTTTTCTGTGAAACGTAATTAGTTCAGAACACTGAACTGTAGACGTGCCGTTTAGTATTGAACAAGGCTTATAGTTATAGATACCAATTAACTATTCTTGCTTGAAGAGGGCTATATATTTTCTCTCTCCTGTATGAAACAGATTATGTGTTATTTTGACAAAGAAATATGCACTAAGCGAAAATGTATTTAAGGGTTAAGTCGGTCACTTAGACACTTATGACGTCATCATGCACCCTTCACAATTCAGATATTTAGCAGATCAAAAAATAGCTGGAAAGCTCCGAGGAAATATAACTTAGTGATCATGGCACGGTCACGTTCAGACAAAAAGAACAAAACAAAACCAAACCAAAAACAAAAGAGACACGCGTTGCCTTTCCTTACATCCTTTAGACCAATATAAAACATGGTAATTAAAAACACCACACCTCGTTATGGATTCTTTCGCTTCCTTCCCCCACCCCGGCAAAGACCACATGCGTCGCTGCTCACCGTGAATCCTAGCATAACTCCCACGTTTTCCTCTTCCCATATTCTCCAGTTACCCTTACGGCCGCACTATTCCCTTTTTCCCTGTCTACTAATTCCAGTCTTCCGTCTGTTCCCCACTTCCCCAATTTACCTGTTCACTGTTGTCAACTGTCCCCCATATCCCTTACTTTCCATGTGCCCTAGTGTCCCTGGGGTAATTATCCTCTTCCCCTTCGTTTTAACACCCCTTCTCTCTTTGTTCCGATCTCTGCTTCGATTCTCGGCATATCTTTCAGTTCTCTTTAAGGATCAGACTTCTTAGATTATTATTTCCTTATTAAAGGAAATAATATTATTATTATTTTCCAGTCTTAACCCGGCCAAAAGTCTTTTTAGAAATAAATCAAGTGTAAAAAGGCCAGTCGTGCGTTTAGTGGTCCAAAAATTACTTTCCTTAAGAAAGTGGTTTTACGAACACTAACTGAAGGCTGCTTGCAGACCTAAGATTTCCTTCCTGCTTCGATTTTCGACGCAGGAAGGATGTCGAACGTCTGCACGTAAGCTTTGTTTGTTAGTTTGAAGCGCAGACTTTTTTGTACAGATTGTCTTAGTGTGACAAAGAATTTTCAAGTAAAAAGTAAGGCAGCACCCACACTACGCCGGCGAAATTTGAAAATTTAGCTATATTTCTATAGTTAAGCCTACCGTTCACACTAATCAGTCACGAAAACGGAGCTTTCCGATAATTGTATTCAAACCGGAGAAATTTGAAAACGTCGGATTTTCGTTTTCGTGTGGACGGAAACATTTTGTAAACGGAGCTTTCGAAAACTTTGTCGTCACGATAATCGTGTGATTTCCCTGACCGAATTTTCCTCAAACACAATCCCAAAAAGTGATTGTTGCGTTTTTAAATTCCTTTGGCGTAGTGTACAAGGTGTTCTACGTGACCTACTTTTAGAACACTTCCGGAATAAAAAATTCGAAGCGCTAAAATTTGCAGCTTTTTAAAGTCAACCCGGCTGTCGAAATATTCTTGGCTGCAAATCGCTTATGACAACTTTTCTTTTCTGACATTTCGCCAAGATGTTTTGCATAGGGAGACAGTTTCAAACCATGATGTACGTTCCAAAGCGAAATCCCACATCCTCAAAATTGGAGCATTTCATTGTAACAAAAAAAAAAAGTTGCTTGGATCGTCGACTTCTTTTGTTCGTTCCATTGTAAACAAAACTAAGCATAAGAGAGACTTAAGAGAGCCAAATACTCGCGATAACCGCTATCAATAAGCACGGTTGGCGCTGGTTGCGCACTGTGGTCGGGTTTCCCGCCAAAAGCGGGATTTGCCGCGTGGCGCCTGCAGCTTGGCCGCGAAGCAAGTTGCAGGGGGAACATGGCGGAGTTGTCGGCGGACTGAGTTGCAATGAAGGTTTTGCGTTACATTTTATCGACATTGAACAAATTTCGCTGTATATTTAAAGTTCTAAGAGTTCAGATAATTAGATAGTACGACTTTTGGATCAAACATATTCTCAGGAAATGGCTTCTGACATTTAGACGCTGCCAAGAAAGGTCACTAATCTTGTCATTCAGCGAGAATGCGACGCCGAAATACGCAACAATTTATCTGCGGACGGTGAGTGATGGAATTAACCTTTCTTTAGCCACTCATTGAAGACCTGATGTTGGCAACAGAACAACAAAGGTACCTCATAACTTTAATTTGTTTCACGGTGTGTTTTTCGTTCACTTGTGTGTGGGAGCGTTGTAAGTTTAAACATTTTAATGTGTCACATGGCCGTATTGGCGTGAATTCTCCATCCGTTGTACTTTTTCTTCAAACACTTGCAAAAGATGTGCGAAAACGTTATGTTGTGTCAGAATGTTTTGTTTTTTTAGAAAAGGGTCTGGATAATATCTGGACGGCATACACTTGTTTTTGAAATCCAAATGAGTTTGTGTCCCTTGCGGGGTGGGGGGTGGGGGGACTCTCTGGTCTGGGCTATATAGGTAATTACGGCCCCAAGGGGTATGGTTTTTCAGCCATTTTGGTCATAAATAGGGTATCGATTTTGGCCATATTGGTCATAAGTAGGGTATGGTTATTGTACTCTAGTCTTCATTTGGGTGTGTTTTTTAGTAGAAGCAACTTTTTTATCATTATCAGAAGCATATCAATAGGACCCTTTCAAAGACGTCCTCATCCAACAGCGCTTTCCCGGCAAGGCTTATTGCTCGAATTTTCGTTCTTGTGAGCTTTCTCACAGCGTTTCCAAGAGCGGCCACCATTATTTGCCTTCAATCCGCTGATTCCATATTTGGGCAAAAAAAATTCCGTGGTTCTGATTGGTCAGCTAAAAAACCCCAGCATAGTTCCGATGATATAAAGAGAATTTAGACGCTTCGAGGTGATATACTTCTGTCATTATCAATAGGGCCATCTACAAAAACCCTTCAAAAATTATGTTAATGGCAATTTAACATTGGATTGAACTAGGGAACTAATTATAAGACAGTTCTGCAACAGGGTATTGATTTGAGGGTTACGTCACAAATAGGGTCGGGAAAATAACAGATTTTCGTCATAAAGAGCAAGGATAAGGGTTTCGCAAGCAGGCTGCACACCCCAACCCAATGTTTCTGGGAGTACCCCCTGGGGTCTGTGTACCCTGGCAATATCTCAAATCAAGACAAATCATTATTTGACGTAAACATATTGAATTGGTTTCTGAAATTTTTAGCCATCTTGAATTTCTTCCAAAAGGAAATTTTGCTAAAGCTTGGCAACAAAAAATTATGTTGACCAACTAGCTGGAGACATGCCCCCCCCCCCTGACATACCCAAGTTGATGTGACCCCAACAGGAGTTGGGGGGGATTTGACACCATTCAGGAGAGATTAGGGAGGGGGAGGGATTTTTAAGTTGCCTTGAAATCATGGTGTCACTTTCATTATGAAAATGTGGTAACTTGAAAAGAGGGGTCTTCAAGTAAATCATTTTGCATTTTAATGATCATGATATGTAAAAATGGTACTTAGGACACAAAGGGTGTTCAAAATGGTTATTCTGGGATGAATTATTCCTTTTATCGTCACTTTTTGTGTCATATTTATCCTGTGGGAGCAGGGGCTTGTGATAGTATGCTATGACTCCAAGATGGGGCTCTTGAACCCCATTATTTTTTGGCCCTGGGATGACAATTTCATAAACAAGATTTTCCAAAGTTTAAATTATTGGGTTTTGCCTGGGTTCAGGGATATTGAAGTTTCAAATTATTCAATCAATTATTGATTGATACATTTAAACCAGCACATACTTTAAAACCACAGCACTTAAGCCTCATACATCGAGTCCTATAAGACATGTGCAAACAAATGCAGTCTCTAACCTTTAAGGCACTGTTACAATATCATTGTACAAAGTAGAATCAATTTCTATCTTTTGCAATGATTACTGCAATGATAATGTTGAGACAGATTTAATTCAGGGGATGGTACACAAGGCAACATTATGTGCAAAATTGCAAGAAAAATTCTGTAATGGAACTTGGCCTTTGCACTCTCAAGCTGAATTTCGTTTTGAAATGTTGGATTCAAAACAGCTCTTTACGTATCAGAGTAGAAAATTGCCACCAAATGTACCTAACAAGGTGATGGTTCCACTGTATCAAGGGAAATGTGACTGCAAGATGCTTCCAAGTTTCTGGGGGAGTATGCCCCATCACCCCCTTGAGGAAGCTAGGCAACAACTATATGCTTTCTCTGACTCCCACCCTTATTTGAATATCAACCAGAGAGTTCTGTTGAAAGTTCCCTAATGAAACCAAAAGAATAATTGCTATCTTCAATTTGAAGTTTTATTATTTACCATTCTTACTCTCATATAATGTGATATTATCAATTAAATTACTTTTAAATTTCTCTGTAAACGTACACCATCATTACACTAATTAATACACTAGTTGTAACTATAGATGTACATTTTA
Source organism: Orbicella franksi (assembly GCF_964199315.1). Lineage (NCBI taxonomy): Eukaryota > Metazoa > Cnidaria > Anthozoa > Scleractinia > Merulinidae > Orbicella > Orbicella franksi. Next base: position 23,387,328 of record NC_138155.1, on the reverse strand, counting down.
AATGATAAAGACAAAATAAGTTCATAAATTATGTTACTGTATTTTGGCGAGAGTGCATTCCCATGGGGAGTCGGGAGGAGAATTGTTAAGAGGTGTCAGTAAATGCTGAATTTGGTTTGAATCTGGCACGACATCCAAATCGGAGTTGTTTTCCTACCGTGCTACAGTCAAACCAAATTGCAATTAAGTTTGGCACAGAAGAAGCATGACAGCTGAACTGGGCCTTATTTTCTTTTATGTACATAAAATTCACCATGTTACCTTGCACACTTTGATTTAAAAAGAAATATATTAAAAGCACCTTTTAAGATGTAAAAAATGAGAAAATTTAGCTTTCTTGAATTCTTCTACACATTGTTCTGCTTGGTACCTTGTGCAATGGATTTAAAAAAAAATCAAACATCTTAAGGTCTGGCCCAAGGAGAACTTTGCGATTTTAAATTAAGAACTTGAAAATTTCATCCTTTTAATAAATCTTTCTAATAAATCCTTTTAAGTAAAACTGAATTTCACCCAGAGTTTTAACCTGTACATATATACAGTAGAAAACAGCCCCAACCCCAAGACTACCCTCTCATACGCCTTGTTGAAGCTCATCCTGAGAAATCAGATTTTTGTCGGTGGTGAACTTGAAGCATGCCTTTAATGAAAGGTGGTCTGATGAGAAACACTCATTTGGCAGGCCAGTGTATGGTGTAATCATAGCAGGGGTAACTGTTTCCAAGGCTGCTGTGGCCTCCAGGTTCACGGAATCATACCAAATGTAGTCTAGGGTCCACATGGACCCTGGCCCTTCATGATTGGTACATTGAGGCTCAGCTCCCTAAAATATTAAAAATGTGCTGTTAACTAGTTCCAAAAATATGAAAATCTGCCCCCAGTCAAATATACCTCTCTAGTCTTGAATTTAAGCTGCACAAATCCAGGTGATATGCATGTGCATGTCTATACTCATAAGTATATAGTTATTGGACCCTAACATTAAGCACTCATTATGCATATTTTACAGTTGTTAAAAGAGTCTCGGTGATGTAAAGAGCACTGGATTTTTAGAAGTGCATCTAGTGAGGGATGCTCCCACAAGGGCCCCAACCTGGAGTACTCTCACCAGAGCTGAGTGTGCAGACAAGAAGGCCATGCAGCCTTACAATTCACTCTGTACATAACTCACCAGAACACTCTTGTAAGCACTTTGCAGGTTCTTAAGAGGATTACAGATTTGTGTTTTGGTCCTGTTTAAAAGTGATGCCTGATCTGGTAGCAGCTGTATGGATAAAATAAAGGTAAAAATTACAAGTTTGGTATCTGATTTTACAGTGACTTTTAACAGTCTGCATGGTGCAGGTAGATACTGTTTCATGATGTTATTTGCAAAATTACTGTAATTTAAAATTCATGCAATCACTTGTTCAAAAAGTAAAAATTAAATATCAAGCTTTCATTAAATTTTGGTTCTGAACAATGCAAGGTTGGAAGAAAAGGAATGTGAAAAGATTGAGCATGGGCATTGAAACATTGCAATACAACTACATGAACAGCACTGCACAAAAGTTCATCTAAGCACACAAAGTACAAGTACTTCCGGCATACTAGTAACGTTTTTATCAATTATTTAGCTTGTTAAGTGGAAATATTTAATTAACTGAATTAAACTGAATCTGAGAGTCTTGCAGTGGTCAACAACCACATGTACCCTAATTGTAGCCTAATGATGTAAAATAAGGTTTGTGGCAGTGTGTGGGGAAGGGGGGTGGGTGGGTGGGAAAAGTCTTAAAGGTACTTAATACTAATTGTGAAGAAGGAGAACAGGAGAGTATTTAAAATCAACATTACTCCATTAAAGATAAATAACATACCTGTGATGGTGCCAGACTGTCAAGACCCCATCTTATGTAATCAACACCTTTAAGTCTTGTCATTTCCTTATTGGTCAGTTCCCCCTCCTTTAGAAGTTGATAAGCAGGAAACTGGGGTTCAATATTGAAGTCTCCACACAGAATATAACTCCCTTGTTCACCTTTTGACTTGAGTGATTTAACCATGTCATGAAGGGCATTAGTGACAATTGTTATTTGGCAGACTTGTGAGACAGACTTAAGCTGTTGTCCCCATTCTATATGGGTAGTACCTGCAATAAATGTAAGGAACAGTGTTGTAACAAAGTATGCAACTACATTTATTGTAAAATTATAGTGGAGCTCCTGTGTGCCGAAGGCACACGAGCAGAGCCCCATACCTTAGAAAATTTGGTAACCCATCGATCTCAAAAATTTTGGTTGTTCATGTGACTGTACGTGTGTACGTCTGTCCATCCGTATACCAAGCCCCATACCTTGAAAAATAAGAGAGTAGCACCATTACAATAGGTACATCTTTGATATTGGACATCCATGTTATAATTAATTGACAGCTGTCAAAACAAGGTATCTGCTGACCAGTATCACATGACTGTATTGTGGGCTCGGGTTAAGAGTTCATAGAGGTCGCTTTGTTTTTTTTTTTTTTTTAAGTTGACCGCTGACCAGGTACTGGGTTTTTGATTGGATTGCAGGCTCAAGCCAGGTTGTTACTCTGGGGGAGAGGGAGGGAGTACATGCAAAGGCAACATTTTCGCATGAATTAAACCCTGATGTGTTGTTGACTTTTCTTTGGACATATTCCTTGCATAATTGTCTCTTGGAAGTCCCTGATGTATTGCGTACATAATTTCTACAGTCTTGGGTACGCTCTTTAGGTATTGTTTGTTAAAATGTAACTAGGAAAAATAGTGAAACAACACACAACATACGCAAACAATTGTCTACTCAGAATTGGTCAGTTTTTGAGTTTCTGACCCAGGGAAAAATATCCTCTTTCCATTTATGGTTAATTGTTTAATCAGGAGCTCGCCTAAATCCATCTATAAGCCCATAAGGGGACAATGCAAGGGGACACCGATATGAGGTTCCAGCAGCATACTTAAGGCTGTGGTCTAAGAAAAATTACATGGACTAGCCCAGAGATTCCTAGCTGTAAAATCTTGGGCGCCCAGCACTTGAGCTTACATGAAAAAAGTAAGTTTTTCCAATGGCCCAAAGCCAAAAGTTAGTTGCCTGTAGCATCTGGGCGATTCTAGAGCACAGCCATGATACTTGTAGAGCTTCTTACTACTGCTATAAGATACAGCATTTCCAGCCACAAAAAAGCACTGCATTTCCTTGCAATGTTATGGAAAAGCACACATTTCTCAGTCTTGTAAGGGGGCACTGTCTTAAGGTCACACTCATTTGTAACTTTTAGACTACCCACTTAAGGTTGAGAGGGGTGGGGGAGGGGTCTCAGGTCAGAAACTAGACAAAGTTGGCTGGCTACCAGACCTTGCATGAGAAACCTCTGATGAGCTGAAGCCTGATCTATTGACCCAATGCAATTCCTTGTTGACACTTTGCCTTTAGAAATTACCAAGAACCATGTCATATTTTTGGAACCCGGAATATAAGGAGGCAGTGTTTTTTTTGTCAGAATCAGTTGAAGAAGGTCTGAAAGGTGGGAAATTCCACTGTCTCCTTTCACACAGTTTATTCCAAAAGTCATGTATCATGCTTTGCTTAAACTCATAGCACTGTTATGTTATCTCTAGTAATAGGACAACTTCCCAAAACTTTGACTGTATAATTTTAGGAAATAAGTATTGAGCAAAATTGCATGTAATTGCATCATCTCCAGTGATGTAAATGTATATTAAAAATATACTTACCCATCACCAGAAGATTATTGCTAGTCTTGTGTCTTAAGGTGGCAAGAAGTACAACCTCGGCAAACTTAGGAATTTCAGTCTGCTTGAAACTGCGTGCCGCCAGATCATTCAAATGAAAACTATTCATTCCTTCAAGGTGAAACTTGTCCCTCTTGAAAAACAGTGCCACTCCCTCAGGCTCCCCCATACATCTTTCTGCAAAATGGCCATCATACCCCAACTTGGACAGCTCCTCTTTAAGGGTCTCAGTAAAATAGGATGTGTCTACCTCTTGTAGGCAGATAATATCGCTGTTGAGCCATTGGAGCTAAAGAAAAAAAAAAGATGGTATAAGTGGGTTGGGTAGAACTGAACAGTGAAATTAACATAATGTACATCCTACACCCATCTATTTTATGTTTTGAAATTTAGAAATTTATGAGACAAGGATGTCTGGGACTGGTACAACTTGTGTGTATGAGAATTGGTGCCATGAACAATAGAAATTGTTCACTGCAAATTGTTATTGTTGTACCCATGCTTTGGGCACACGTTCAATCACCACTGATGTGTGCTCAAATTTTAGCATGGTCACTTGTGACCAGATGTTTTCACATTGGTGCATGCCTGATTTGAGGAATAAATTTGTTTAGAATCTGCAGTGCTGGATCCAGGTTTCACCAAAGGGGTAGAGAACACTTAGGGACTCTCTTGTGAGGGAAGAGGGGAAATTTATTAGGCCCTTCAGGGCATCATGTTTGGATCTCGGGAGCTCGATGGGACTGGATCTGTCACTGTTTGTATACCTCTGCCATGAAAAGATTATGCCGATGGGATCTTTTTCCTTGTCCCTTGTACTTGTAGGCATTTGGGCAATAGCTGTAGCTGCCTTTTTTCGTTACATTCTGCTGTAGCCAAAAGTCAGCAAGGATGTTATAGGTGACAACTGAAAATTCGTGCTGTCCTGTCCTCTTCTCTACAACCCGCCTCAGAGTTCTCCTGGCAAAGGGGGCTTCTGACTGATTCATGGTTGCTTTGAAAGTTTAGGAGTTGACGAGCACAAGGGGTGAACTGAAATGAAGTACCAAGTTCAGTACCAAGCAGAGTCAAAACATTAATTCTCCTTAGAGGGTGCCACACTTTCTTTCAAGTTCAGATTTGAGAATTTGGTGTAACAACAGATCAGTAGTTGTCAAGTCTCTTAATAGTCTCCTTTGCAAGCGGGCAAGAAGCATTGTGTGATGACCCTAATAACAGCTGCAAAGGAGACTAGCCTCTTTACTTATTTATATTGTAAACATCTGCTTGGTAATGCATTAAATTTGATTCTGGAATAACCTTTGTAGCAGATGTTTCCAAAAAAGCTTAGAAAGGGAACCGGAACAAAGCTACGAGCCAGTACGAACAATAAGGAGCACCCCCTCCCCACTTCTCCCCATTTTTTTGCTCACCCCAGGTGCGCTCATTCGCTCACCCACTTACCTTTTTGCTTGTTTGTTCTCTCTGCCGCAAAAAGGTAAGGAAATGTCTGCTATGCAGGCTAATTCTACAGGGAGATCTACAGCTCTGTTTACAGGGTCACCTCCCTGAATGTTCCTCCCTGAATGTTGTTTAAAAAATATCAAAAATTATGCCAAGGTTTCAATCACTTTGTGCATGTAGTTGTCATATCCACCCAAAGGAAGGCCATAAAAAGTTTTAACGCAAAGTAAGAAGCAAAACCTTCCAAAGGAGGGGATATTTTCTAGAACCACCGACAAAATACATGCAGCTGTAAGTTTATGTTATTTATCAAGTTCTTAGAAAATTTACAAAATTTATTGGCAATTATAAAAGACCAGAAAAAAATTTCGTGGTCTTGCTCAGTTCACACAAGTACAGTTCAAGCTGATGTCTCTTAACTTACAAAGTAACACAGGCTATTGAAAAGGCTTTTGAGTCTTCACCACAACTATGACTCGCTGTACGAAAGTATAGCTGGTTTTCACATGACATCACTAAAATTCAAACTACAAAACTATTGATCTTCCTGAGAGTTTACTTTAATGATGTATAAGAGCAGCTGAAAACTAATACTCGTACGTATTTTCGTGCCAAATGGGTTCTTGGCTTTGTGATACACTACGCTTGAATATCTAAGCTTTTGCGTGACTCGCCATTTACATGACAGCCTAGAGAGCTATCATGATGGTTAAAAAAGTGACTTATTTCGGGGAATTTGGCTATCTGAACAGTTAATGTCTTAGAAAAAGTATTATTTTAATGTTTAAGAGTTCCTCAAGGGATAAATTCACGCTTTTGTAGCAAAACTCAGTGACAGATGTTTCTGTTGGTTTCCAGCCGCCATGTTGGTGCCCATACGGATGGGCACCAGCAAGGTGTCTCCATACAAATCTCTATAAATTTGGGTAAAAAATTTCTCTGCATATCTTGCGTAAGAAAAATTGCTGTGACCAGAATCTTGGCTAGAGTCTTTGCATATCTACCTTCTTTCATTTCCCAGATTCTGGACTTTATCTATTGAACGGTTTTGGTTTTGATTTTGATTTTGATCTATTTTGAATTGCGTGACACTGAAAACAAAGTAACAGGGAGAGAGGAGAAAACTACACGGGGTGGGGTGGTGTAAATTTTTCCCTTGTTTCCAGTCGTATGTGGGCCCGCGTTCCTTGCTGGAAAGTTTGACGCAACAGTAGTTTTGTACTGCTTAAACGACCAAACGCGCAAGAAATAAGCGAGGATAACACGAGAAATCAGTCGCTTGCCTGGGGTATCCGGCAACAAAGACAGCAAAGAGGCGAGCCATTGCACGTGATCATATCGTGACAGGAGTGGCGTGATGTGGCGTGTTTACCTTTTCGGTCCAACACACACCCCTGGTAACCGACCTTTGTACCAAGGCTCCCTTTAAGTGTATATAATGCGGTTACCTCCCAATAACCGATTCTTTCCAGTCGTGCGCGGAACGACGGTAGAGGGTCATTAAAATTTCGACATTAGTAAAGGCCAAACGATGAAAAAACAACGCGACACTGTAAAAAACATGTCTGCGTTACACATTCGTGTTGTTCACACTCGAATAGCGATGTTTTTTGCAACTTCCGATCATTTCGCGCAATTTCGGGCTAAGCTGGGCTAAGGCCTTACAATCACCGACTCGTATCAAATCAAAATCTTTCTGCACTCTGTTTTAATATTATCGAGAATATTAGTACTATGGTAAGTCAATGTGTAGATTAAAACACCATGATGGCTAAAAACTGTTGACATTCGTGGCCTATTTAATTGTTGCTTGCACCGTATTGAATAATTCGCTTATTTACAGAATCAAACCCCAAGGGGTAGAAATACCGGCGGGTTTTTTTTTTTTTTTTCGATGAAAACATCAAGCCTGTCTGATCTTTCATGAAGAGTAGATGCCACTTAGCGATATAATGTCAGATTGGATATATAGTAAACTAAACCTGGGATAGAAATTTCGCCGACTACGGGGGCGATCGCAATATTATGTGACGCCGGCCGGTCTTTTCTGCTCTAAGATTTGAATACAAGAAATAAAACTGCTTACCTGAAGTTGATGTGAGATCAATAAAAGTAACTGTTGTCCAGGTCGTTAATAGCTTTCACTTCTTCCTGAGCTTAAGTGTATGAACAGGCAGAAAGAAAAGTGAAATCGCCGGCTCGAGAGCGGAAAGTTTGGTCTTCATCATATCAAAAATTTTATTAATAATTCACGTGTTCTCAAAATCTTGTCAAACAGGTACTGATTGCGTGACGCTAAATTTTTTTCGTCATAACGTGACGTGAAATCGTGTAGGTGTTTCCTATCAAGTGAAATACGCAACCAACAAAAATTTAGTTCAAACGAAGGCAGACGGCGATATTTGTTTCATAACGCTGTATTGATGAAGAGCAACTTCAAATTTTTCTCTTCGTGTTATCCAACGTAAGATATGCTGTCAAGGTGGAATTCTCCTCCCATGGTGTTTCAAGTACGTGGGTTTTGTGTTCCTCTACAAACATTGCTTTTGTTAATTGCTAGCAAACTACGTCACACAACCAGGTAAATACCAAAACGCTGACGTTACCGATCGCGATATCTATAAACAAGGTTAGATAAGCCACGTTTTGGTTTCTTTTACTTTAGTGTGGACTCGTTGAACAGAAAACCATTTTGAAACAAGTTCTTCGATCGAATAAGAGCACATATCCAGAGGTTGTCCCCATTACAACTGTGACAAAGGGCTAGTAAAATGTGTTTCAAATATTGCAAATGATAGAAAACGATAGAAAGACCAATAACGAGGTAATCGCGAGGTCCAGCTTGGTCAGCTTGATTTGCTGCATTCGTTCGTCGAGAAACGCTTTAATGACACCGCTTTAAAGTTCCAAAAGTATCGACCCCCTTTCCAAAAGAAGCGATACAATTTAGCAGGTGCCCCAAAAGTAGCGATGTAGCAAAGACAATGCATCGATTCGGATCTAGGATGTTTTAAAATTCTTTTCATCCAGTGTTGGTGCGTAAATATTACACACTAATTTTTCTATAATAGGTCATGTATAATAGGACATTATAGTAGGACATTATAATAGGACATCATAATAGAGCAATAATAGGTCATAAAAGGCCATTTTATTATATAATAGGACATTATAATAGGACAATAGGACATAATAGGACGTTGTAATAGGACATAATGGGACATAATAAAACATAATAGGACAGTATAATAGGACATTTTTTCGACGACGTTCAGCGAACGGCTAGGCCACTTTTTTGCACGGACCACGTGACCCGAAAAAAGATTGACTGCGGCCGGGAGCCTATCACTTCATGGGCGGCCGCAGCGGATGAGGCCTTGGAACTAAGGTGCCTCGTCATTTTAAGTGTTGCCCTGCACGGAAATACTGAAATTTTCTTTTAATTTGACGTTTACATAATTGTTTCATCCAACAAACAGCGATATTCTTTCTACTAGTCTTAAGTGCTGTACTATCGAAGAATAAGCTGTCCAAAGTTTAAGCAATAAAAAGAGGACTTTTTTTTCCTTTTTTTTACATCTAAGCACGAGGGGATTGGAAGAATTCTAGACAGTTATGTAAACTATGAGACTATGATGTGCTAAGGCGAAGTCTAGGGTTTGCATAACTTTCAAGTGTTTAGATGACGCTGTGTAAACAGAAAGAAGTCCCCTATTGCTTTCGAAAAGCAAAGTTTAAATACTCTCATCCAAACACACCTTCGACCATTGAGAGCGCGCTTTCTATCTTAAATATTATATAAACTTTCTTATAATCTCATTCAACCCCACGCATTGATTAGTATCTTACTTGCGAGTAGCCTCCTTGTCTCTGTTGGTCTAGTCTTACTTCATGCAGTTTCATGAGCGGCGAATGTTCCACTTGATTACTGGAACAGCTATTGACTTAGGTTTACTGGTTCTCATGTCTTGAACTAGCGGACCAAGACATTCAATCGGATCATTTAAAACAAATGACACGGGAGACGATAACGATGACGATGATAACGTCATCGGATCAGCTGCAAACGGCGGGAACATGATCCTAGACTCTGAGCAATCAGAAATTAGTGGCGTGGACCCTGGATTCCACGAGATGGAATGCGAAGGCATGGGAACGAGGGGCCAGGAACAGCTTTTCCTAAGACGGGTACTGACGCTGGAAATTGACGACGACAAGGAGCCTGGGTTTATTTGGCAAGATGAAGATGAGGGTTGCGGCATGTGTTGCTGAATACATGCTTTTATTCTGTGTCCGTGACGACGAGATCTTGTAACACCAGGTTCGTATTTGTAGGGAAGTTTGGCAAACCTGTACGTTAACCTCTGGCCAGATATCTGCAAAGAGCAAGAGAGAGTCAAGCTTCAGATAGGAGCGGATTAAAAAAAAAAATTGTAGAACAGGAAACCATAACGAGATTGTGGACCCAGAAGAAGGTGGTAATGCTGAAACGCCGGCTGTTAGGTTATCTGACAAGTCAACGCCGGAAAAAAAAAAGTTTACAATAACTGCAGAAATTCTCGAGCGCTCATTACAGAATTTTCATTGTCTATTAGCGGACAGACACATGAATTTATAATTTATGCAACGAGCGAGAGCACAATTACAATGTTGTTGTAAAAAACAAATTGACGTCAGTTTTCCATGCGTCTGTCCTGTTACTGACAATGAATTTCGTCATAACATAGTCAAGGTAATCTGCGGATCCACTCGGCTATTGCACCGTGGATCAACAGCTACTTTGACGATGTTACGACGAAATTCATTGTCAGTAACAGGACAGACGCATGAATACTTACTTTATCTATCTAGTTCAAGACGCTACACAGTATCTATTCGTTTGCTGTTGACCATAGCAATCAGCGCGCCGGTCAGGCCTTCCACCAAATCGAAAATCTCTTGTTAGTCTTCATACATTTTCCTCCGGGTTTTTAAAGGAGAATTGATTTTCTTTTTTGTCATGAGGACTTTCCTAAGCTGTTAGTAACATCACACTTGAGAGTAGGGTAAAGGTTGTCACAATATCACGGTACGGTCAGTTGCTTAGCGACAGTTCCATTCTGTTCACTCACCACGTGATCATACAACGAGTAAGATGACGTCATCCACAGGATATACAGATGTCAGTAACTCATGCCAAAGAGTCTTTTGTTCGAAAATGAAGATAGATTGAGATTTAGGCCTAGTAAACGTAACGACATATAGGAAAGACGTTATGTCCAGTCGTTATGTTTTCACCTTTGCAGTGTGAACAACCTGACTTAATGACATAACAGCAACATAACAGCATGCCGAACATAACGACATAAGGAAAAAAAAAACCTTTTTTCCCTTATGTCTTAATGTCGATGTTCGCATTATCGACAAGCAATTATGTCGTTATGTCATTATTCGTTTACGTCGTTATGTCGCTAGTGAACCAGGCCTAACGAAACATGGAATCGTCTTGATAACTGAAAGGGTTCTCTAGATCTGAACAGGGAAAGATTCTCCGAATGAGGATCAATATAACCACATGCACATTGAGTTGTCTCAACAATGAAATATTTGCAATTTTACTAACCTTTACAATGATTCCTTTTGAATAGTACGTGCGCAGTGCTCGGCTGAGTTTCTCGTAATTCATTGCTTTTACACCTTTGTAAGCACCCCATAGTTTTGCTACTTGCTCGGGGTTTTTCAACTTGAACTCTCGATTCTCCTCTGTGGTCCAAGTTATTATTGAGCCGCAGCTTTCGTCTGCGAGAAGTTCAAATAAGAACTCCCACAAGTGGACGATGTCCTTGTGCTGGGGTTCTGATTTTCTCTGGACTGTGTACATGGGAGAATGATAAAAACAGAAGTTAAGTGAATGGCCAGATTGGATCGACTTTGAATTGACTTGTAAGGAAGTATTTCTATTTGGTCAGATATGAGAGACTATACATCAAGAAATAAGGTGCAGCATGACAAACGTTGGCAAAAAAAAGGAAGAAGGAATAAAATTAGAAAGTAAAACTAATCAGTGGACGTGCCTAGGGAAAGGAATCTGCAAAGCATACTGATTTCAGTCATCGTATTCTCTTGCTTCAGTTAGATGAAGATTCAGTGAACACACCAGCGTCATGCGACTTGGCATTGCAAGTTAAATAGCGATAATAAAACAGTTCTTAACTTAAACCCATTATACGATTTGGTAAATACTTTTTTCAGCCTACAAAAGGTTAAAAAACCATGCATAGTTAGTGGAGGGGACTGGTTGTGAAACCCGGCAAACTTCAAAGGGCCGGCTTTTTGTTTCGCGTTTGAGGTTGAATTGCACCGTCACGTGACATTGACCGTGCACACGCCAAACGTTCATTCCCAAACAATATGGCGGACACGAACGATTTGTTTATCATTGGAGACGATTTTGACGCTATTTTAGGTATTTTGGAAGACGAAGAAGAGCTTGATGAACAGTTTAGAGAAGCTGCAGATGAAGTAAGTATTATATTCTTTCTTAGCCACCCAGAAGTTAGCGAAAAGCGCTGTGCTTTGACGTTCATCTTCTTTCAGCTCGATCGAGTATCATCTGGTATCATCGGTGCTGTTTTTTTGTAGCGACTTGTGTTATAACTAAATCCTTGTACTGACGATGTAATTATTAAGTGGTTTCGTATTTTATTTCCATTAACTATGCTTAGAACTAGACTTTGTAGCATCGTTTTATGACTGATTTCTCAACTGAAAGTTACTTTTGTTTACAACAGGTTCAACTCGAAAACGTTGTGTGCGAACTGTGCCACAAGAAATGCAAAAGCAAGAGCGGACTGAAACGACACAAGACAGTTAAACACAAAGATACGAGAGATGTCGAGAAGCAAAAAGAAGGAGGACAAGAGAGCTATTTAACTTTTGTAGCTTACTCAAGAATTGTTGAAAAAGCTAAACACAAAATTGCTGACAACAAAATCTGTCCAAAATCAATCAGAGACGAAGTAAGATCCTACACCTACAACAACGGTCTGCAAGACGTAACAGCTGGATTCTCTGATATTGAAGACCTATATAAACGCTTGATAACGTCTGGAAATGCTGAAAGATTTTATACTTCCTTCTACTCGACCATAGCTCTGAATGCAGTTAAGCATTTTGAGGGATTATCAAGGAACGCTGCTATACTACTGTCTACCAAGGTTGCTGATTGTATGTTGGCACACAGCAAGGAGAAAATTGAAAGCATGTATACTTGTGCCCCATTAACTAAACTTTCAGATGAAGAAAAAGCTGGACTACAGTATATTGGAGGTTATGTGCTTCATAAACTTCATACCAAGCATGCTGGTAAATCATCAGAAAGTGAGCAGGCGATCTCCATCCTTAAGGCTGGCAAATTAGAAGATCAGAATGACATTGAAAACCAGAAGTTAACTTCATCTTTAAATCGTGGTGGTTTGTGGGCAATTTCAAAAAATGCTCAATCAATTTTTGAGAGAACTGAACATTATTTCAGGGATGCCACTTCCAAGACTAACATGCAAAATATTGCCTATGCTAGTATTATATCAAGATCTGTTCATGATGTTGAAGTAGTCTCAGCATACAATTCAATGTTATCCAATTCTGAACTGATAATCAACAGTAGTGTTGCCAAAGATGTTTTGCACAACATCATACAATTGTATATCAAAGTGCGTTCATTTTCTTTTGCAAAAGATATTATCCAGAAACATAAGATTAGATTGAAACAAATGAAATCAAAAGCACTTCGTAGGGACATAAGTCCTCTCCACTAACTGTGAACCATGTAACAACTACTGTATAAACACTGCTTATACTGTACATATAGAGCAATTGCAGCGTTAGTAGAGCTGCCTTTTGTTCGAAACTTTAAAACAAACAAACAAAAAATAAACTGGACATTTGCCAAACTGAATTGTTTAGCGATATAAACTAAACGATGCAAGTAGTCTTCACTATCATATTGTACTGTAAGTAAGTATTGTGCGGTAATATTACTATTTTCCTCTTTTTGTTTTGTTTAGTTTTTCCTATGTATATTGTGTTTGTAAATTAGTAAAATAACAAAACAAAATTAAAAAAAGAGAAAAAAATTAAAAAAGAAAAAAAATGTAACTACTGCATTTAAATATACTTCGTAAACACTTTCCTAAAAAGAAATCAAGTTTTAAGTATTGTTCGGAACCGGTCGACAGAGGAACACTTTAAGGTATTCGACATAAATCATTCAATAACCTTGGTGTAATGGCAGTATCGAAGCGTGGGTCTGACAACAGGTTTAATAGAATCACACGAGCGCACGGTGGTAGTGCATGTGTAGCCTGGAATAAAAGACCGTCTATGTGGGCTGCAGCAAGACTACGGACGACTTAGTAGGTGATCAGTAGAAATTTGAGAATGACATCATTCTTTAACAAGAAGCCATGAATGAAGTTTAATAATTAAAATCATTTCCATTTTCGTCAACCGTTTTCACGGCATCGTCATTAAATAGCTGGTTCATTTTAACACTTGTACTAATCAGTAGGTATTTTTTCGAATGTCTAGACCACTGTTACTATCATGAATGTGCTTTTGTGTAGCCCGCTTTAGGTATCGATAAATGAGCAGAGCTTTGAGATTAAAAAAAGAAAACAAAACAAAAAGTAAAAAACAGGAAACGAATTCAGTTAGTTTGCTTCGCGGAGCCCCAGCTTAAGGTTACCGTATACCTTCAGGGGTGTCTCACGTCCAAGCGATGTAACGCGTTCGGTTTAAGCTGTAGATACCTAAACCCCTATATCAAATTAAAGCTTATAGAGCTGGCTATCAAACCATACCAAAAATTTTGAAATAAAATGAAGTGCCGATTTTTTCACGGCCACTAAATGCGAGCGTCCTAATCACCTTTTGGAAGCTACAAGTCAAAGCGAATTTTGTTTTTCGCCAATTTATTTTTTTCCCCGGTTTCAGGACAAAAAGCGCTAAAAAAGCGTGTCTGCGTTTTGCCACATTCAATTGCAGTAAAAAGTTACAGAACATTTTCAAAATAGGACTTAAAAAATGTGAAGTGATCGTACAAAAATTGCTCTCGGAGAAAAAAATATTTCGAAATAAACAATTCGCAGACACGTTTTTGTTTTTTATATGTTAATCTAGCTACTGTCCAAATTTGAGGGCAATCAAACAAATCCCCTTTGAGTTGTAACTCTTTAAAGTGTCTGCTTCAAGCGAAAAAATTTATTCGAGAAAACAGCGCTAAGAAAAATCTCTTGCTTCGCAAACAAACTCCGCCCACAAACGCCTTCAACTGGGTTCTCAGATCACTGAGCCAATCAGCGCTTGGAAAATTTACTACCATTAACTCGCGGTGAAATTTACGCGTGAATCTCGAAAAAACCCTTGAGTTTCGCAATGCGCTCAAGGCGGAGAGATAATTTTTCTGTAGCTCGGTTTTTCTTGAAGCTGGTCTGGCAAAATGGGGAAGACGAAAAAGGATACGAACGCTAGAGTGGCTGGGCGACGAGAACAAACTGAACAAAAGAAAGCGCGGCGGAGCAAATGTGCATGGATAATATTCCAATGGATCTCAATGAGTTGGGCGATTCATCGGTATCGGACTCAACAAAAGAGTCAATGTACACGTCGCTGTTATAGCTGTCGAGTTCCCAAACCTTTACAGAATCTTTCTCTACTCTTGACTCGATCTTTTTGCCTGCTTGATACGATAGCTATAGCTTCATCCGCGAGGCCAACTTTCGCTTCTTCACTCATTGATGTGTTTTCATTCGTTCTTCGCTTTTTCGAACTGGTACACAGAGTTTTCCGTGGTCCATGTTTACTTATAACTTAATAGAATTACATCTAATACGAAAAATGCTTGGATCTGAGTAGCCAGCCAATTCGTGGTATCCATATATTCCCGCGAAAGTAGTCTCGGTTGATTGCGTACACGTTATAGGGCTGTCAATCAAGAGGGAACTTTTACTTCCGGCCGTAACGTAAAACCTCCATTTCTCCGCCAATATTGAGTTTTTTTCAATTTTGTTTTCAGAAATTAGAGATTACTCTTCGACCATTACTTTGAACCAAAAATCCAAATTTGAAGAAAATTGCCGATCTGAAGGTATACTGTAACCTTAACAGAAGGTTCACGTGCCTAGCGTGAAATGCCGAGATGATAACGCGCCGGGTCGCCAATGATGTGTCCAGGACGCAATTTATAATATGTGTAACTATCTTAAATAACTTAAAGTATACTGTTAAATAGATTACCTTGAGTCACATTTGTCTCGGGAAGTGAAACTACAGCAGCCATAACTGGCGTATCCTTCGTAATCCTATATTTAAGAGGTCTATCAGTTTTTCGGTGTTGTTTGTAGAAACAGTTTTGGGCAAATGTTGTCAGTTGGAATAGATGAGTACCTCTTGATAGGGTTTTAGCAACTTTCGGGTGAATCTGGGTTGTAGTTCTAGAGGCAGTGGTTGTGAAGTTAGTTTTGTTTGTAAAGAACTCGAAGTTAAAGCGGATTTAGAATTTATACGCCTATAATAAAAAGGAATTGAGTTTGTTAATAGAACGCCTGTCTTTCGCTTTCGCTTTCGCTTGGCGAGACAAACTGTGACCTGGCGGTCCCCGCTCACCACTTGAAAACGTCCTGAAAAAATATTTTTGTCTTTTGTAAACGGAGTATTTATATTGTAATTCAAGAATGGCTGTCGTCTTTACCAAAGATGGCAAAACTAAAGAAGAAATTTAATGCGGTACAGTTGACTCAAGAAGATTTGTTTCAGCAGAAAAAAGGGGATTAGGTGCACTTTAAAGGAATTGCGTCGTGGTTTGAGCATCTTGAAAAGTTTTTCCTAACTTTTTCAAGTTCGTGTTTTGTAATCGTTAATCATCCTTTGTCCGTTATGGTTTATTATTATTATCTCTTGGGCGTCTTTCTATCGTAATAAAATTTTCAGGTTTCCTTTAATTGAAAGTGAAAATTCTGCGACTGAGCTCTTTTAAAAGTGAAACTGACGGCAAATTAAAAAGTTCGACAGCTGGATAGATAATCATCTGCGCTGAGGCTCATGATAAAACTGAGATAAAGGCGTGAAACAGGAATTAGAAAGTAGCAGTCTTGCGGAAGGATACATAAAAGATGCAGATTTGCAGATTCTTTTGTGATAGTGTAATGCTTATGGCGAAAGTAACTCATCGAATTCCTCTCCGAAGATTCTAGTCGGTGTCGTTTCTACATTTCCCGCACTTCCTTATATTAGATCTTCCGGTATTGGGAAGGTCACGGATGTCGGACTACGAGAGTTCGTTGCATGCTTCTAGCCGTTCAATACGGTCTGTTAAAAGGAGTGATTAACGAAGCAGGACTGGGATAGCCTATTCAGGAGCTCGGTCTTTTAGAGACCTTAGTTAGGGAGCAGTGGCAAGGAATGAAGCGGGGTGAAAAGGCGAAGGTTGAATTAAACGCTATTAATTAATTTTTCAATTCTTTTTGTACTTTTTCCCAATTTAACCAATCAATCAATCAATTAATCAATTTGTTAGTGTAAAAACGTGTGATAAGGTTGCTCTCTGGCATCTCCAGGCTGCAGGCCCAGGTATAAAACGCTTGGCAAAAAGTAACAGTAAAAGAACGAAAAATTAATTAAAAGGAACTAATATCATATTTAATGATTTTAAACCGATTCCCAAGATCAAGAGGTTAAATTTTCCTTGATTTCTCGTCTGTCTGTAAACGGTTCAGCCTATTTCTCAGCTATCAGCAAATTTTGCCGATCTCATTTATCAGTAAAGCCGTCTTTCAACTAAGACCAATGCTCAGCTGTCTGGCTCACGACTACAGAGGTCGAACATTTCGAATTCAACGATGCGACGAAACTTGTTAACAATAACCTCTTAATAATAAGAACGAAAGAAAAAGAATAATTGATGTATTAACCCTTTCAGCCTGAAAGTCAAAGTATAAATACTGCTTATTGGTATAGATAGATAGATATGATAATTTCCTATAGTACTTCAAGGAACCCCAAGGGGGACGTCCATATAAAAGGTCGTACCTTTTAGATGTTAAAAAAAGCTGGTTTGGTATCTCTCAGATTGTTCAGCCTCAAAATTGAGTCCGTTTCCGAGTTACCTTGAGCCTCTGTTTCAAAACGAGTCTTCGTGCAAAACCTTTCTTATGAAAGTAGGTTTGATTCTCATGAAAATGAACCTGTAGGCAGGAGCTCATTTTCATATGAATGGTTTTACACGTAGACTCGTTTTGACACAGAGGCAAAAGACAACTCGGAAATGGCCTATTATTGTACATAATAGTTTTTCTAGTCATCTCTTCTATTTATTTCAATATTATTTTTTTAATATTAATGCTGAAAAACTCTTTTCAGACATCAGATTGTGTGTTGTTAGGAAAATTTCAAGCCACGTCCACAAAACAGGATCTTGCATGGTACCTCTTAGATGTTGTTTTCAAAATTTTCGACGAACACCCCTGGCCTTTTTTTATGGAAGTTCCCCACCTCGGGCTAGGGACAATTGGATGCCGTATTAGCATAGACGCTTAAAAGCTCTCGTGCCAACATACAGTCTTTGTACGTTTCTTATATTAGTAGTTAGGAGATTGATCAAGAGACTGAGACTTGAGACTCATCAACTGATTTCAACAGAGAGATTCTCATTACAGGTTTTCGTAAGTTTTTCGGAGATTTGGCTGGGAGAATTTGATGATGGCATGAACGCGTGATGTCACCGATGCAAAGCTGCTTGCATTTGCAATTGCCTCTTTTGATTTCCCTCGATCAGTTCGAAGAAAGAAAAGCTTGTTCTTAGTAAATACTACAAAGTTTAGGACCACTTGTTGTAAATTAGAAATTAGATTGTCCAAACTCTCTATTCTCTACTCTTTACTCTCTACTCTCTACCCTCAACTTTCCTCTCTCTCTTCTCTATACTCTCTACTCTCTTCTCTCTACTCTCTGCTCTCTGCTCTCCTCTCTATACTCTCTACTCTTCTCTATACTCTCTACTCTCTTCTCTCTACTCTCTGCTCTCTGCTCTCCTCTCTATACTCTCTACTCTTCTCTATACTCTCTACTCTCTTCTCTCTACTCTCTGCTCTCTGCTCTCTGCTCTCTTCTCTATACTCTCTACTCTCTTCTCTCTGCTCTCTGCTCTCCTCTCTATACTCTCTACTCTTCTCTATACTCTCTACTCTCTTCTCTCTACTCTCTGCTCTCTGCTCTCCTCTCTATACTCTCTACTCTTCTCTATACTCTCTACTCTCTTCTCTCTACTCTCTGCTCTCTGCTCTCCTCTCTATACTCTCTACTCTTCTCTATACTCTCTACTCTCTTCTCTCTACTCTCTGCTCTCTGCTCTCTTCTCTATACTCTCTACTCTCTTCTCTCTACTCTCTGCTCTCTGCTCTCCTCTCTATACTCTCTACTCTTCTCTATACTCTCTACTCTCTTCTCTCTACTCTCTGCTCTCTGCTCTCTGCTCTATACTCTCTACTCTCTTCTCTCTACTCTCTGCTCTCTGCTCTCCTCTCTATACTCTCTACTCTTCTCTATACTCTCTACTCTCTTCTCTCTACTCTCTGCTCTCTGCTCTCCTCTCTATACTCTCTACTCTTCTCTATACTCTCTACTCTCTTCTCTCTACTCTCTGCTCTCTGCTCTCCTCTCTATACTCTCTACTCTTCTCTATACTCTCTACTCTCTTCTCTCTACTCTCTGCTCTCTGCTCTCTTCTCTATACTCTCTACTCTCTTCTCTCTACTCTCTGCTCTCTGCTCTCCTCTCTATACTCTCTACTCTTCTCTCTACTCTCTACTCTCTTCTCTCTACTCTATGCTCTCTGCTCTCCTCTCTATACTCTCTACTCTTCTCTATACTCTCTACTCTCTTCTCTCTACTCTCTGCTCTCTGCTCTCCTCTCTATACTCTCTACTCTTCTCTATACTCTCTACTCTCTTCTCTCTACTCTCTGCTCTCTGCTCTCCTCTCTATACTCTCTACTCTTCTCTATACTCTCTACTCTCTTCTCTCTACTCTCTGCTCTCTGCTCTCCTCTCTATACTCTCTACTCTTCTCTATACTCTCTACTCTCTTCTCTCTACTCTCTGCTCTCTGCTCTCCTCTCTATACTCTCTACTCTTCTCTATACTCTCTACTCTCTTCTCTCTACTCTCTGCTCTCTGCTCTCCTCTCTATACTCTCTACTCTTCTCTACACTCTCTACTCTCTTCTCTCTACTCTCTGCTCTCTGCTCTCCTCTCTATACTCTCTACTCTTCTCTATACTCTCTACTCTCTTCTCTCTACTCTCTGCTCTCTGCTCTCCTCTCTATACTCTCTACTCTTCTCTATACTCTCTACTCTCTTCTCTCTACTCTCTGCTCTCTGCTCTCCTCTCTATACTCTCTACTCTTCTCTACACTCTCTACTCTCTTCTCTCTACTCTCTGCTCTCTGCTCTCCTCTCTATACTCTCTACTCTTCTCTATACTCTCTTCTCTCTACTCTCTGCTCTCTGCTCTCCTCTCTATACTCTCTACTCTTCTCTATACTCTCTACTCTCTTCTCTCTACTCTCTGCTCTCTGCTCTCCTCTCTATACTCTCTACTCTTCTCTACACTCTCTACTCTCTTCTCTCTACTCTCTGCTCTCTGCTCTCCTCTCTATACTCTCTACTCTTCTCTATACTCTCTTCTCTCTACTCTCTGCTCTCTG
Organism: Orbicella franksi; assembly: GCF_964199315.1. Lineage (NCBI taxonomy): Eukaryota > Metazoa > Cnidaria > Anthozoa > Scleractinia > Merulinidae > Orbicella > Orbicella franksi. Next base: position 23,367,391 of record NC_138155.1, on the reverse strand, counting down.
CTCTCCTCTCTATACTCTCTACTCTTCTCTATACTCTCTACTCTCTTCTCTCTACTCTCTGCTCTCTGCTCTCCTCTCTATACTCTCTACTCTTCTCTACACTCTCTACTCTCTTCTCTCTACTCTCTGCTCTCTGCTCTCCTCTCTATACTCTCTACTCTTCTCTATACTCTCTACTCTCTTCTCTCTACTCTCTGCTCTCTGCTCTCTGCTCTCTTCTCTATACTCTCTACTCTCTTCTCTCTACTCTCTGCTCTCTGCTCTCTGCTCTCTTCTCTATACTCTCTACTCTCTTCTCTCTACTCTCTGCTCTCTGCTCTCCTCTCTATACTCTCTACTCTTCTCTATACTCTCTACTCTCTTCTCTCTACTCTCTGCTCTCTGCTCTCCTCTCTATACTCTCTACTCTTCTCTACACTCTCTACTCTCTTCTCTCTACTCTCTGCTCTCTGCTCTCCTCTCTATACTCTCTACTCTTCTCTATACTCTCTACTCTCTTCTCTCTACTCTCTGCTCTCTGCTCTCCTCTCTATACTCTCTACTCTTCTCTATACTCTCTACTCTCTTCTCTCTACTCTCTGCTCTCTGCTCTCCTCTCTATACTCTCTACTCTTCTCTACACTCTCTACTCTCTTCTCTCTACTCTCTGCTCTCTGCTCTCCTCTCTATACTCTCTACTCTTCTCTATACTCTCTTCTCTCTACTCTCTGCTCTCTGCTCTCCTCTCTATACTCTCTACTCTTCTCTATACTCTCTACTCTCTTCTCTCTACTCTCTGCTCTCTGCTCTCCTCTCTATACTCTCTACTCTTCTCTACACTCTCTACTCTCTTCTCTCTACTCTCTGCTCTCTGCTCTCCTCTCTATACTCTCTACTCTTCTCTATACTCTCTTCTCTCTACTCTCTGCTCTCTGCTCTCCTCTCTATACTCTCTACTCTTCTCTATACTCTCTACTCTCTTCTCTCTACTCTCTGCTCTCTGCTCTCCTCTCTATACTCTCTACTCTTCTCTACACTCTCTACTCTCTTCTCTCTACTCTCTGCTCTCTGCTCTCCTCTCTATACTCTCTACTCTTCTCTATACTCTCTACTCTCTTCTCTCTACTCTCTGCTCTCTGCTCTCTGCTCTCTTCTCTATACTCTCTACTCTCTTCTCTCTACTCTCTGCTCTCTGCTCTCTGCTCTCTTCTCTATACTCTCTACTCTCTTCTCTCTACTCTCTGCTCTCTGCTCTCCTCTCTATACTCTCTACTCTTCTCTATACTCTCTACTCTCTTCTCTCTACTCTCTGCTCTCAACTCTCAAATGTGGAAGAGCTAATCTCTACTCTCTATTTCTATTGTCTACTGTCGACCACTGTCTACTCTCAAATCTCAAATCCTAAAATCTCCAATCTCAAATCTCAAATCTCAAATCTCCAATCCCAAATATCAAATCTCTGCTCTTTACTGTCTACTCTCCACTCTCCACTCTCCACTCTCTACTGTCTACTGTCTACTGCCTACTGTCTACTTTCCCCTCTCTACTATTTTACTTTATATGGTCGAATATGAGAAATGTGTTTGTAGCTACCTAGAGCTCTGCAAGGAGCAGCGAAATGCCTTACAAGTCCATTTATCATCAAACAACTTGTAGTAAAAGATGTGTGCTCTTGAACAGTTTGCTAAAACTAATTACCATTTGCTCTGTCTCCAAAAGCCTCAGACATCTTGATGTTCAAGATGCATCTCGTGTACAAGCGAAGGTACTCAGTACATTTTAGCACTGTATTGACCAAAATTAGGTCATTAGGGCATAAACCAATTAAGGACTCCATGAGCCAGCCGTTTGAACCTCTTGATACTCGAATCGGTCCAGATCTAGTTCAACGCAAACGAAAAGGCCGTCAGTTTTGAATTTCCTTGTCTTGCCTGTGTTTCAAAACGAGTCCTCGTTCAAACCATTTCATATGAAAACGAGTTTTATTTGCATGGAAGTAAACGTGGAACACATTTTCATATGAATAGTCTTGTAGCTCATTTTGACACATAGGCAAAAGGTAACTCGGAAATGGCCTGTTTCCCATCCCACAAAATGTTCACAAATAAAGATTTGTTTTAAGCTATAGTGTGATTAAATGATGTATTTCAAAATCATCATCGTCATTAACAAAAACAAGATCGTTATTCTTCAGAGTACTGTTTTATGACTAGCACAAAGAGATGCCTTCTGATTAAAACATTAGAAGAATCAAAAGAATTACAGTACATGATTCACATTAAAATATTAAGACTTGAAACGAATTTCATGATCTTTCATAAAGAACTATCTGATTTCATACAAAACAATCAAACAGTGGTTATTTGGGCATTCCTTTGATATCCGTGACTTCAAGCACTTTTCTATAAGTGTCGCGAGGTGCAAAAACTGAATTAATATTCAAGTGCCACTTACCAACTCAATCAAGGATCTGGTATTCATAAAAAGTAAATGACCCCAGTGAGCTTATGTGGGATTATTGAGCAATGGAACAATCAACTCAATCAGAAATAAGTGGCATTTTCCAAACCGAAGTTTACATAGTTCGTGATCGTAAAATATAAGAAACGTATAGTTGCTACTTAAGGATGTAAAGCTGTTTCTTGAAAAGACACACCTTCTAGTAGTCTACTCTAGGAATGGTAGTCTTCTGAATAACAGAAACAGGTATCGATGTCGGGGGTGTTTTAATAATGGGCAAAACTAGTTCATGTAGCGACGGATCGACAATCTGAAGTAGTATCTGCCTTCCTTCACCACTCCCAGGTGTTGTGGGTGGTAGAAAGCGTGGGCACAAGCAACGAGGACAGCAGGAGATGGATACGGTTGGTCGGGACCAACATTCCCTAAGGGGAGCGGTGTTGGTGTTTCCTTTAGGAGCTGACTTCACTTGAGGAAAGTTTCTGATACCTTGTTCGCAGGTTAAGGGACGTTTGTTCAACCTGTACACAAACCTTTGGCCTGGAACCTGGAACAAAACATGAAACATACAAGTGTCAGACAGACATAGCCCAGACAGAAATAGAGTTAATTGTAAGTCAGTAAGTCAGTAAGTCAGTCAGTCAGTCAGTCAGTCAGTCAGTAAGTCAGTCAGTCATGCAGCCAGCAAGCTAGCCAGCCAGCCTTACTATTTTTGTTTTGCACTTTTGCACTTCTCATCGTAAATCTAACATTTCAGTTTAAGTTGGATTTTCAGGATGCGTTTCATAATTCCCAACTTTTACGTTATTATTTCTTTGTATTGCTCCCAATTTTATGTAGGCCCTTATTTAGCAGGTAATTTTTCTTATGCTGTGGGGTTACTTTGGCAACAATTAAGTTATTTGGAAAGTGCCACAAACGGAGCTTTCGAGCTATTGCTTCAGTTTCTAATTTACAAAGTGCCAGATTACAAGTTTAGATGAAGAGTTATCCCTTTAGATAATCTGGTAAGGGTGATACCATTCTGGTGAAGATGTCACTGATGCATATGCAAACAATTACCAGATTTGTAACATATGTTGTAAATATGTGGAATAAAACTAAAAGGAAAAAAGTTAACTTTTCTTGTACTAAGGGTTGCTTCAGCAACAATTTGTAATTTAGAAAGCTAAGTGTCGCAAAGTTTTCGAGTTTTTGCTTCAGTTACTAATTTTCAAAGTTGACAAAACATGTTTTCGCATACATTTTGCCATTGTTTTGTTTCACAAGCTACGTCATAGACGGTCTAACGACAGGTATCTATAGATAGTATAGACGTATATAGACTATTTTTAGACCTACACATTCTGCTGTATTGCAGGCCTTTGTCTGTCAGAAGTCTGTAAAAACCGTGTTTGACTCCCAAAGACAAGGCTTAAATCAATTCCGTAATCTGCTGTCGATTCTTATTTGAGCCTGCAGATAAAGGCTTGATCATTTTATGACGACAGAGCTAATAAGCTTTCGAGTTGTTGCTGCGTGTTTTACTAGAAAGTGACACAAGGCTTTGCAGTTGTTGCTTCATAGTGAGTAATTTAGAAAGAGCCACTGTTTAAGTTTTTCGCTGGCAATGACTTAGGAAGTGTCACCGACAAAGCTTCTAGTCGTTGCAAAGAAATTTAGAATGTTTCGAGTTGTTGCAAAGTAATTAAGTAAGTGATATCAAAACGTTCTAGTTGCTTAAGTAATTTACTAAGCACCTTTTGACCGAGCTGACTGTTGATACTTAGAAAATACCTGTTAATACCGTTTGCCGCTGTAATTAAGAAGAATCAACAAGTTTTTTCTGATAAATTAAGATATACAAACATGACAACTTAGCATGAAGTGTTGAAATGCAAATTAACGTATTGAGGCTTGAGCAGTTCAACTTGAAAATGCTGGAAATCAGGGCTGCTTAACTCATCTTCCATTCAAATACAAGGAGATATATTGACTCACCTTTTTAATATTTCCCTGTTGATAATAATATCGCAAGGTACGACTCAGTTTCTTGTAAGTCATTGCTTTGTTTCGTTTGAATATTCTCCATCTTTGAGCCACTTTTTCAGGGTTGTTCAGTTTAAACTCTCTGCGGTCTTTTCTGCTCCAGCTTATGATTGAACTAAAGCTGTCGTTCTCCAAAAGCTGCAGCAAAAACTGCCATAAATGCGTCATATTCTTATGGCGAAGTTGTCTATCAGTAGAATTTCTCTCTGTTAACAAAAATAGCGAGATTCAATGTGTTATTCAGACAGCAAATGAACGGCCACGTGTGCTCCACGTTGTGCAAGGGAAAATGTTTAGTCGTATCGAAGTCCGATATCTCAATAAATCGTGTGAGTTGTGGATAAAAACGGTATTCCAATAAATACTCATAAAGTTCGCTGTATAATAAGGCAGATTATGTAACTAAAACATTGAACACACGCCAGATTTTGCTAAGAACTTCGAGACGTTCTGACGCTTTTTTTGGGATGCACGAGCTTCCTGGTAGGTACAATAAATTGATAAATGTTATATGGAGGCTCGGTCTGCTCCTTAGGAAAGAAATGAGCTGACCCTTTCTCCAGCAAGCATTTGATTTTGAAACGGGAAAAATCCAAGCTTATGGTATTACACTAAAATAATGAGGAATGCCCAGTCTGGCGTGATATGTTTCAAAGAAGACCATTCCGATGCGATACACATTAACCCCTCTACTGAACAAAACAAGGATAAACTTGGTAGATTTAAATTGAGGCTTCTGGTAACGAAAGGTCAGCTGTGTATTTTAACTTTGCTCGATTAGAATTAATTGCATCCGGTTCAGTTCCTGCACTTGGTAGCAGTGACCCATAATTACATAATTTTTCCGCGTGATATTGATTGAGTTTCTTCAGTGCTTCATGTGTCTGACTACGACTACGGTGTGTTTCAAATGAATTTCGTAAGCCAGCATAAAACAAACATTTGAGGCTATAACTCAGACGAAAAAGAGCATTTAGGATAGTTACCATTTCTTCCTAGCTTTCTGGATACAACCATGCTGAATTATTTTCTTTCGTCGAAGCAAGCGGACGACAAACTCTGCAAAGATTGAAAATAATTTCTGGACTCCGACAACAACAAATGAAACTCCGGTTCTAGGACTTCCTTGTTTATAAACAGATTGGAAACACGGGAAGTGTAACTAACAGATGTAACACAATACGCAGCAACTCACGCTATGAGTACGTGCAGAAAATGAGGTTTCAATATGAACCTAAAATTACTTATAGGACCCTGCCGCAATGACTGGTGGGTAAATATATTAACTACTTTCTTTGTAAGAAAATAATTTATTGGCGCTTTCGTCTAAAAAAATGGAAATTTCCGAAAATAGCTTACCCTAGTTTTAGATAACGGTCCCACACCAGGGATTTTATCTTTTCTCTCCTTCCCTGCGATTATATGCGCTTCGATCTTCCTAGTATATAAGTAAAGAGAAAGGCGACTCTGTCACACGATTCTTTCAATTTTACTTGATAAATAGACCTTATGCTACATCGAAGTTGTGTCAATTATTAAGGAGATGGCCTATTGATCAAGCCATTTACTCTGCAGGATAAAGACCATTTCAAAATCACTAATTTATTTATAATCTTGAGTGAATTATTTGGTAAACGTTTGCTTTTTGCTGTTGAACCGTGCCCAAAATTCCTCCCACACCGATTTACGTACTTCGTAGATGTGCGTGCCTCTTGACAAAACATGTTTTCGCGTATACATTGTGTCATTGTTTTGTGTCTCACAACCTGCGTCATAGAAAGACTACAACACATGTATATGTAGACAGTATAGACGTATATAGACTATTTTTAGGGCCACGCGTTCCGCTGCATTGCAGGTCTTTGTCTGACAGAAGTGCGTTAAAATGTGGTTCACTCCCAAAGACAAGGCATAAATCAATTATATCCGCTGTAGATTTAAGGGTTAAGCCTGTAGATGGATGAAATTAACGTACCTCGTGTGTGACCGTGTCAGTAATGAAGGCTAATGAGTACTTCAGCTTTGTTCAAAGTGATATTTTAAGTTGTACTTTAAATAGTTCAATGTTCACCTCTCCAGAGTGCAGGTGTCAGTGAGTTCTCGAGTGGAAATGCGTGGGACCAAACGCATAACAATCATTATTCCGCGGTTACTTTGCGGTTACTCTTGTTGAAGTTCCCATCGGAAGAGGAAGTTGATTTGTAGTCTTTGAAAAAGTTTCTAGAAACTATTTGGACCATAGAACATATTGATAGCAAATATATTTTTCTAGGTAACTCTTCCATAAATTGTGAGATGTATTCCGATTTATGATTTAATCTTTTTGGTTGCGTTTTTCCTGCACACACAACGGAGGTAATAGACTGGGTGAAGTGTACAATCTTTACACCGGATGTTTACAAGACCGGCACATTCCACGTGATCGAACGTGACAAGCTATTATGGGCTTTACCGGATAGGCCGGGAATGGGAAGAGCGAGTTAAATTTGGCGGGCAAAGTTTCGGCATGCTTAGCATTTTCAAACAAATACATCATATCACCGAGCCAATGTTTGTTTAAATCTATGTTTATTAGTCTGTGCCATGCAAAACAGACCCGATGTTGACAACGCTCGGCTCTTATTGAAATGAGAGATAGAAGGGGAAACCAAAACGTAAGGTTATAAACATGTATATGTATTGGATATTTTGAAGTGTTGCTAATCTCTCACAGTTATACTAATTCTTAGCTAATTCTTAGCTAATTATTAAAACGACTGTTTGTTAAAGCGTGGTTAGGCGTGGCTGGGCTGAGGCAAGGGATAAGAAACTGAAGGATAAAATTATTGTCAATAGATTGATACCAAAACAGGACAAAATACAAACTACTGTGAAGGGATTCTAATCCGTATACGTTCATGTTCGAATTAGTAATCAATTGTAAGGATTATCCGTCTGTAACGATCACAGGTTCCCGATTGGTCTAAAATTCACTTAAATATTGGATGGCGTTCAGATCATTCAAAAGACTTACATTACTGAAATAGCTTGTTAGCTGTTATTAAGGAAGCATAATATTAACGAAAACACCTTTATTCCAGTATTCTCATTTCTATATATGCATGGTATTATCGATGCAAAGGTAATAAACAACACTCTTAATATCACTTTTGTGGACTTTTTTGAGAGCAGTCTTGGATGGTTCTCTCTCACGTTTATTCTTAAATCTTAAATGAGGTTTTGGGATTTGTGAAACAATACGCGTACACTTGCAGAGATCAGCTCCGGGTTCATCAAAACTCATTAATAGTGGATTCAGTTTGCTTAGCATGTTAAACAGTCGAACCTCAGCGCAAGGGCCACCTTGGAGACTTAGACTGAGACTGAGACCGGTTTCGTTTTGTGGGGTTCAACATTTTTATCCACAAAGAATGGTTTACAGTATAGCACGTACACCTTACACTATCAAAATATATCGATATTTGAAAACCGAAACCAAACAGAACAAACGTCGCGCGGTGTGGATCAAGTTTTGTGACTTTTTCCAATAACGAAATTGGCCGATGTGGAGAGGTGTCCGTTAGTAAAGGTTCCACTGTATACTGTCCCCGACTTCCGTCGCTTGCTTTTCAGCAATTCAAATTCTAAAGAACGCCTGAGGGTTAATTTTCCTGAACTTGAATGGCATCCTTCCATTTGATTAGATAATGAGCTTAGGGTTTGTTTAAATTAACAATAACTAAGCGTTTTCTTTTTTGATATGAGAAAAGAATCTATTTATTGAGACAACAGATGGGACCTTGACGGGGATCACGCATGGGATATCGATCTGCCGTCACATAATTATGTCATTCTTATCGTTGAAACCGAGTTACACCGAATTTTCATTTGACGGTAAATGAATTTGCACTCACTTTTATTCATTTTATTCCTAATAATTTGTGTATATTACCGTTTTGTACCTCATCACTACGTGATGTTGTTTGATACTAATTTCTTGTAGAGTATCAGTGAATTGAGAAAATAGTCCAGTACCCAACCTTTTAAGCTTGCAGGCTTTATATTGAATCATTCAAAGTACAGCATTGTGGTCTTATAACACTGCCAGTGTCCTGGCTACTGAGTCTTGTTAGCTTCTTTGTATCTCATGTGATGTTCTTTATTATATTTGAAAAAACTCTATGTTTTGAAAATAAGAACCTGTATGGAGATTTTAGCCCTAGAATGGTTCTTAAGTAAGAGTGCTTAACTGGGAAATTTTTAGCGTAACCCTAACAAGTTCTTTAATTTTAGGTTCTTATACGCGGGTTTTTGCCGTATATCTGTTAATTCTAGAGTTCAATGAGAAAGAATTTGATGGTACACCTTGACAAGTACTGCCTTCCTAGCTTGAAATAACATGGTATTGTAGGGAGAAAATCTGCAGATATATAGTCGTCCACATGAGAGGGGAAAACAGGGGGAGATTTAGGAACCAAAAGACATTACTTGACTAAACATTTGTAACAAAAACTTACTTTTATTTACATTGTAAAAGATTATGAAGCTATTTACATAACATTTCTTTGCGAGCAAACGAGTGTTCCTCTTGATCTTGTTTCAGGTTTTGCATTACATGTTTTTTTCAGCAAAAAAAAGTAAAGACATATCTGATACAGATAGGGTTTTATACAGTTTGCTGGTTCCTCTAGGAAAATGCGTTTCAGATTTTGTACCATCAATCTGTTTTATCAGCTAAAAATATACAAAAAAATTTCTTCAGTTGGAGTTTTCATACCGTTCGCTGAATTACGGAAACAGGGACTGACGTATTGGGAAGTGGAAATGCTTCGTAAACAGGAGATACAGGCTCAAATGGTTTTAAACCAAGAGGGAGTGACATAAACATATCGACAAATGGAAACATGATTCTACTCCCGGTGCTGTAGATTGGTGGCTTGAAAGACGAAGAACCTGGATACCATAAGAAAGGACGTGTAGGCATAGGCACTACTGGCCAGCACCAATCTTTTCTTACAGGGGCACTGGTGGGAATAACCTTCGAAGGGAGAGGTGAAAAGCCAGTTGTTGTATGTAGAGGTGGAGTCGTAACTGGTTTTTGATCTTGTTTTCGATCTTGTTCGGTGATGACACAGGTATTTTGCTTTGTGTAACTCAGCGACCTTGTAACGCCTGGTTCGTATTTGTAGGGAAGTTTGTGAAACTTGTACACCAATCTTTGCCCTGGAACCTGCAAAAGATTTAAAACAACTGATCAAAAGAAGCTTTCTAGATTTAACAGTTAACCAACTAGTGAAAGAAAAATGTGCAACCACCGACAAAATCACGACTGGTAACTGTCAAAAGTTTTGTGTGGTACAGATATGAGGATGCGTTTTCGGAAAAGGAAAAACTGTGATAGCAGGGCTCATCTTGATAGCTGATATGAAAACACACCTCCTCCGCTTGATAACAAAACTGAAAACAACCTGAAATAACCTGGCCAAAGATCTCATCGAAAATTGTAGACATATCTTCGTTTTAATTTAAATTTATAATATATCTTTAATCTAGAAAAAGATTGCTACCGAGTTAGTGTTCACAGCCTCTCCTTGTATGAAGTGGTGCTTATAAAGCTTGGCAGCTCTTGCGAAGTGGGTGAGGTTTTTGTATAGCGATACTCGACAAAGGTATTTGCTACTAAAAGCTGATGGTATTTTTGAGCCGACATAAGTTAATTGTAAATAACTGTCACTAATTGTCACTATTGTTTCAGCTTTAAATTTAGTACTAGGTGTGCCCCAAAGGAATCCGGATTGTGCACTCTTTTGCATAGCCTTGATTCAAGAAATATTTACTAAATTATTAAATAAGTAAAACCTTTGTAATCTCAGCGAATTCTACCGAAATTGGAGAAAACATTTTTAACAAGAAATTTCATGTTGAAAGGAAATTTTACGCAATTTTAGATCCGAGCCAAACTCGAAGACTAATCCATCCTTGCCACCACACGCCTACACTGATTAACATCAGTTTTGATGTTATTTGTCCATAACTGTCCTAGAAAATCTAACTACAGCTGTGATCGTTGAGTTTCCTGCGAACTTTAGACAGTAAAATGCGTGTTCGAACTTGTCAGCAACGGAAAGTATGCTAAAACAGGGGAAAAAAGAATACACATCTATCAACTCACCTTTTTGATTATTCCTTGCTGGTAGTAATATCTTAACGCTCGGCTCAGTTTATCGTAGTTCATTCCTTTTTTCCCTTTCAATCTTCCCCATCTCAGGGCTACTTGTTCAGGGTTTTTCAATTTAAATTCTCTGTATTCCTTCCGACTCCAAGCGATGATTGTTTTGCAGCTTTCTTGGGCCAGAAGCTCCAACAGAAATTCCCACAAGTGAACTATGTTTTTGTAACGTGGTTCTTTGCCAACTGCAGTCAGGCCTTCAGTAACGGGTGGCTGGCTGAAGTCCTCCTTAATCAATCTCGTGGTGTACTCCGCTATTTCAAATGAGAAGAGAAAGAGTACGTGATTAAACTGAATTGAATTCGGCTTTACCTCAGTAAATAATTGCTCTAAAAAAAGTCTATAATAAAACTGGAGGCCTTGTATACATGCTCTCATGATCAGTGCTTGGCCGTACTTGGTACTTCTGGAGCAGTCGAGGACCGTCGAGGCATAGAAAATGGCGTTTCATTGTTTACAATTCGCATTTGATTTCAGATAGGAATTATCGAAACCGAAAGGTGATTCTGAGCCCATCTCAGTGATGAATCTCGTGGTTGAAATGGGCCTAGCAATAGGGAATTAGTATAAATTAAAGGGTTTATTACTCTCCACGAAGAAAAAAGCACTGTCTGCAATTGCTGACTTACCATGCATCTCTTGCTCCATCGTTGAAACAACCATGTTTGAGCTCGGACGACTGCAAACTTTTTTTCTTGAAGAGGTCTAAATTACAAATCTGACTTTCCACCGCTGTTTGATATAGATTCAAGCCGCGCTTATTTATAATCGAAATTCCCAGACAGGAAGTTCTATTTTCGGCGCTTGACAAGTGTTTTGTTATTGACGTAACTCTGTACGTACGTGAACGCGAGCTCGCTAGAGGTCACGCTCTGACGTAGATAGTGTTCGCAATTGGCCAATTTGACATTCCTTTATTGCTGATTTACTACCATTTTTGCCTAAAACAAACCTTGTTACCAAAGAATTAAGGAAAGAAAGCTTAAAAGAGTGTACAGAGAAGCTCTGTTATGTAGATTGGTGCATTTACAGGCCATAAAAAGTAAATAAACATACTAGCTTGCACACGCAGTCACGTGTGAAACTGCGTGAGAGCTGTTATCGTGTTGATATGATTGATAATGTTAGCGAGTGAAGCTTGCGTCGGCTTTTAGTGATGTAATGCTATCTAAATAACCTGAACACAAAACCTGAAAGAATTCGTTTCGATGGTAAAACACATCATGGGAATGGTTTAAAAATAGCACAGAGAAAATGTCGAAGTTTTGTTTTGTTTCAGTTACTGTTTTGAAGACTGCGTGACTTGCGTGACTATGCGGAACACGATAAACACCGGAAGCCGGAAGGCGTAGGCGGTCAAAACGTCTTCCGGACATGTTGAGTTGGTAACTGAACTGTTTTCATGTTTTTAAAAAGAAATCAAGTTTTCAAGATTATTCTAAACATTGAGCGAAGTCGGTAGTGATATTACTAACTCGTACTGTTGCAGAGTGTTGTGATAACCTGCAACGGAGCCTTTATTTAGAGATCAAGGCTCGCGACCGGCGTCATCCGGCCATCTATTAAGTCACGCTAGATCAAAGATATGGGCTGCTTTCTGAAATATGTTGGCAATCCTAAACAATTAAATATGGCAGCGTACTGATAGTCAGTAAAGACGCTGCCCCAAGGAAGGGAAGCGGGAGAGAAACGGTCGTAAAGAGCTTGTTCTCGAACTAAACCATTGGCAGCTCAAAACGAAACGGTTTCTGAGCTGGCGAGCAAAGAAAGAAATAAAAGTCATAAAACAGGGATAAAACATGTAAGGTATGCGAGGAAGTTTATTGATCGCGTATGTCAAAACATGGCAGCTACAGTTTAAATAAACTCACAATGTACATCCGGGGTAGGAAGTTTTAATCCCGTCCATTTATGGGGAAGTCGTAAGAGGTTTCAGACGCCAACGGGAACACACATCTTTAGACACTTGTCAATGTTATCTAAGTATATCAAATGTATTAAGCGTGGGGACGTTATCCGGAGCAAGCGCTTTTCAGAAGTGTTGTTTATTTGAAAAAGGAACCAAATCTGCAGTAAGAAGTAATTGCATCATTCAGACAGGAATTTGTTTTTGATGTGGTAATGCATAACTATATCAAAATATACCCTATGTATCTGTCTTAAAACACTGGTTCTTCAAAGAAATAAACTGAAGTGCTGATTCAAGAATCAGATCAAGTTAAGAATATTAAAATAGTCGGACTTTAATTGTTTGACTGTAAATTTGAGGTGCTAAGGTTAATTATTTTCAATAACAATTAATATAAATGATGAATTAAAATTTGAAGCCATAGCTGTTTCTGAAATTCTGCAAATGATTTACATTGATTCCAACGAAAACACCATCTCAAAAGAATTTCTTAGCTTGATATGCGGAAAACAAACTTTTCAGTTTTAAATTGAACCGCAACCTATAAAAACGCTTGCAGCCGACACATCCTGCAGGAAAATGTATAGTTTGTCAGGCCACCCTGGTTGGCTGATCAACGCGCTAGACACTTCCTGTTCCTCTTGTTTTAACATCCACTGGAAGAAGTACCATTATACGGAGGATTGATAAGTCCATCCAGCTACTTCCACAGAAAGCAAAAAGATCGAACAACTGAGACAACTAAGTTATTTTATATCCGCGAGCCTGGGGGAATAATTTTTGTCATCTGAGGGGAAAAGTTATCAATGTCGGGTGAGGACCAAGGTAAGATATTTCACTTTTTACTTTGTATATAAATAGCACTTTGCGGAGGCGATACAGTATTTGTTTGCACAAGTAAAGAATACTATCAGGAAAGTCAAACTAAATATATACATATTTTTAATTTGCGTTCTTGAACTAACTATGAACAGATTTCAACCGACACAGCATAACTTCGCCGGACAAGTGAATAACCAACGTGCATTTTAATATCTTCTGGTCGGTCGACACTCCCCTTGTTCGGCACAGTCCACCGATATCGATCATGCACGGTTTAGTCCGACTTTGTAACATTCTGTGCGCTTTAAAATTTGGCAGCTAGTATTGCCGGCCTCAGTTAACTTGGTCTTCGGCAGGTGAACCGATCTAAACAGTCTAGCGTATAATCTTCTTATGAACACTGTTTCTATCCTCATCTCAGTGGGTAGTATGAAATAAACGTCGACAACCCTCACATCTATACTGATTTCATTTAACATGCTGCTTTTCATTGTGCAATTGTCAGAGCTACCAGGCATATATTTGTAATCAGGTCTATAAGTATTCAACTCTCCAAAATCTTGAAGGTCATATGTAGTTTTAAAATTAAACTATTTTAATTCGTTGGGTAATTCACTTCCGCTAAGGCAACAAAGGAATAATGGTTCGGAAGACCCATAATTGAGTATAATTGCTTCTAAATCAGTAATTCGACTTGTAAGCATTTTAGTGAAATTACACCTTGGACGTGACTTTCGTTATGAGGGGACTTAAGGAATGCTTGTTCAGTTCTTGGATAGATAGAAATGTCGTTTAGTGGCAAGAGGAGGTCACCTAAGATGTCAACAACAACTCGGTTGGTGAAATCCGGGTGAATACCCTGGTATGGACTTTTCTGCCACTTCAAAACTCAACTAAAGAATGTACGTGGAAAGTGGACCACATGTTAGGGTTAGCACATGCTGATATCTTTTCGATATTCCTCTGGTCTTTCGCCAGCTGTTATTTCGTCCCTTGGGAGGCGCGGTGGCCTCATGGTTAGTGCGCTCTTCTCCGGATCGAGCGGTCCGGGTTCGAGCCCTGGCCGGGGACATTGTGTTGTGTTCTTGGGCAAGACACTTTACTCTCACAGTGCCTCTCTCTATCCAGGTGTATAAATGGGTACCGGCGAACTTAATGCTGGGGGTAACCCTGCGATGGACTAGCATCCAATCCAGGGGGGAGTAGAAATACTCCTAGTTGCTTCATGCTACAGAAACCGGAATAAGCTCCGGCCTGATGGGCCACTTGGCTCGCATGCAGACTTTACCTTTTACCTTTACGTGAGTTTCCCTACATCGTTTTGAGCCGTCACGTTTTGCCTGCCTGCCTTCCTAAATCCAGCTATCAAATTATTAGGGCGTCTCCGGTTAGTATTAAGTTCATAGCAGACTAGGAACACCTAAAAACGCATTCAGAATATTAATTTCAAATTACTTGTACTTTCCAAATGAAATCGAAACTTGTCGTATGTCCAAACTGCGTTCGATCAAAACGGATTCTAGAGAGAGGTTTTGTAAAAAACTCAGTGACGCCCCGCGCGAATATAATGCTCTAAACGCCATCAAAATGTGATTATTTATAACAGAATTTAACAGTTGAACGTCAATCATCTAAGGCTTACAATCATTGATGACAATCTGAAAGTATGTCGATGTATTCAACACCTTTATTTCTTTCATTTTCTCGGTGTGTCAAACATGACTCAGACGTAATCAGCAAGAGAATTAGATAAGAAAACTGCCGTCCTTTCAAAATCAGTGACTCCAAAGTCCAGTTGTAGTATAGAACAGATCGCCGGAACAAGTTACCAGCAAATTTCGTTTTCGATTTCCTGCATGTTGAGTGAGATTTCCAATGAGGTCATGTATGGTGATACTTCTAGAAACACTTGAGGAGGGCAACACGAATGAAGCTGTTACACTCTTTCTTTTTTATAAGAACATGTTTTATGCTAATGTGTGTTGTCAGAATTAATTAATTACTTTATGTTATTCGTTTTCCTAATGTAAGTAAGTAACACCTGGTGTAAATAAGTAATGTACATTGTAGTATCGGAGTAGCCATACCAGAGCACTTTGTTATTGTAATTTGTAATTTGTGATACGTGTAATTTTTTAAGACGTGTTACTTTAAATTAAAAGAAAAAAAGAACATGTTTTATAAAAATATGGAGGCTGAAATTTGCGATTTTTTGAGACTATTTTAAGAATAAACTTGAGGCTGAGATTTTGAAAAGAATATAATTTTGTGTCGAAAATTTTTAAATTCAATACAATTATATGTTATTAATTAAACCGTATAAAATTATTCCTTTCTCTAAACGGCAAAACAAGCCAAAGAGCAACAAACAAACAAAAACAGCACTAGCCGTAAGTTCGCCGTTACTGAGCATTTCTGCAAGAAGGCATGTGCGTCATATCAGGTTATAACGCCTGCAGGCTGGCTCCAGAATTACTATCCAGCTAGACACCAAATACATACGAAAACGGAAATGTCATTCGCTATAATCTAATCATATTCACAAGAATATTGTCAGCCTAAAATCGGCAGAAAAATAGGAATATTCAGCCTGGGCCGGAAAAGCAATATTCTTATAAAAAAAGAGTGTAATTAGACACGATGTTCGCGTTTTCTGCTCAAACATCCTAATTGAAACTAAAAGTTTAGAGATCAAAGCTATCAGTTTCTTGCCAGCTTCAATTTGGATGAATTATTTTCTTTTTTTTAATTTTGACTTGACCTTGATTCCTGATCCCACTGTTGGAGAATAGGGCTATTCAGGGGCGTAGCTAGGGAGGGGGGGGGTTCTGGGGTGCCCATGACCCCCCTTTTGTAAGCCTTTTTGAACAAACAACCTACAACAGGTGGCGAAAACAACATGATAATCTGGTGAGTACCCTCACTTGGACACAGTGTGACCCCCCCCCCCCCCCAGCCCCCAATGAAAAATCCTGACTACGCCCCTGGGGCTATTTTCTTAACTCTACTCTTTTTAAGGGCATATTCCGGGTTTGTTTTGGCCCGGCAATTTTAAGTTTTTGTTCTTTATCGCGTGAATAGCGGCCGGATCCAGAGACGATTTCAGGACTTTTCTCCGCTATTAGGCAAGTTTGCACTAGTGAAATTGTGGAACTCTTGAACTTGTCAAGGTGCTCGCCCAGCTCTGCGCAATTCATACAGAATTTTGTTACTCAGTCTATACAGCCAACGCGAAGTTTCGTTTTCGATTCGGATATACATGCCAAGTCCTTGATCAGATATGAGACAAAAACCACAAATAGCGTGTTCACAAAAATATTTCATTCTCGATTCGATTCCGACGCGCAACTGAGCAAGCCATTACCTAAAAATGGCCGCTGTCGTGATAGAACAAAAGGATTAGCATAACTTACAGTTTCTGACTTTCCAATTGTTCTTGAGGTTCTTTCGTTTTCGTTTATATTGCGTCAGGAGAATTCGTCGCTATATCTTAAAAGAGTATCTCATAGTAACGTGATAAGTTTTTGTATTCTCACCACAAGTCCTATCTGACCAAACTTGACACTTGTCATCATGCACACCGTTGAAAGAAAGGGTCGGGCGACGGAGCTAATAGTTGTTCTTCACCTTTGTAGTTGATGATCAAGTGGAAGAAACTTCAGAACACGTTTCCAGGAAGCTAGACAGTTTAAGTCCGACCACCGAGATGGATTACGAAAGAGAACCACGCTACAAGAACATCATTCATTTGTGGGAGTTTTTACTGGAACTTCTGGCATACGGTGACGAATGCCGTTCAATGATAGCTTGGGTCAGGGAGGAACACGGAGAGTTTAAACTGAAAAACAAGGACGAGGTTGCAAAGAAATGGGGTGCATACAAAAAGATAAAAGGCATGAACTACGAAAAGCTCAGTAGAGCTTTGCGGCACTATTATCCTAAAGGTATCATTAAAAAGGTAAGCCTCAAAAACGTTTTGTCAGTATTTTACGCTGTGTTGTGTAGCGAAGTCAATTAAGAATCGTCGGAATCTGGTGGACTTGAGGATTATATCAGTGAGCTACTGAATCGAACTTTTCGTATCTGAGATAGACTTTTGCTTAATAATGTGGTATAACCTTACTTTCAAACTCGAACGATAAGCCAAAATTACCTTTTTAGTAGTTCGAGATCGGCTAGTTAAACCAAAAATTTGGCGCGGCCAAAACAGCCTTGTGACGTCACTGGTTGTTCGTTAGGGAGTTTAAGAAACCACGGCGGCGACGCCGAGGACAACGTCTATTAAAAAAATGAATTTATATTTTACCTATGAATCTCGCGGTACTCTTAAGTCATTTACTATGTTTATCACTGTCAAAACTATCACAAAAGTAAAACTAAAACACAGCGATAAATTTGAAATATAAATTTGAAAAATTAGCCGTTGTGGTTCACCTTCTCTAGACAAGGTAGAATTTGGTCATTTCACGTTGTTGTTTTGCAGAGGACGGCAAAGAAATGCACCAGGAATTATAATGCACGTGCACTGCCATTGTTCTCCTCATTAAACCTTTTGTTTAGTGACGTTCCCGTTGCCGTTGGTGTCGTGGTTTTCTTAAACGCCCTATTTCATGCCGCGCTGCAGGGCTGTTCCAAACCCCTGGTCAGTACGTGTGGACGATCTAAAAAGCGGGCGTGCGAAAGAAAAACGAGCTGGGAGAAATAAAAGGACAATTAATTTCGCTTTTAGTGAAGAATGAAAAGACAGCAATTTTGAACAGGTGTTATCATTAACACACAAACAGGCAGTAAGGCGGCTCATGCAAAACCTACCAGAAAAAAAGGAAAAAAAAAACAGTTGATTAAGCTTTTCTACACATGTCAAATCGGTAATGAGTTTGTTTCTGTTCTCCTCAGAATATTGTGCTATTGGAATCAAGATGCATTTCGCTTTCTTTTAACTGAGATTCGGAGAGAATGCATTGCTCTAGTCTAGCAGATTCATGGAATAAAACTCGTTCAGTATTGATAAAAATCAAAACAAAAAGTCAGAGATATTTTGCTTAATAGCGTCCTGAAAAACAATCTACGATTACATGTAGAGTGCTATGCATTAGAGATACACGTGTACGCTTAGTTTCGGTTTCAGCTTTAGTTTCCACTGCTTTTGCGGGTATTTCTACTCAACTATATTATTTTACTAAGGCGACAATATGCTTGTCTGTTCGACTTGTGTTTTACTTATGTGACAATACACTTGTACGTCTGACTTCAAGACAGACAAAAGTTGCCATCACGATTATTTCAGTTTAAGAACGAAAAGGCGTTTATCTGTAGCGGCTAAGGAAAATCAATGGAGAGCTTTCGAAAACTCTCCCTAAAAATATAATAACAGGATACCCAAAGACAGGAAAATTCCAAAGGGGATTACGCTCGAAGTGACTCTGTATATAGGTACCCTGTTGTTGAAAGCTAAAGTACAAGTTGTCACTGAGAAGCAATTGGATTAGGAGCTCGAGATTTCTATCGCGTGATATGACGAGGGCGCAACCCGAGTCAACTGTCACGCATAGAAATCAAGAGCGAATAATCTAGTTGTTTTAGTATAGCATGAAATAGCAATTTTTCTTGGACAATTCTGTCCAAGGGGGTAAGGCGCAATGAAGTTGACCTTATGTGAAGCACCAAGTACCATAGTGGGATAAGTGTGTGGGTTCTTTAACGTCCCCTGCAAACCATGTAACGCTGACGAGGCGGGAGATGGGACCTACGAGTATAAACCTACTAGTTGTTCAACATTTTATCTAAATCCTCTTCACAGACACTTCGAGAACGCAAAGAGGCGGCCGCCATGTTGATAACAACCGCACAACGTTACGCCATTCATTATCAACAACAGAATAGATAGTAGTAGCGTAACCAATCAGAAAACGGCATGCGTGGAAGAAATCTGGAAGAGTTATGGAAAATCAGATCTATATAATCTAGTCAGAAGGAAACTGACTTTATTTATGCGATTAAACTAGGGATTTTGTAATCAAGAGCTTAATCAACGTAAACTTCCACTGCAAGTGGCACAGAATTTCATAGCTGTCACATACCGTGTGACACTAAATTCTTGCGGGTTCTAATTATTGCGACTTTTGCGGTTTTTTCCACGATTCGCTAAAAAAAAAGTTACAGCCAAAAAAGATTCCCGCAAAAATTTCCTCCACTTGCGAAATTACACATACAGACATCACAAGTAGAATCTTGTTGCTGCCCTTTATTTAAATCGTCTCTTTCAAATTTCGTTCAGAAACAAAACGATGAAATGAGAAACAAAACGTTCAGAAATAAAACAAAAAGGTTAACAGGATACGATCGTCTAAAGGTACTCCATTGAGAAGAGCATCTACAATACCACACAACAGCACAATGTAATGTGATGGAGTAACACTGATTACTGCATTACTGTGTTTTACTTCTCTTAATGTTGTTTCATTAGTCAATTGCATGCAGTTTAATTAAAAAAACGCGAAATTGTTGTAACCTCAATTAAACGCGACTTCGCGAAAATCGCAAAATTCAGTTCCCGCAAAATACAAAATATCGCCGATTCGCAAAATAAACTCCCGCAAAAATTTAGTGCCACACGGTACATGCGTTTGTTTATTCAAGATAGTCTAGGAAAGGAAATCATAACCTTGGCATATGGTGTTTGAATATCTGATTTTCGTTGGGATTGATTCTCACCATTTTATAAAGTTTTTGCTTAGTTTTGATGAATGAAATTTTTTGCTTAGTTTTGCGATGAAACACTCAAGACAGTGTTCCATCGCATTTCCAAACACCTGCAGGAAGTTCGTCAAAAATACTCCGCTGCGCGTCGTATTTTCAGCTCTCTTTTCAGTGTTTGAAAATGTGGTCTAACACGGTCTCACGTTACACGAGAAAAAACTGTAATGTTTATATAAGGGCTGTTTTTCACTTGCGACATACGCAGAGGTGCAGTAACACATTTCCTAACAGAAGGAGCTACTTGGCGGAATCTTTCTAAATCTGCATATGAGCTTAGGTGGAGACCAGACTTAACAGACCTTAATGTGTTTTAAGTTTCTTTTCAAAGGCGTGGAAGCGCGTGCCTTCAATCAAACTGCGTCATTTGGCATTTCCAAAGTTTTTCCATCGTAAAAGAAATGAGTATTTGAAACTGAGTTCTGAGCTTAGCAGGTTAATTATCAAACTAATAGACTTAACTGTTTAACACATAAGATCCTGCAATGCTGGTGCTGCTTTAAACCACTTGGCAACTCGGATTTTTGTTTCTTGCCTCTTTTCCAGGTCCCTGGCCAGCGGCTGGTGTACAAGTTTAACAAGTTACCCTACAAGTACGAACCTGGCGTCACCAGATCCCTGTATCACGGACACAGGATTAAGGCATGCCTCCAGCAGCAAAAACGAGTCGAGACTACGCCTCCCCAGAGAGACACTGGTGGGTTGCCGTCTGCATTTACCCCCGTCAGTACCCCTCTCAGGAAGAGCTGGACCTGGCCGCTCTTGCCTACGCCTTCGCGTCCGATGTTGTGGTGTCCAGGCCCCGTGATTCACACTCCATCAAGCTCTGATTGCTCTAAGACGAGGATTATGTTCCCAATTACAGTCGATCCGATGACGTCGTATGCATTGCCGTTTGGCTTTAAGCAGGAACGTGTGTCTCCTGTGTTTTACAAGGCAACGCCCGAAACTAAGGCAATCCCTGTCTCTGTAATCAAGCGAGTTTAATCAGTGAAAACTTCTAACATATATTTCTTGCTTTCACGTGATAATTATCGCTACGCTGTGCCCAGTTATCTTTTTTAAAAAATCATTTTTGTAGTCTATGATGGATGAAAGCCCTATATTTTATGTGACCATTGTGGTCTGAGAAGTGCTTATATGTAGTGCTATGTACAATGATGCTGTACAAGGTGGTTCTAACTTTTAAGTCTGTGAATAAAACCCTAGGGTGTGACCATTCAAATGAAAGCTACTGAGCAGTACTTTCACGTGGCACTGTTTATCATGACTTAAAACTAAAGGTAGTTTTTAACTTTTTAAGTCTGGATGAAACCCTAGAGCATGACCATTCGAGTGAAAGTATTGTGCAGTTCTTTTAGATAGTACTGTTTATTATGTTGTACAAGTGAGCTTCAGCTTTTAAGCCTGTGGATAGAACCCAACCTTGTGACCACTCAAATGCTAAAAGTAGTACTTTCATGCTGTAATGTTTTTTAGTGTACAAGGTGATATATAATTCAATAAATAATACCAATTCTTCATATCAGAGGGAATGCAGGAATATGCAGAAATGTTTCACGATGTACTGAGTTAAGTTTTACTATCTTATTTAACTGTTTGGATTCAATTCATACCTAGCATAGGGGGTCATAGCTCCTTCTCTACACAAGTTGTGTGCTAACGGGACGAAGTGTAAAAACGTTGAGTCGCGAGGATCGCCCCATGATATCATCTAAAACATCTGATGTTGTCCTGTTATGTCCCCTTAGATCTTGTGTCTTTTATGTTTCCGAAAAACTAATTCCAAATAAATTCGATTTTATGATTCATCATGTTTGAATCAAACTTAACAAAACGAAACAATTTATTTTCGAAGAAAATGAAGAAGGAATTTTGCCAACTCCATCTTCTATTTTCTAAAAAAAACACTGAAAAATAAAAGTTTGAGGATTATTTCCCAATTTTACCAAACCTTATTGATTTATTGCGTTGAAAGTGGCTTCTTCTTGCTTTGCAGCCGGCGCACTGGTTTAGCCGTGAAAGTTAAAGGAGAGTCTGGGCACGAGGCTATTCTAGTTCTTGTTCACGTGACGTTTAAGCATTGTCACGAACACTTTCAAGGGCCTCTGTGATTGGCGAAACACAAGAAAGAATAAGCGAAGCAATAACTGGAGCTATCGGATATAAATGGAAAACTTTGACCAAAAACCTCCATCTAATTTTGTACTTCAGAAACTAAAAGACCTGTTGATAAAACCGCTACAGGACTAGGGAAGGAGGCGAGAAGATCGAAAACTGAATTTTGACAGCTTTTTTCTTCTGTTTTCTGGAAAATGAACAATGCTATCTGGACTATTTTTTCTGTATATTTGGGGAAATAATAGCGAAACTTAAATTAAAAAATATAATCGAACTTTAAACATATTCAGTGCTTCAGAGATGAATGATCTACGGATTAGCTGCTACCCGTTATTCTCCATTATACCGTGAAGAACCGTTGAGTCCTTTTCTAGCGCTCTCTGTGCCGCCAAACTATCCGCTCTTCTCTCTGTCACGTTATGTTATCTGGCCCTCTCACAGTCACGCAACGTTCTTGACATGTAGCCGGAACAGATCTTTGGTTAGCTCGCAGTAGTTTTGTTTCTTTTGTTTTGAGGAAGAATCATTGGCAACAATGTAAACTCACCAACTGGTCGCACTATGGACGAAGTCTCTAGAGATAAAAGATCCCAACTTAATGAAGTAAATAATTTTCATATTGAATTGGGCCGGGTTGTTCAAAGCCCGATTAAGCTAACCCAGGATTAGTGAGAATTTTGATTTCAATTTTGTAACTTTTCGGTGAGGTTTTCTGTTTATATTATTTGTCTTTCAGTTTTGAGTTTTAATAATCTTAAACTGCACAATACATAAGCAATGAAAAACATTTTTATACAAGAAAAATTGATACTTTGGTTAACTTTTAATCTTGGGTTAGCGTTAACCGGCTTTCGAACAACCCGGCCCTGAACTATAATATTCGACTCCTGTCGGAAACTCCATGCCAATGGCAGAATAACCATATTCGTATTCTCGGTATCGGACTGGAAGTAGCTTGCAATGGAGGCTTATGCGGGGAAATATCGATCAGGGTTTGGAACGTTCTCCCCATCTCAGGCCCCCCATTTCAGACCCCTCATCTCAGACCCCCCATCTCAGATCAGGGTTTGGAACGTTCTCCCCATCTCAGGCCCCCCATTTCAGACCCCCCATCTCAGACTCCCCATCTCAGGCCCCCATCTCAAGCCACCATCTCAGGCCCTCCACCTCAGACCCTCCATCTCAGACCCCCCCATCTCAGGCCCCAAGCCCCCCACCTCAGACCCCCCACCTCAGACCCCTACCTCAGACCCTCCACCTCAAACCCCACGCTTTTCGTGTGAGACTACGATATCAGGCCCTGAACATGACACCTACAATCTCAGACCCCACGCTTTTCGTGCGAGACTACAATATCAGGCCCCGGCAATGTCAGATCCCACGTTTTTCGCGCGAGACTACAATATCAGGCTCCGAACATGACACCTACAACCTCAGACCCCACGCTTTTCGTGCGCGACTACAACAATGATCAGAAACCCTCGAACCTTCGCCAAAGATTCATTTTTCTCTCAGCCGCGCACATTTATGAATCGACATACCAGCCGCCTGAAGGGGTTTATTTATTTGATTAAGGAGAGGCCAAACGTGAAACTTCATTTCAAAATTTCAGTCAACGACATATGTTTACGTGGAATAAATTGGTAATTTAATGGGAGTCCATACCCTCTGGTTGCAAGTAGACGACTTATTTTCACCTATACGATATTGCTTAAACCGGTATTTGAAAATAGTGAAAGAGGTCTTCCAGTGCTGTCGATGAATATAACTATAAAAATTTCGGGCGTAAAATTATACAAATATCCATTATCCCAATAAAGAAATGCTATAAAATCACCTTACGCTGGATCTTTATCAACGTGTTATACACTTCTCGTCGGTCTACCTTATTGCATAGAAAAGCTTCGGTACATTAAACGAGTAATATGCGAGTGTGAGAATTGCGTGACTACATGAAGCAATCGACAGGATACCAATCTGTCAGCGAAGTCTGCTAATAAACAAAAGCATTTTGAGGTCAACAAAAATTTCAAGACGCTGGTTGCGTGACTTGAAACAAAGTGATACATATAATTATCTTAGAACGTTTTGGGACGGATGCTTGCTTCAAAAATATATTTTAAAAGTATATATTTCCTAAAAAATAGTACCAGAATACGGTAATAAGAAACGCAATGCTGTGAAGTCTATAGGCTAGAAAGGAAGTTGCAACAATGACGACTTTCTCTTCCAGTGAACTTGCAGTTTGTTATTCGTAATAGCCATATTTCATGATAATTTCAGTACACTACTGAAAAATTACTGTATTACTTAGCACAACAGTTAACATAAAGTTAAACTCGACACATAAAACAGTCAAACCCGACCGATATGATCGGGGTCTGATATGGTACGTTGGGGTTTGATATGGTAGGTCGGGGTCTCGTACTGTATGTTGGGGTCTGATATGGGGGGCCTGATATGGTAGGCCACGTCCAACTCTAATAGGAAATACCCGGGGAAATATCATTTGCATTTGAAAAGACTCCCCACATTAGCCTCAGTTGCAAGCTAGTTCCAGTCCAATACCGGGAATACGAATATGGCCTATTTGCATCTTTCTCAATAAAAAAGCCTTTCCGTTCTCAATAACTTCTTCGTAGCAAAATCCAATTATTTCAGTATATTTAATTTCTTCAGACTAAAATGAGATTAAAATCAAACAAAATGCGGTGTGTTAATCTTGAGAAGGAAATTGACGATCAGGATTGCGTTACTGGAATCTCAGTTATCGATAAAATGTTCGGCGATTTCCCAGCTCAGTATCAATTCAAATTTCACCCCATTTTTCAGTTCTCAGCAAGTTTTGCAGATCACACATCTCAGCTGATAGTCAAAAATGCGTCTTTTGTCACCCGTGAGGTGACAGATATATTTTTTACCAACTCTCAGCCACCATTTAACCATCCAGATCCTCGAAATATATCGAAAAGAAAAAAAAAACCGTTATCTGGCAAGCTAAGTGGCGATAATTTTTTGAGCAAAAAGATTTTTGCGCGCGTGACAGCCATTTGCACAAGATGGATGAAAACAAAATAACAACTTCCGGCTTCCGGCTTCCGATTTTCTTTAAAACTCTTCCGGTCCCTGAGTTTTGCATCCGTTTCCAAGTGAATTAATCAAGAATTGCGTTTCCGCTGCATCTTGGGGAAGTGGAAGTGACAGTGCATTTTAAAGACTAATATATAAGCATTTTTAAGAATTAAGATTAGTCTGAGGGAAATACCAAAGATATAAAAGACCGGTAGTAAGTAATTGCTCGTCGAGAGAATACGGGGGTGTAAAATAATGGTGGGTCTTTAATTAAGTGTCCCAGGGTCGAGCCACGCAAACATTTGATATAGTCACCATAAATAAAACAAAGTTTTTGCCAGAGTTCATTAATATATTGGTTTGTATACTTAAAGCTTTTCTAACTTTTATTTATTTCCTTTCCGTAAAAATTTATTTGTCTTCATGTTATTTTTCCTCAGAGTAAGTAAACTGACCCTTGGCTGCATTAGATCCGGCTTCTTGCTGTGGTTTTGATTTGAATTTTTTGAGTGATGGATTGAAAAGGCCAGACTTATTCTTTTTTTACTTTCGTCTAAACTCTCAAAAAATTTCTTGTTAAAATATTCAGCGTAACCGTATTACATATCTCTTCGATCAACAACGTGACCCAGTTTAAATATTTAGTTTTATTGACTTTCAAACCATTGATATACTTATCGCGAAAAAAGAATCTTGTGAGATCTTAAGGCCCTCTCTTCATGATTAAACGTTTTCGTTTGCTAAAATGAAACTTAAAACCCTTAAAGAATAAAATATTTATTATGAAACATCGATCGATTTCGGTTGCTTAGCACTACAGGGCGAGTGCGTGGAGAATCCAGTTTATAAATCTCACCCATGGTGTTTTTTGTTGTGCTTTCGTTTTGTTCCGATTCAAACCTTTTATTCATAATTCAACAAGCATTAAAAAAAAAAAAAAATACTAGCCTATGTACATCCGCCCCCACCCCTCAGAAAAATCGGGGAATAGAGTGATCTTCCAGAATGTCTGAGCAGTTTGAAAACGTTTTCACGACTCATTTTAATACAACCACTTACAAGAATCTACACGATTTCCTGTTGAATAATTGTGTTTGAACGCATTTTAACCGATATAAGAATAAAACCGCAGTTAATTAAGAACATTTACATTTTCTCAGTTTTGGAAAGACCCGATATACATCTGCACACACAATAACATTTGCTGCCTTTGTTTTGCTTGAAACCAATTGCGTGACCAATTCTTCATTCGTCACGCATTATTGCTACCGGAACATGCTTGCTGGTGACTCATACAGGTGGTGTCGAGAACGGAGAGGAAGTGATTATTACGTTTAAAACTTCCTTTACTAGATATTTCTGTTGACTGTTCATAAATAAAGTTGTCAGCTCACAGCCAGTTCATTCCATTTTGAAACTCGAGCTGAGCTGAGCAGACGAAGGGAAACGCTAAATCCAGTAAATTGTTCAAGAAATGACAACAGCAGGTACCGAGTTTGATTTTTAATTTTTTTATTGACAGAAATGCAGCATATGAGCAATGGAATAATGTATTTTTGTCTCTCTTTGAGGTAATTATATTTTTGCACTTTTTAAAATGTAATTGTGCATTTTTGCTAACAAGCAAGGAACCGATATAAACTAACGATTTGTCGGTTTCACTCCATTCGGTCCAGTTTGATCCAACAATGATGTTTTCAAAATAGCAATTAAGGATATTCAATGGCAAAATTTGAAAAATTTTATGGAGAAGTAGTCGATTAGTTTTTGATATCATCCAAATCTACATTGGCAAAATTTCAAAGCTCATTGTTGAAAGAAATAAGAATTCAGACCAAATACTGTTCGTGGCTATAGAGTTGATCCTACGATCTTGTTTTAAAATAGCAATTAAGGATGTTCACTGGCAAAATTTAAACATTTTATGGAGACATAGTAGATTATTATATATTTTTTTGAATTTATATCTACATTGGCAAAATTTCAAAGCTAATTGCTGAAGGGAATAACAATTCAGAGCAAATATTGTTCGTTGCTAGAAGCAGTTAAACAAATTGAACAGTCTTGTAGTTAATTAATATTAGTTAGTTCTTCGTAAAATAAGTTTGATATAAGACTTTTGAGCCTTAAAAAGGCCAGTCATTTTACTTTCCAGCGATCGCCAGAAGGACTGAATTAGCCATATGTACTGCATATAGAAGTAAAGCACTGATGTGTGGGAGAAAAAAACCAACAGGCTCATGTTTCTTCATGACTTATGTAGACATTAAGTTGAACAGACTCGCAGTTTTCATTTGCCACTTTGTAGTTCTTCGTAAATTAAGTTTGATATAAGACTTTTGAACCTTAAAAAGGCCAGTCGATTTACTTTCCAGAGATCATCAGAAGGAAATTAGGCATACTGCATTTAGAATTGAAGCCAGGATATACGTGGGAGAAAAAAAAAACAACCGATTAACGTTTCTTTGGGATTATTTAAACCATAATGAAGGTGCGGTGAGCCAGTTAACTCACTGTCGATGATCATAAGGTTCCTAGATACCGAGGGATCTTATATCTATAGAATTTCGGAGTTGATAACAGGAAAATAAACGTCATGCATTTATAGTCTTATTCGGTGTGCCTATGGTGAACAGGTGCTGAGCGATTCAGCCGGACAGTTCGAGCAGACATGGTCTAATCCTGCAGGATCAGTTTGTAATGGTCTCTTTGGCAACTGAAGCACGAATTCAGTGCTAGAAATCTTAAGTAGATTATTGTTCTTGTTTTAAACGTTTTTCGACCACCATTTAGTATTACTAAAGTTATCCTTTACTTAATTTAGTCTCTCTTTGACTCCATGATGTCAAATACTGCAGATAACAGACATTCGAGATACACATATATTATTTAAGAGAATTATTCCAAACTATAAAAGAGCACCATTCTAAACATACAACATACAACACTCGCGCTAGCGAGTGAAAATATATTTCGACGTAATGCGTGCAAAGTGAGCCATGTTACTCTTCTTTCTTCCTGTGTTAAAAAAAAAGAGGGAGTCGAAGAACCTTCTCCCAGAAAATTGGGTAAGTTAATTCTATCCTCGAATCCCCCAGTTAATTCCAGTTTTAACATTATTTCGATGTTAACTGATGTAGTAATTAAGCTTTCGTTAAATGGTCATTGTAATACTTAGCGAAATTAATGTTCTAAAGGCGAATGCAAAGCGTTCAGTGCCCCGAGTGAGAGTTAACTATATTATGATGAAATCTTCCCTTAAATTTCTCTGCAATTTTATTATATGCTTCCCTGCATGGGTGTAATCGTTGAAAGGAACACAGTTAAAGACTAGCAATTACGTTTGCGAAAAGACCCAACAGAGTTTCATATATCTATTCGAAAACAAGCTAATTCAGTGTGCAATTGTGAAATTTCTTGTGTCTTATATAAGTAAGATAACGTACTATTTTTTATGCTTTCATTTTATGCTTAACTATTAGGGTTAGGGTTATGGACGTAATCAGGTGTGGTAAGAAATATTTTGTAAACCCTCGAATCTGCTTCACAGTCCTAGTGAACTTCAAATGTACACAAAATTGGACGGTCCTACTGAGTGCTGGCTAGAAATCTACGACTCTTTTAGGCATAAAGAACAGACTGATATTAAAATTGACTTAGTACAAGTTCAAGTCTGCCCTCGCTAAGCGTACGTGTACTTACGAGCAGCTGTGGAAGCTAAGCGGTTATAAAATGGCTACCTGCCTTCTCTGAAGCGGATTACATGATCCTAAGAATAATTTACGTTTTGTTGATAGAGTAATAGAAAAAAATTCTGAGACATGAAAAAGTTTGCTATTGGTAAAGCAAAATGTGAGTGAATGTTTCCTATACAATTTTCGTCTTGTTCTTTAGGTAAACCATATCTTTCAAGGCACTTTAATTAATTCAAGGGCTGTGAGAGGTTTCTCGATTCTCTGCTCGCGAAAAGGAAAAACACTATTTGGACCATTTTTATTTCCAGAAATTTCTAGTAATGATATTAATGATGCTAACTTTATTCAGTAACGCATTTTTTTTCCTCTCTCTCGTTTTTACAAACACCTGTAGATGAAGAAATGGAAATTAACAAGTCAAACAATGCAAGAGGTAAACCTCGATATAAAAACATTATTCATTTGTGGGAGTTTCTGCTGGAACTCCTGGCTAATGAGAACTTTTGTGCCATTATAAGCTGGAGTAGAAGAGAGCAAAATGAGTTCAAGTTAAAAAAACCCAAAGAAGTTGCTAGGCGATGGGGGATTCTGAGACGAAAGAAGGGGATGACCTATGAGAAACTTAGCCGATCATTAAGATTTTATTATGGCCAAGGAATTATTCAAAAGGTTAGTGATAAAAAGGCTTTAAAATAAGTACAATACAGTAAAAACTTGCGAGCAAGAACCTAGGTTTGTTCAAGTTAACCTCTATAGGTTCTTATATAAATGGTGTTTATTGTGAAGTTAGGCTTCTTAGGTTAATATAAATTCTTATAAAAATGAGTGTATTATATATAAATTAAAAATACACACTGTAGCTGGTCGAAATGACTATAGAGCTGATTAAAAAGTAGTTGACTGGAAATAAACACACAAGTCAGAATATAGGCTTTTCTAAATTATCTAAAAGTAAACATTTTAATTAAGGTAAGAGAATACAGAACAGTTACATTTATGTTTTTCCCACTGGGTTTTCTCTGGGCAACAAAATTTACTCTCAAAACGAGGTTTGGGGTAAAATGGCTGGGGAAATCCAAAAGCCGCTTTATCAAAACTAAGCAATTTGTAATTGATATAAAATATTACAATCTATTAGAAACAAATATTCCATTCATAATTCACACACATGTATACAATAAGATGAGGCAATAAAAAAAATTATCAAGTATTAGTAGGTAAATAGCAAAATATACTAATTATAAAAAGAAATTAATAACAATGAATAAAAATGCGAAGTAAATTCAGTGTAGAAACATAAACAGAGTGTAGAATCTGAAATCTCTCATCAGTTTTATTCCACACTTTAGGCCCTAAATTTACCATAGCTTTTTACCTTACCACATGAAAGTACTGCTCAATAGCTTTCATTTGAATCGGGTCACACACTAGGGTTTCATCCACAGACTTAAACGTTAGAACCACTTTGTACAGCATGATAAACAGTACCACATGAAAGTACTGCTCAATAGCTTTCATTTGAAAGCATAGTCACATACTAGAGTTTTATCTACAGACTTATAAGTTAGAACCACCTTGTACAGGATAATAAACAGTACCACATGAAAGTGCTGCTCAATGGCTTTCATTTGATTGGTCACACATTAAGGTTTCATCCACAGACTTAAACGTTAGAACCATCTTGTACAGCATAATAAACAGTACCACATGAAAGTACTGCTCAATAGCTTTCATTTGAAAGCATAGTCACATACTAGAGTTTTATCTACAGACTTATAAGTTAGAACCATCTTGTACAGCATAATAGCTGTTAATCGAATGCCCTCACACTAAGTGTTCATCTGTAGTCTCAACATGTGCAGTTAGTATCTAAGAACCATCCTGTACTGTAAACAGTACCACATGAAAATACTGCTCAGTATAGCTTTCATTTGAATGATTACGCACTTGTGCAGTTTTCCAGAGTACTCTTGAAACTGCTCACTGAACCACCTTCTCCAGCATTAAATGAAAGTACCATTAAATAACTCAGATAACTTCAACGGTAGGATTTCATCCCCAGACTTAAAATAGAATCACCTTGGGCGGGGTTGTAGGTTTGACTGAAACACATACTATGCATATCTTATTTACCGAGTAAATTAGAACTTGTTCTTGTTGACTTTTTTCGGGTTTTATTTCTTGTGCTCCCGCAGGTTCCTGGCCAAACCTTCACATACAGGTTTGACAAGCTACCTTACAAATATGAGCCAGGAATTACAAGATCTCTTCGTCATGAGCACAAGATGGCTGCAAGCCTCCATGAACAAGAGGAAATTACTCCTGATCAAACTACAACTCAGATAAAACCCAGTTCACCATCTGTCTCTGAACAGACATCATTTCTCCCCACTTGCAGCCCCGGAGAGGATTCCTGGTCACTCGTACCCAAGCCTGCGCTGCCAGTTCGGATGTGTCCTCAGCTGACATCCCAGCTTGTAAACTTGTCCAGTATAACATTACCGACGTCTGTTCAGCCTGCACCTGTTAAACCTGTTTTGAAAACAGGCTTACATGAGTCTTCTGCTAAGTCTATTCCTGTGTCTGTAATTAAAAGAGTACAAACTGACCCAAACGATATCTGTTTCAACGCCACTATAACTAATAGTTCAGTTTGTATTGCCCCAAGCCCCCCACCTCAGACCCCCCACCTCAGACCCTCCACCTCAAACCTCACGCTTTTCGTGTGAGACTACGATATCAGGCCCCGACAATGTCAGTTTTTACGTTTTTCGCGCAAGACTACAATATCAGACCCCGAACATGACACCTACAATCTCAGACCCCACGCTTTTCATGTGAGACTACAATATCAGGCCCCGACAATGTCGGCTGTCATGTTTTTCGCGCAAGACTTCAATATCAGGTCCCGAACATGACACCTACAATCTCAGACCCCACATTTTTCGTGTGAGACTACAATATCAGGCCCCGACAGTGTCAGTTATTACGTTTTTCGCGCAAGACTACAATATCAGGCCCCGAACATGACACCTACAATCTCAGACCCCGCGCTTTTCGTGCGAGACTACAATATCAGGCCCCGGCAATGTCAGATCCCACGTTTTTCGCGCGAGACTACAATATCAGGCTCCGAACATGACACCTACAACCTCAGACCCCACGCTTTTCGTGCGCGACTACAACAATGATCAGAAACCCTCGAACCTTCGCCAAAGATTCATTTTTCTCTCAGCCGCGCACATTTATGAACCGACATACCAGCCGCCTGAAGGGGTTTATTTATTTGATTAAGGAGAGGCCAAACGTGAAACTTCATTTCAAAATTTCAGTCAACGACATATGTTTACGTGGAATAAATTGGTAATTTAATGGGAGTCCATACCCTCTGGTTGCAAGTAGACGACTTATTTTCACCTATACGATATTGCTTAAACCGGTATTTGAAAATAGTGAAAGAGGTCTTCCAGTGCTGTCGATGAATATAACTATAAAAATTTCGGGCGTGAAATTATACAAATATTCATTATCCCAATAAAGAAATGCTATAAAATCACCTTACGCTGGATCTTTATCAACGTGTTATACACTTCTCGTCGGTCTACCTTATTGTATAGAAAAGCTTCGGTAAATTAAACGAGTAATATGCGAGTGTGAGAATTGCGTGACTACATGAAGCAATCGACATGATACCAATCTGTCAGCGAAGTCTGCTAATAAACAAAAGCATTTTGAGGTCAACAAAAATTTCAAGACGCTGGTTGCGTGACTTGAAGCAAAGTGATACATATAATTATCTTAGAACGTTTTGGGACGGATGCTTGCTTCAAAAATATATTTTAAAAGTATATATTTCCTAAAAAATAGTACCAGAATACGGTAATAAGAAACGCGATGCTGTGAATTCTATAGGCAAGAAAGGAAGTTGCAACAATGGCGACTTTCTCTTCCAGTGAACTTGCAATTTGTTATTTGTAATAGCCATATTTCATAATAATTTCAGTATACTACTGAAAAATTACTGTATTACTTAGCACAACAGTTAACATAAAGTTAAACCCGACACATAAAACAGTCAAACCCGACCGATATGATCGGGGTCTGATATGGTACGTTGGGGTTTGATATGGTAGGTCGGGGTCTCGTACTGTATGTTGGGGTCTGATATGGGGGGCCTGATATGGTAGGCCACGTCCAACTCTAATAGGAAATACCCGGGGAAATATCATTTGCATTTGAAAAGACTCCCCGCATTAGCCTCAGTTGCAAGCTAGTTCCAGTCCAATACCGGGAATACGAATATGGCCTATTTGCATCTTTCTCGATAAAAAAGCCTTTCCGTTCTCAATAACTTCTTCGTAGCAAAATCCAATTATTTCAGTATATTTAATTTCTTCAGACTAAAATGAGATTAAAATCAAACAAAATGCGGTGTGTTAATCTTGAGAAGGAAATTGACGATCAGGATTGCGTTACTGGAATCTCAGTTATCGATAAAATGTTCGGCGATTTCCCAGCTCAGTATCAATTCAAATTTCACCCCATTTTTCAGTTCTCAGCAAGTTTTGCAGATCACACATCTCAGCTGATAGTCAAAAATGCGTCTTTTGTCACCCGTGAGGTGACAGATATATTTTTTACCAACTCTCAGCCACCATTTAACCATCCAGATCCTCGAAATATATCGAAAAGAAAAAAAAAACCGTTATCTGGCAAGCTAAGTGGCGATAATTTTTTGAGCAAAAAGATTTTTGCGCGCGTGACAGCCATTTGCACAAGATGGATGAAAACAAAATAACAACTTCCGGCTTCCGGCTTCCGATTTTCTTTAAAACTCTTCCGGTCCCTGAGTTTTGCATCCGTTTCCAAGTGAATTAATCAAGAATTGCGTTTCCGCTGCATCTTGGGGAAGTGGAAGTGACAGTGCATTTTAAAGACTAATATATAAGCATTTTTAAGAATTAAGATTAGTCTGAGGGAAATACCAAAGATATAAAAGACCGGTAGTAAGTAATTGCTCGTCGAGAGAATACGGGGGTGTAAAATAATGGTGGGTCTTTAATTAAGTGTCCCAGGGTCGAGCCACGCAAACATTTGATATAGTCACCATAAATAAAACAAAGTTTTTGCCAGAGTTCATTAATATATTGGTTTGTATACTTAAAGCTTTTCTAACTTTTATTTATTTCCTTTCCGTAAAAATTTATTTGTCTTCATGTTATTTTTCCTCAGAGTAAGTAAACTGACCCTTGGCTGCATTAGATCCGGCTTCTTGCTGTGGTTTTGATTTGAATTTTTTGAGTGATGGATTGAAAAGGCCAGACTTATTCTTTTTTTACTTTCGTCTAAACTCTCAAAAAATTTCTTGTTAAAATATTCAGCGTAACCGTATTACATATCTCTTCGATCAACAACGTGACCCAGTTTAAATATTTAGTTTTATTGACTTTTAAACCATTGATATACTTATCGCGAAAAAAGAATCTTGTGAGATCTTAAGGCCCTCTCTTCATGATTAAGCGTTTTCGTTTGCTAAAATGAAACTTAAAACCCTTAAAGAATAAAATATTTATTATGAAACATCGATCGATTTCGGTTGCTTAGCACTACAGGGCGAGTGCGTGGAGAATCCAGTTTATAAATCTCACCCATGGTGTTTTTTGTTGTGCTTTCGTTTTGTTCCGATTCAAACCTTTTATTCATAATTCAACAAGCATTAAAAAAAAAAAAAATACTAGCCTATGTACATCCGCCCCCACCCCTCAGAAAAATCGGGGAATAGAGTGATCTTCCAGAATGTCTGAGCAGTTTGAAAACGTTTTCATGACTGATTTTAATACAACCACTTACAAGAATCTACACGATTTCCTGTTGAATAATTGTGTTTGAACGCATTTTAACCGATATAAGAATAAAACCGCAGTTAATTAAGAGCATTTACATTTTCTCAGTTTTGGAAAGACCCGATATACATCTGCACACACAATAACATTTGCTGCCTTTGTTTTGCTTGAAACCAATTGCGTGACCAATTCTTCATTCGTCACGCATTATTGCTACCGGAACATGCTTGCTGGTGACTCATACAGGTGGTGTCGAGAACGGAGAGGAAGTGATTATTACGTTTAAAACTTCCTTTACTAGATATTTCTGTTGACTGTTCATAAATAAAGTTGTCAGCTCACAGCCAGTTCATTCCATTTTGAAACTCGAGCTGAGCTGAGCAGACGAAGGGAAACGCTAAATCCAGTAAATTGTTCAAGAAATGACAACAGCAGGTACCGAGTTTGATTTTTAATTTTTTTATTGACAGAAATGCAGCATATGAGCAATGGAATAATGTATTTTTGTCTCTCTTTGAGGTAATTATATTTTTGCACTTTTTAAAATGTAATTGTGCATTTTTGCTAACAAGCAAGGAACCGATATAAACTAACGATTTGTCGGTTTCACTCCATTCGGTCCAGTTTGATCCAACAATGATGTTTTCAAAATAGCAATTAAGGATATTCAATGGCAAAATTTGAAAAATTTTATGGAGAAGTAGTCGATTAGTTTTTGATATCATCCAAATCTACATTGGCAAAATTTCAAAGCTCATTGTTGAAAGAAATAAGAATTCAGACCAAATACTGTTCGTGGCTATAGAGTTGATCCTACGATCTTGTTTTAAAATAGCAATTAAGGATGTTCACTGGCAAAATTTAAACATTTTATGGAGACATAGTAGATTATTATATATTTTTTTGAATTTATATCTACATTGGCAAAATTTCAAAGCTAATTGCTGAAGGGAATAACAATTCAGAGCAAATATTGTTCGTTGCTAGAAGCAGTTAAACAAATTGAATAGTCTTGTAGTTAATTAATATTAGTTAGTTCTTCGTAAAATAAGTTTGATATAAGACTTTTGAGCCTTAAAAAGGCCAGTCATTTTACTTTCCAGCGATCGCCAGAAGGACTGAATTAGCCATATGTACTGCATATAGAAGTAAAGCACTGATGTGTGGGAGAAAAAAACCAACAGGCTCATGTTTCTTCATGACTTATGTAGACATTAAGTTGAACAGACTCGCAGTTTTCATTTGCCACTTTGTAGTTCTTCGTAAATTAAGTTTGATATAAGACTTTTGAACCTTAAAAAGGCCAGTCGATTTACTTTCCAGAGATCATCAGAAGGAAATTAGGCATACTGCATTTAGAATTGAAGCCAGGATATACGTGGGAGAAAAAAAAAACAACCGATTAACGTTTCTTTGGGATTATTTAAACCATAATGAAGGTGCGGTGAGCCAGTTAACTCACTGTCGATGATCATAAGGTTCCTAGATACCGAGGGATCTTATATCTATAGAATTTCGGAGTTGATAACAGGAAAATAAACGTCATGCATTTATAGTCTTATTCGGTGTGCCTATGGTGAACAGGTGCTGAGCGATTCAGCCGGACAGTTCGAGCAGACATGGTCTAATCCTGCAGGATCAGTTTGTAATGGTCTCTTTGGCAACTGAAGCACGAATTCAGCGCTAGAAATCTTAAGTAGATTATTGTTCTTGTTTTAAACGTTTTTCGACCACCATTTAGTATGACTAAAGTTATCCTTTACTTAATTTAGTCTCTCTTTGACTCCATGATGTCAAATACTGCAGATAACAGACATTCGAGATACACATATATTATTTAAGAGAATTATTCCAAACTATAAAAGAGCACCATTCTAAACATACAACATACAACACTCGCGCTAGCGAGTGAAAATATATTTCGACGTAATGCGTGCAAAGTGAGCCATGTTACTCTTCTTTCTTCCTGTGTTAAAAAAAAAGAGGGAGTCGAAGAACCTTCTCCCAGAAAATTGGGTAAGTTAATTCTATCCTCGAATCCCCCAGTTAATTCCAGTTTTAACATTATTTCGATGTTAACTGATGTAGTAATTAAGCTTTCGTTAAATGGTCATTGTAATACTTAGCGAAATTAATGTTCTAAAGGCGAATGCAAAGCGTTCAGTGCCCCGAGTGAGAGTTAACTATATTATGATGAAATCTTCCCTTAAATTTCTCTGCAATTTTATTATATGCTTCCCTGCATGGGTGTAATCGTTGAAAGGAACACAGTTAAAGACTAGCAATTACGTTTGCGAAAAGACCCAACAGAGTTTCATATATCTGTTCGAAAACAAGCTAATTCAGTGTGCAATTGTGAAATTTCTTGTGTCTTATATAAGTAAGATAACGTACTATTTTTTATGCTTTCATTTTATGCTTAACTATTAGGGTTAGGGTTATGGACGTAATCAGGTGTGGTAAGAAATATTTTGTAAACCCTCGAATCTGCTTCACAGTCCTAGTGAACTTCAAATGTACACAAAATTGGACGGTCCTACTGAGTGCTGGCTAGAAATCTACGACTCTTTTAGGCATAAAGAACAGACTGATATTAAAATTGACTTAGTACAAGTTCAAGTCTGCCCTCGCTAAGCGTACGTGTACTTACGAGCAGCTGTGGAAGCTAAGCGGTTATAAAATGGCTACCTGCCTTCTCTGAAGCGGATTACATGATCCTAAGAATAATTTACGTTTTGTTGATAGAGTAATAGAAAAAATTCTGAGACATGAAAAAGTTTGCTATTGGTAAAGCAAAATGTGAGTGAATGTTTCCTATACAATTTTCGTCTTGTTCTTTAGGTAAACCATATCTTTCAAGGCACTTTAATTAATTCAAGGGCTGTGAGAGGTTTCTCGATTCTCTGCTCGCGAAAAGGAAAAACACTATTTGGACCATTTTTATTTCCAGAAATTTCTAGTAATGATATTAATGATGCTAACTTTATTCAGTAACGCATTTTTTTCCCTCTCTCTCGTTTTTACAAACACCTGTA
Organism: Orbicella franksi; assembly: GCF_964199315.1. Lineage (NCBI taxonomy): Eukaryota > Metazoa > Cnidaria > Anthozoa > Scleractinia > Merulinidae > Orbicella > Orbicella franksi. The sequence goes on along the minus strand of NC_138155.1, from coordinate 23,329,463 downwards.
GATGAAGAAATGGAAATTAACAAGTCAAACAATGCAAGAGGTAAACCTCGATATAAAAACATTATTCATTTGTGGGAGTTTCTGCTGGAACTCCTGGCTAATGAGAACTTTTGTGCCATTATAAGCTGGAGTAGAAGAGAGCAAAATGAGTTCAAGTTAAAAAAACCCAAAGAAGTTGCTAGGCGATGGGGGATTGTGAGACGAAAGAAGGGGATGACCTATGAGAAACTTAGCCGATCATTACGATTTTATTATGGCCAAGGAATTATTCAAAAGGTTAGTGATAAAAAGGCTTTAAAATAAGTACAATACAGTAAAAACTTGCGAGCAAGAACCTAGGTTTGTTCAAGTTAACCTCTATAGGTTCTTATATAAATGGTGTTTATTGTGAAGTTAGGCTTCTTAGGTCAATATAAATTCTTATAAAAATGAGTGTATTATATATAAATTAAAAATACACACTGTAGCTGGTCGAAATGACTATAGAGCTGATTAAAAAGTAGTTGACTGGAAATAAACACACAAGTCAGAATATAGGTTTTTCTAAATTATCTAAAAGTAAACATTTTAATTAAGGTAAGAGAATACAGAACAGTTACATTTCTGTTTTTCCCACTGGGTTTTCTCTGGGCAACAAAATTTACTCTCAAAACGAGGTTTGGAGTAAAATGGCTGGGGAAATCCAAAAGCCGCTTTATCAAAACTAAGCAATTTGTAATTGATATAAAATATTACAATCTATTAGAAACAAATATTCCATTCATAATTCACACACATGTATACAATAAGATGAGGCAATAAAAAAAATTATCAAGTATTAGTAGGTAAATAGCAAAATATACTAATTATAAAAAGAAATTAATAACAATGAATAAAAATGCGAAGTAAATTCAGTGTAGAAACATAAACAGAGTGTAGAATCTGAAATCTCTCATCAGTTTTATTCCACACTTTAGGCCCTAAATTTACCATAGCTTTTTACCTTACCACATGAAAGTACTGCTCAATAGCTTTCATTTGAATCGGGTCACACACTAGGGTTTCATCCACAGACTTAAACGTTAGAACCACTTTGTACAGCATGATAAACAGTACCACATGAAAGTACTGCTCAATAGCTTTCATTTGAAAGCATAGTCACATACTAGAGTTTTATCTACAGACTTATAAGTTAGAACCACCTTGTACAGGATAATAAACAGTACCACATGAAAGTGCTGCTCAATGGCTTTCATTTGATTGGTCACACATTAAGGTTTCATCCACATACTTAAACGTTAGAACCATCTTGTACAGCATAATAAACAGTACCACATGAAAGTACTGCTCAATAGCTTTCATTTGAATCGGGTCACACACTAGGGTTTCATCCACAGACTTAAACGTTAGAACCACCTTGTACAGCATGATAAACAGTACCACATGAAAGTACTGCTCAATAGCTTTCATTTGAAAGCATAGTCACATACTAGAGTTTTATCTACAGACTTATAAGTTAGAACCATCTTGTACAGCATAATAGCTGTTAATCGAATGCCCTCACACTAAGTGTTCATCTGTAGTCTCAACATGTGCAGTTAGTATCTAAGAACCATCCTGTACTGTAAACAGTACCACATGAAAATACTGCTCAGTATAGCTTTCATTTGAATGATTACGCACTTGTGCAGTTTTCCAGAGTACTCTTGAAACTGCTCACTGAACCACCTTCTCCAGCATTAAATGAAAGTACCATTAAATAACTCAGATAACTTCAACGGTAGGATTTCATCCCCAGACTTAAAATAGAATCACCTTGGGCGGGGTTGTAGGTTTGACTGAAACACAGACTATGCATATCTTATTTACCGAGTAAATTAGAACTTGTTCTTGTTGACTTTTTTCGGGTTTTATTTCTTGTGCTCCCGCAGGTTCCTGGCCAAACCTTCACATACAGGTTTGACAAGCTACCTTACAAATATGAGCCAGGAATTACAAGATCTCTTCGTCATGAGCACAAGATGGCTGCAAGCCTCCATGAACAAGAGGAAATTACTCCTGATCAAACTACAACTCAGATAAAACCCAGTTCACCATCTGTCTCTAAACAGACATCATTTCTCCCCACTTGTAGCCCCGGAGAGGATTCCTGGTCACTCGTACCCAAGCCTGCGCTGCCAGTTCGGATGTGTCCTCAGCTGACATCCCAGCTTGTAAACTTGTCCAGTATAACATTACCGACGTCTGTTCAGCCTGCACCTGTTAAACCTGTTTTGAAAACAGGCTTACATGAGTCTTCTGCTAAGTCTATTCCTGTGTCTGTAATTAAAAGAGTACAAACTGACCCAAACGATATCTGTTTCAACGCCACTATAACTAATAGTTCAGTTTGTATTGCAGTCGAACCTCCACCAAACATAACTCTCTACAATACCCACAATATTGATAGTTGAAAAAATAGTTGTTATCATTCGATCACAAAGTCATGTGTCGTCTATTATTTATCAAACTCCTTCTTATAAAAAGGTTTGCTAATCACTGTCCATTTGTAAAAATAAAATAAATAAATCACCTTTTCAAGTGTTAAAGCTTTTAGCACTACTTTGCTAATTGGGGGACACTGAAACAATCAAACAAATATTGTAAATTAAACAGAAACTTGTTAAAACTCTCAACTGGCGGGAGGATGACCAGTTGGTTATTTACAAAGCGTGGAGGAGCTGAATCTGGGACAACCAAACACAAATCCATCTAGTGGCAGGGAGGGGGCTTTGAACTCGGGAACCTCAGGATCACAAATACAGTGCTCTTAACCATTGGGCCACGCTGTCTCCTGCAGAAGGTTCTCCCACAGTGGTTTTTCACTGATTATATTCCGCCCTAATCAATTTGAACATTAAGACTGCTTTAGAGTTACTGTTCTTAAATGTACAGTATGCCTTCAAATCCTAGAACTGCATTCAATTTAATATGACGTTAATATGTATGAACTGTAAAAGTTTTATCCATCAGTCATTTATATTTTTCCCTATTATCTAAATGCAAACTTTAAATGGATCTGCATTAAGTAATTTTCAACTGACAACATGCAATATTTTGAATTGTCAACCTTCAAAGCCTTGTCTTACAAAGATGTCGTCCGGGGGGGGGGGGGTACTCTACAAAGTTCTATGCGGAGAGGCTCTGCCCAGAGGTCCAAACCCCTAGCCTTTTGTATACCATTTCGGCGACAGAAAAGCTAACCCTTTCATTGAAGGTCCTACCTTTCATTGAAAAAAGGTATCCCTATCACCTAGCTGCTTAACTATGAACATTGCACTGATCTCTTTTCTAAACCCTTAAAATTCAGTTAATGATATAGCCATAAGGTATCTAAATGACAGATTTCCCCACCCTTTCATATACCTCAGCTTGCAAAATCCCTTCCCTTTTATATACCTGAGGCCTGAAAAGGTACCTCTTTCCGGCGGAGCCGCCCCGGCCGTATAAACCATTACAGGGAGTACCCCACGGGATGCAGTTCCAAATGTATTTTTAAAAACATGCTCTCAACCCTCACTAAGTACAATATCATTGAGATCTGATATTTTGATATATCAACCGTCAAATTTCTTCCTATTTCACCTTAGTACCAACTATGTGTAGATGTTTTTTTTTTTTTTTAAAAATAATGCTCTCAAAACGCATTAACTGTTGTTTGTATTTCAAAAAATCATCTCAGTTTAGGATCTGTGGCTAAGGTACTTTTCATCAAAAGCAGTTAAAATCAGTTAACTTACAAGAGTGACCAAAACCTGATTTATCCTTATAATATCAATATATTGTCAGGCAAGCAGGCGTAAGGATAAAGAAATTTGTCAAATATTGGAGATTGTAATGACGAACTAACGAGTTCTCAGAACCAGCAGATAAAGCAATGTGCAGTGACAATCGATAACGGTAACAAAAGTTATTTTAAATTGTGGGCGATGCAAGAAATTATAACGTGCATAACTATAATACTTGCAGAAGGACAGATTTGCTCCTACCCAAACCCAAACTTAGCCTTGCAAAACGAACCTTTAGATATTCGGGCTCAGCTTTTTTTTAACCTCTTACCCCGTAGCATTCAAAACGCCGAGTCACTTTCTTCTTTCAAAGTTTCAATTGACGTCTACAATTTTTAAATTATATAGGAAATAGATTTTTATAAATTATTACATGCTTCTTTATACTCTGTACTTTTAATTATTACTTGTATTTTTTAAATTATCACGATGTCTTGTATTTTTAATTATTATATTTTTAGTCCAGGGCCCCTCTGGATATCAGCCTCGTCGCTGAATGGGCCACCCTGGCTAAATAAAGTTTACCTTTACCTTTACCTTTATTTATTTTGAAGATATTCTGATGGATTGCAGTATAAAACGCTCACCTTTTATATATTTTTAAGCCAAAAATCAAGAACAATTTTTACTTTCAAGAGCAACACGCGCGTGATTGTGTTCTATCAGCGAGTAGTAGAATTCCACTAGTATACTGATGCCAATGCTGCAATCTGATTGGCTGAGCTACTCGTATACTATCAGCCATTAGAGTGCAATGGCCGGAGGTCGTCTACCAAATGGCGTCATTTTTTCGTTTTTAACGAAGTTTTGAACGAACATTTCGATGCAGATGGATAAATAAATCCCTGAAAAGACTAAAAGAAGACACATTAATGGTTTCTTGACTTTAAAAATCTTGAAATTATTGAAAAAAATGATGTCGCGCGCACACAACTTCAATTTCAAATGACAATTCAATCAGAGCGATCTTTCTAAGGCACAAAGTTTAATAATACGTCGAGAAGTAATTGGAAACCGTTATTTGAAGTATGTTTCTGTTAGAATTCTACTAAAACAATTAGATTATTCGCTCTCGATTTCCATGAAGGGATAGTTGATAATCTAATTGTCAAATAGACAACAAAGGAAGAACCAATCAGATTCGACTATTTTCAGTAGAACACGCAGAGAGTTTACTAACACAAAACTTTCTTAAAACAAGAAGTTTTGGTTAGGTACCTCCTTTGAAACAAACCAATGCTCAATACAGTCAAGTGAGACGTTGATGAAATCACAAAGAAATGTTTAACAACGATGCTCAATTTGTAGAATTGAAAGTTTATCGAAGTGTATTTACTGAAGGCAGATAAATCACTGAAAAAAATAAAAAAAACAAAAACAAATGTTGACACAGAAAATAACATTGCAGGACCCCCATTAAGTCTCCCGTGTAACGGTACCGATGGAATCAATTAAACGACTGAATAAGCGATGACTGTTTTATTTTATCACATTATCTTTATATATACCGTATATACATACATTTCTTTAGTTTTGTTTTTACCTATGTCATAACACCTCCTTTCCCCTCGCCCAAGGGAGTAGGGGGGGGGGGTACTTCATATTTAGCTATGTAGGCGGAAGTAGGTATGTCCCAAAGCCCTGAATGGATGATTCTGTCTGAAATTAACCCATAGATATCATATATAATTATATATGGCTATTTTGGTCTGAACCCGAGTTTGATTTCGTGGGTTGTACAGCGATTAGAATGTGAACAGTCAGCTGTGAAAACTGGTCTGGAAATGACGTTTTCTGCCCTCTGTCTGAAACCAGGGGTCCGTTTCTCGAAAACCCCGGAATCTTTTCGTGCCCGAAAAGCCATTTTTAGTTCATCGGTATTTAAAGACAGAGAGGAGTATACGCCTGAAAATTCTTGTATGAAGAGAACCTCTGTTAGTATTAAGAATATATGATTGAAACAGCTCTGTAGTCAAAAGGTTTGGGATTTTGCTACGGCATTTCGGGTGCGAAAACTTTTTGGGACCTTCCGAGAAACGGGTCCCAAGAGATCACAAACCGGGAAGCACACTGCCCCCACCCCCCTCCCCCTCCAGGAAAGCAAAAAGGTGTACGTAAGACGAACAACTTTTCTCGCATTTTTTTTACGAGATGTAGTGATTTACCGTTTGTCGAAAAAATTATTTTTAAGTAAAATTCATCGCATTCCGAGTGTCACGGTTTCCTGTCGTTACATGTGAAAATCCACCCAGCTTACTACGCAGGCACTCAATCTTCTTTTCAGATTGCATGACGAGCTCAAAGCAATTCTGCGCAGGAGGCCTTCGTATGAAAGGAAACCTTTCTACAACAAAGTCACAGTCATACAGTCACTGAAATAAGTACAAAATGACAAATGTATACCGAGTTTCTTATTTAACTTATACTTAAACAAATGGGAAGAAAAAGATGTGAACCTTTGGTTATTGTTAAACAAATCTAGTTATTACTTCAACGGGGACGGAGGTTGGATCATGGAGCATGCGCACACCGTAAACTGATGACCCGAGACATCTACAAGGTGGAAACATTATCTGGCTGCGGCACATCGTTTGCGCATGGCTTCGTGGAATACATTCATGGCAACCGAAACGTTGGTTCGTGGGCGCGCTTCGTGAATGAACACAAGGTTGGCTCATAACTGGCCAGCGTGTTGTCATGGAAACCTGGTTTGGAATAATATCTGGTTGATCCGGTTTGGGGCTTTCCTCCGCAGGGATTGGCCACGGCCAATTGTACCTGACAGGCTTGTACGCATAAGGAAGCTTGTCAAATTTATAAACCAGTCTTTGGCCTTGCACCTAGCGACAAAAAAGGACAGAAGATTACTTCAAAACAAAATACACACATACATACTTACATACACACATGATTTTATGTTGTCTCTAATTTATAGAGTAGCTATAACGTTGCTAATATAAAAACAACAAGTATTACTATTAACCATTATGTTTGTCTGCATTATAAAAACCTAACTAGTGTAGTAATCATGCAGCAATTATGCCTGAAAGGAGAATGTTTTCACGTAATATACCAAACACGAGAGACAGCGTTGCAACGGGACATCCAAACACCGAGAAGAGAGTTGAAAATACGACGCGCAGAGGAGTCTTTTTGACGAAATTCGAGATGTTTGGATAGCCGATGAAACAGTGTCTCGAGTGTTTGATATATCTTCTCAGTCAAAACAAAAACTAAGGAGTAAACGGAGAAGTAGAGTCGCTCGTATGCAGACTGTTATCCACACCTCCTTCACGGTGGTGATTTTCTTTGTTTTAACTTGATGAACTTGAACTTGATGAGTTTGAGAAGAGACGTTTAAAATCAGTTAACGTTGGCTCCGTTCTAAGAGTTCCAAGTTTTGCATGCAAAATACTTAAAAGAGTGAAGACCATAAGAAGTGGAAGCAGGTTTACAGAATGAAATCTAAAATCAAAAGCTAAAACAAAGCTAAAATCAAATCAGTTGCGAAATGGAAGAAGAGGCATAGAAAATAATTAAAATGAGCTGAAATTTCGACTGTTAGCTGGAAATTCGCCGAATATTTGACTGTGAACTGAGATTTCAGCACTCCTAATTAGACCCCCTCCAAAACTTCGACGGCTGTCGCAGGCTCAAAAACGTTATTTTTAAAGACATTCGGATGAAGAAATTCTTTACTTAGACAACAGACAGTTGGGTAAGCAACCTGGGCCGGGAGTTCCGCTTGCAAATAGTACCTTTTTCAAACTGAAGGCATATGAAATGGCAGAGATTTCACGAATTGAGGGATGGAAGAGCGTGGGGAAATCCGTAAGGTTCCAAAACAGACAAATGTTTCGCGATTCGATGAATCAGCCTGTTGATTCAACTTATGCATGATTTATGCAGCGGCTACCATCGGTGTGATAATTAATCAGGTTTGAAATGCTTTTCTACTTTATCTTCTTAGGCCATAAATCTTCTGCGGGACAGTTTTTGTCTGTCCGCAATCTACTTATCGTGAAAACAATATGATATTCTGGATTTTGCTTATTGTTCACAGTCACGCGTTTTGCATGTGACATTCACCATTCCGACATTTGGATTTGAATTTCATCTGCGGTCAGTACATATCATGTCCATTTTGTAGACAATCGGCGATCGTGCTGGTTGTTCTATTTTTTTGGCTGCCACACCGTGCTGACGAGACCCAACCGGGTCAAAACAGCTGTCCACGATCGCAATTGTTGGCTTTCAATTTGGACTCTATTGAGTCGTTGTTGCGTTTATCAGACGCGTAATTTTTCTACTTAGAAATCAGCCTTGCGTCATTGCTATTTTATCTTCTGTATTTTATGAAATTTCTAAATGGCTCTAGGCCATTTTGTTTTTAATCCTTAGGTTTTGTCATTCTTTAAGGTAGGTGTCCTTTATTAGTAGAGGGTTATCCCTCGGCCAAAGCAACTGACACATTAATTAAGTGTTATTATATTATAATAATTATTATCTAAGTATCTCAAGGGGCTATTCAAGTGAAACGTTTAGGAAAGGAGAGTAGTCTTTCAACTTTACATGCATGCAACTGTGTCAAAAGAAATCATTGATCCATGGAGGGTGTATGGAACAGTTAACTTTTTCTATGAAAAATAACAAAAGAAAGGGCGAGGGTTTGGAACTCACGACAAAGCCTCCTCATGAATACCTGTGTGTTAACTTCCCCCCCCCCCCTCCTCCTCCCTGCTGGGGTAAAAAATTGTCTCCCACCATGCAGAGCCTGTCAACTAGAACCTGATGATGAATTATGTGAGACACTATCCCTCCGGCTCCAATCACGAGAACTTCTAGGAATATAAATCGCTAGAAAAGAATTGTAGGGGGAAGGGGGAAACAACCTGTGATGTACAAGCATACTATTCGGGGGTGGGGAGTGAAACATTAACGATGTTTACCCTGTAATCTCTAGACTCTTGTGCGGAGAAACTAGATACTACAAAGTTTAACTTTCTAATTGCTCACCTTTTTAATAATGCCTTTCTGGTAGTAGTATCTCAGTGCCCGACTCAGTTTATCATAATTCATTCCAGCTCGCTGTTTCAACCTGCCCCACCTCCGCGCCACTTCCTCCTGCCTCTTGATTTTGAACTCTCCTTCTTCTTTCCTAGTCCATGAAATTAACGGGATGTATCTTTCGTCCTCAAGAAGCTCTAGTAAAAACTCCCACAGATGTATTGTGTTTTTGTACCGGGTTTGCTTCTGTTCCTTCTTGGAATTCTTCTGTTCTGTGTGTTCTGTATTTATAGAATTAGAGAAAAACAAAATAAATAAACAGGGGTCGATCTAGGATTTTTCAAGGAGCGTTGGCTGGTACCTTGGGGTTGCAGAATCAATGAGGCAAATTCTTTCACAGCAGTTGATTCATTCAGTTTACTAGGAAGGAACCAGAACGGGGGGGGGGGGGGTCAGGAGGTTCCGTCGAAGCCCCTAATTTTTTAAAAAAAATGAGAAATTATAACACACTGACTTGACCTTAGAATGTCGTAAGTCCCATTTCCGAGGACCTCAATTTTAAAAATTTTCTGGAGGAGGGGACTGCCTTCGGTGGTCCGTATCTTAAATCCCCGTCTCTATTATCCTGTACCCGCCCCAGGTTTTGAAATAATGACAAGTACAAATCATGAATTCGCAGTTAAGACTGAACCACTTCCCGTCCGAATTCTGTTAAAGATTTTATTCTGAGTTCTGTTTCTCTAGACAGGCAGTAATCTCCCAGAGTTTCTTTGTCAGTTGACTGACATTTCTGGGAAAGCCTCAGGGACTAATTTATGGGCTACCACCTTCATTCTCAAATTTCATGGACAGTAAAAAGCTCGAAGAGTGACCAATATCAGCCTTGAGGCCTACAGCTTAATGTTACCTTTTCAGTTTTTGACAAATTGAACTGACAAGTTTTGAATGCCCATTTAGTTACACCAGTGATAGCAGACGGACACGTTTGTGCATCAAAAAGACAAGAAAGCGCTTTAGAGTCTACTTGCTGACAAATGAAACGTCTGCAGTACTCAGCGTTCGACGAGAAGGGTGCTTGTGTTAATTAAAGTGCACCTAACCCCCAAATTTTTTTTCCGCTAAAACGAATCTACATGTTATTTGAAATTCTTCTACGAACAAATTTTGGATTCGGTTAAATCCTCGATTTTCTGTGCCCCGACGAAATCTCGAAAATAGCCCCAAAACACCGTCATTTTGTTTCACGACCGAGTTTGAGGAGAATGGGTCCAGCGGCTGTTGTGACGTCTACCCAGGAAGGTCGAATATCTCACGACCTCTCATTTCCTTCAGGATGGAGCAATACACATTCGAAAAGTGTACAGAAGTGCCTTCCAGAAGTGCTATCGGCTGTTGCAGTAATATCCCAGACCTAAAAAAAGATATGCTGTACAATTTACTGGCGATGATCGGTCAATGGTACAATAAAGACATAAACGATGGTTGATTTTGTTGAACCGAAACGAGCGAACTGAGTCTGTGAGAACCATTGAGGGATTCTCACTGGAATTTGTTCCGCAGTCTTTCAAACGCTATTTTCAAAATTTTCTGCTTAAAGCCAACCAGCAATTTTTCGAAATACTACCGACAACCTATATCTTCCAATCCCGCAGTATTTATAACATAGCCGGCAAAGTTGAGTGATCAATCAAGAAGCGTTACGACCAAATATACTGATATGTAAATAGGTCGCAACTGTACGCCGCCAACCAACACTTATTTTTCTTTCGATTTAGATAAAAGTCGAAGATTAATCCTTTGGAATTACATGATAACAAAACTGTTACACTCACAGAATGTTTCGAAGGTTTGGAAATCGGCAGTGCGACAAACATTCTATGCAATAGTGTCGAAAATATGACCGCGTAACATTCATGTCTGCGGACCGCTCAGGGAACACATCCTTTTTGCTTATCCGACGAATTTCACTGCAAACTTTGAAAAAAATTTACACTGGTTATTTGGAGTTAAGACTTAAAACGTGTGAAATCGGTAATAGTATGAAATGTTTCCTTCCCAATTTCGCCTTGCTTCCCGCAGCTTCAAAAATACAGGTCCAAACAATTCTACGATTTTCAATCGATCGAAGCCAGTCCTTTGGAGGTCATCAAGTCTCGAAAACTGCAACACTTACGTCGCTCCTATTAACATGAAGCATTCCAGAAAGTAAAACACAAACTGGATTTAACAGAACAACCATACCATGACAACATACATTTAGGTGACGAAATTACCATCCAAAGCAGTCCTTGAGTTTTCATACCTGCTTTTCGTTTGCCTGCTCCTCTACTTCGTATCTAGCTTTCCATTCCTAATATACAAACAGCTTGTCCGCAAAGAAGTCTTCCCCGTCGTCGCTTGAAATATTGCAAATTGTTCTCAAAGCTCTAAGCAGTGAGTTCACGGTTGTCGAACGTGCTCGATCGAAGTTTATTTCGGTGTCTTCCGAATTGAAACCTAACTCTGACTCCAGTGACGAAAAAGAAATGATTCTGGAACGAAACTTGGACGTTTTAGTCCCAAGATGTATTGGAACGATCAGGTTCTCCATTCTCTCGAGCAAATACAGAGAGCTGACTGAGGCGCCATTGTGTTTGGTTCCAGGTAGACGTCATCAGCAACCGCCGCCCCAGACTCCCTAAAACGCGGTCGTAACACTTCAGGCGCGACTTTGAAAGGGCATAGAAAATCGAGGATTCAACCAAATTCAAAAATTTTTTTCGCCCAAAATGCTTCGAATAACAAGTGGATTCGTTTTAGCGAAAAAAAATTTTTGGGGTTAGGTGCACTTTAATTTTTGTAACGATGTCTTCCATTATTCGTCCAACGATACCGTATACTTTGAGTGCAGGCTTCTAGTCTACAACTCCTTGGCACCTAACGTTTATTGTACACAGATAATGGCTTTTCCACGTGTAGCAGGTATTTCGAGCCACATGGTCGCGAGCGCCTCATGGTTTTTGGTAGGGATGAATTTCACGCAAATAAAGGTCGATAGAAAATTACAATGAAGGGAACATTTGTGCCACGAGTCTTACGCAAACTTAAGAGAAAAAACAAATTACAGTCTTGGAAAACTGAAGCAAATACTCGTTTCTGAATAGTGATATATATATTTTTTTTTACCTTGTTTTTTTTTTGTTTCTTTTATCGAGAGTGCAAAGCAAAAATACACAAGTTTACGGTTTTTTATTGTGAACCCATGCCTTACTCATCTCAAAGTGACTCCCAAATGCGCCAAACTTTTAGAATAAAGCTCAGTAACTTTAACCAGGCATGCAGGTAAAAATTTACTTTTTCAAACTGCCACTGATTAAACTTTCTCCAGCTCGAAAGTTCCATTCCCCTTAAGCTGCAACGATAGTAGTTCTGCGCCAGAATTAGCTGGTGGTGCATGAAAATAACGCCTCCTGGTTGAACAATTTTCCTTATTTCTTGGACAATGTGAGTACTTTAACACGTTGTGGAACTTTGAACCCAATTATCCATAGTTTAATATGACTAGTAGAATGCAAATGGATATGTTAGGATGAGCAATCTTTGTCTCAATTGTGTGAAATGGGGTTTTTAAATACCTGCAAAAGCCTTACTCAACACAATCTTAAACGAGGTATTTAACAAAATGGCAATTTTTTAACCTTTGTGTTCGTAACCTGTCTTAATTCTTAATACTCGTAATTACCCTTGTTTATTCTCGCTTTGTTATCTCTTCTTTAATTTGCTGTTTACCCACCTTAAAAACTATGTTTTAAGATTTCCTCTAATTTGGAAGTAATTTTGCACTGTATAATGATTTACAATTTCATGATAGCTTCTTATCTCAATGAGGCTGAGCTTAAACTGACATTGAGCCTTTCCAATAGCGATGATTTTCGTGTTTCGCCACCCTTGTCTGCTTGTCAATGTATCAATGTATCAATTGATGTTTATCGACATTTGGAATGAAGCGCAATTCCTAAACCTGCATTGCAGTATAAGCTGCTACTAAAAGCATTTGTAAAACCACAGTCTAAGATTGTGGTTTGTTTTAAAAAACATAACAAAACTTTATAAAATTGTCCCGTAGTTATTCCGAATAATGCCAAACCCCTATGCACTCGGGCTAAATTGGAAAGCCAGAGACCGTCCCTGAAAATATCAATTTATTTCGAATCTAGACCGTCTTGGAAGCCAAAAATCAATTTTGTCGGTCCCTCGTCAGTATATTGAATTTGAAGGAAAAGCCAAAAAGTCTAGAGAGAAACAGCCGGAGAATTAAAGTGATCACGCAAGAAAAAAATAGATGCTTTCTAAATAGATGAGTTTCTGAGCTTGTTTCCAGCGGATAATTGAAAGCTATCTAAAACCTCCAATGGAAATGAAAATTGCTTCGATAACTTGAAAGTTCGAGATATCGAGGGTAAATTTACAATCACGAAACAAATCAGTTCTGAAGTTCGAGTCGGTTCGACTTGTAACAAATTGGTAGGTTCGATCGAGAAATAGTTTGCAAAATTGGTTCCTTTTGCAGTAGACTACTCGAACAAGTGAACAGTTCAACCACACGGCAACAACCAGTACTTATGCTGTAAAAAGCTAGTTACAGTACGTGGACTTATATCACTAATTGTGAGACTCGTGTTCTGTGGACCTTCTTGAGGACTGCACTATCCAGAAGCGCGTGATTGCGGTTTAGATCCGGCAGCACATGACTGAATTTAATCTACAATTTACGTAAGTGTACCAGCTGACTAAGAAGTTACAGCTTTCAATTTCCCTATAATTCTTCGTAGATTAGCGACAATACGCTATTTTCAGATCCATCGACCTTAGCTAACATAACGAAGTCTTAACTTAGTATTGGAAACTTTGTGTCACGAAACACTAAGGTCTACAACAACTTCAATTTCTTCTCTGTTGTTCAAAGTTCTCAAGAGTTCGAGAGTACTGCTGAGGTTAATATTTGTCATTGAACGTCAAAAACCGTTTCGTAAAAGCAAGTACATAGCTATGTGTTTTTTTTCTCAGTCATAGCCCTCAGGTTCAAGCAGCTGGTGTGAGTTTTATTGTGTCGATGAGTGTAATTTCGATAGTAATGATCAAACTGCCATTTGTAATGCTGGAGTGGAGGTGAGTTAGTTTTACAGGATCAGAAAGGGTTTACCTGAGAGCTGAGAAATTTGTCAAAATTTAACCATGTCAGCTGAGAAATAAGGCGTTCTGTTTAACTTAGTGCTGATAGATGAGTTCTACAAAATATTTCCGCACTTGCCTTGAATGGGTGAACATTTTCTCTGATAGGTAAGAAATCCTCGAGATTCAGTTAACTGATTGCCGAGATTACAGCTAGTATCCCCATTCTCTGCAGACTCATGCATAAACTTGGCCGAAAGAATTGAAAAATCACCTTGCTGTGTTCAACAGATGGCGTGATTGCTAAAGTCAGATAATTCTTAATTACTTTACTGACAACTATACAGTCATCAAACTTCTTGCTCGAGGCGCCTCACCTGACATCTCTGTAGTAAACTGACAACTATATGATTCCCTTTGAGTGTTGCACGTCTTCAACACAGCCAAGTTTCTTGCTTCACTGATTAACTAAAGGCACCTGGAATTAAAATACAGTTTTTAACTTAAGCCTTTTGTTTCATGCCATGAATAAAAGATAACTGTGACAATAGTGTTTTAGCAGAGGCGGTATTCCCGCAGGGAAGCTGTGAGCGATGCAAATTATTACATCATTAAACTGTACCTTTGATGCTTAATTCGTGTTTAAGCATTTAACTTAACTGCTGGATAAGAGACAAAAGTAACAAATTTAAACACACGAGTGTCAGTTGTGTCTGAAATAATAAAAAAGGGCGACACTTAATGAAAGCATGCAGTGAAATGATGAATCAGCGTGTATAGTTAGTTATGCAGTCGATTGAGCTCGTCGGGACATAGAATTGCGAGCGGTTTTCTCTTACGGCATAATAAATAAGCTTCTTTTTTGCAGGTCGTCATCCAGATGGTAGAATGGACATAGTTTGATCACTTGCTGGAAAATTTCTTTTGCCTTACTGAAAGTTTTCCTTCGTCGTTGAGCACGTACAAGAGACCACCCGTCTACGCGCGGTATTTACAAACAAACTAAGTTAGAGTTTCGCGCCAATTAGCTCAAAACATTTCACGACGGTGAATCAACAGACAGGGCACCCGTACCTTAAAAAACCTGGTACTTACTTGCCTGTAAGATAGTTTTCAAAACCCCACGCTTATTGACTACGTTTCCGCCACGCTATACAAAGTACGCAGTAAGGCTTTTTAGATCGATATCGCCTGACCGCATAAGAATAGTGTGGCCTATATAAAATTTCCTCATTTACTGGTGCATGGCGTCGGACGTGACCCGATGTACTTCCGCTAGGCCGTGAGGTTAAATACGGTGATATAAAGTTTCCCAGCTAGAAAACAAGCTTAAAGTGTTTATAAATTACATATAAACATCCCATATTTTTATCATTTTAGTTACTTCCACAATGCACAACAGTTTGTTTATGAAGTTAATTAGTACAGGCATCTCTGATAAATGCATAGCTCTCCTTCATGTAAGATAACTTCCAAAACCCACCGTCTTCCGATGTGTCATAATAAAAGAGTCCTAACTTAAAATTTTGTTTTATTTTATAAGAAATGACATATTCAAGAGTTAATGCTATGCTGCACGGACTAGTTCAAACCGTCACCAACCTATTTTTGGCAACTTTTTCTGATCCGGTGAAGCTTCCAGGAACTCGTTTGACCGGTTTTTTTTTTTGTAAGATGAATTCATATTTCCAAATTTTTACCCTTCAGTTTAATTCTCGTACGTACGCCTAGGAATTTAACAGGAAGTTTAGAAAGGTTACAAGACTTTTCCCGAAGCTCTGATATCGCCGGATATCTACGACACATACACAATACGATACTTCCGATGTTGCTATCTTATTTCATGGCACGTGTGTAAATTTACTTTATGTTTACAAATAATTTAATGGATTGTGCTAATATTTATCTTCTGCATGGCCAAGCCTGGACGTGCTAAGTGTTCGTGTAAAACTGAGTAAAGCATCTCTAAATTGATTTGGCAACATGTTGAAAAACAAACCTGACTGGACTCGGTTGATAGCGTTCTGTTGAACAGTTACATAAGGTCTATAGTCAGCATAAGGTTTGACCCACAAGACTAAAGCAATGCTATAGAACCTCATTGAACAGCGTAGTAAACAGTACCACATGATAGTACTGCTGAATAGCTTTCATCTGAATGGCCACACACTAGGGTTTCACTGACCCACAGATTAAAAAGTTTGAACTACCTTTGGCAAAAATATCTCTCCTAGTTCAAGTATTTATCTTTTAGTTTTCAGTTTCTAACACCACTTTTGAACCAAGTTATTTAGTTTTACATCTGAAGGGCCGTGCCCTGACATACGAATTAAATAATGGTCTTAAAATTAAATTATTAAAGGCTTGAAACTTAACAGAAACGAAAAGCTATACTTAGAAAGCAAAAAGCGATGTAGAATGTCGAATCAGCGACAAGATTAAGGCGGATTGAGTTTAGCTAATTAGCGGCCGGAATGAACTGTCATGCCAACAGTTTTCCCTGCATGAGTAACACTTTTTTCATTGATAGCTGAGGCCCCGTCCGCGCTACAAGGGAGAAATTTGTAAAACGCAGCTTTATTTCTACGGTTAGGCCTACCGTCTACACTAATCCGTCACGAAAACGGAGCTTTTCAAAAACGGCTCTTCAATTAACATCGGCTTTGCGTTTTCAGTTTTAGTGTGGACGGAAGACATTTTTAAAACGGAGCTTTTCGAAAACGAGTGAGGTAACGATAATCATGTGATTTGGCTGCCCGAGATTTCCTTAAACGCAAATCCAAAATGAACGGTGATTGTTGCGTTTTCACTGAATTTCTCCGGTGTAATGAGGACGGGACCTGAGATTTGACTACTGCGAAATTTACGGAGAGCTCAGAAATGGGGTGAAATTTAAACTGATTGCAAGTGATCGCCAAAAATTTAATTGATAAATGAGATTTCTAGTGCCTCAGTACTGCCCCCATCAAGACCCTCAACGATTTTTCAAGGAATAGCCGAAAATAACCTGTGGTATTATGTACACTGGCAGTTCAGGATAACTACTTGCAGCAAATCCCGGATTAAACGCCTTATTTTTCAAAGAGTACTTTTATCTCATTATAATAAGTCAGGGCACTGATAACATTGGTATAGACGGTTCCAATGCAAGAGACGATGATATACGTCTCTTGTCTAATGCTGATACTGTTATTATGGCACGCTGACAGAAATATCACTGGGTATCAATCGAAATATCAATATCAAAATTCTCCATACAGTGGTACTGCATTGTCTTGTAGACATGTGATGAGACATGTAATAACATGTTACAATCAAATTCTAGGAGCTTTGAAGTCAACGTTAAACCAGGAAATACAAGGCTCTGTCACGGTATTTTGGCCAAGAACAAAATTACAGTGGAACCCCGTTACTACGACCACCTTCGGGTCACGAAAAATTGGTCGCATTAACGGGGTGGTCGTATTAAAGGGTTTTTTTTAAATAAGAAAATGACTGACTGAGCTTTTCTTTGGGCCAGAATAAAGTGGCCGTAATAACGAGGTGGTCGTATTAACGGAGTGGTCGTAAGGAGGGGGTCCACTGTACCTTCAAATTAAAGGAAACCCGAACATAGTTGCTTACTAAGAGAGAAAAACACCAAACGGATAATAATAAACCATAAAGGAACAAGGATGGTTAACTGAGAAGATTAACACGGATTACAAACAACGCTTGAAAAGTTAAGACTAAACCTTTTAAGATGCTCAAATCGTGAGATAGCTACTTTAAGAGAAAAAAAGAGAAGAAAATTCACGGGATTTGAGGACTGCAAAGTTCTATCAACTTTAAGTTCTTGTCTACTTACCTAAACTGTCTTGCTCTGGTACTGATGTTAGTAAGAGTTAAAGAGATCTTTTGGCCAAGACTGCTTGCTTACTCTTATATTACTTTTCGTCAAAATGAGTAGTCTACCCGTCTGGCAGGTAAATTTGTAAAAAAGGTGTTGCTTTTCTTTTTTATTTTATTTCACGCCTGGGGGTAATTGAAGAACTCAAAGGCTGCTCAACCACCCGGACTACATGAACAAAAGAACATTAAATCCGCTACATACCTGTCAGTGCAAGTTTATCGGCGTCTTTTAAGGCTCAAGTTCCAGAACGTTTTCGTTTATTACTAATGCTAATGACCGTGTAGGTTTCATTACTGTGTCAACTTGCTATTAACGGTTCTAAAACAAAGGAAAACTCGCAATCAAACATTGATTTATTTCGAGTAACCCTGAGTTGAAGAGAAACCTCGAATCGTCTAGGGGAAACACCAGAGGAAGACAGAACAAGTTTAGCTGGATCCAAAAACCTTTCTTTACAAATTCAGCTCTGGTCGATCAAAGTTGTTGGTATAAGTTGACAATTGTAAATCCACAACAACTTAGTAAAAAGCTGAGAGCAACTCCAGCCTATGGTTTTACGTCGTGGGGCGGGGCAGCAGTGCTTTCAAGTGACCGAGTGACATGGCGAAGAAGAATTTTCGGTTAAATACCTCCAGGGAGTTATGGCTAAAAGTGAAGTGAAGTTATGAATTCTCTGTTATAAGCTCTTTTAGCACCTGAGTGCAGAAGCTCGAGATAAGAAAATTCTAACTCGCAATTGTTCTTTTGCGTGACAATTCTTTTGTCGTTTCATTGATTTTTAACCAATTTCCCTCTCAACAGGTGTTACCTCCAATAAACTTTGGAAAGTGTTTTTTATTGTTCAGATCACTTATTTCACACACGCATGAAATCAATATTCATCTCTATGGGGTAGGGCTAACGCGAAAAGAAAACAAGTTTGATCGAAAGTAGTTAATTATAGTTAAAAGCCATGTGGCCTTTATTAATGTTACACCCTTTTTAAGGATATTATTTTCTGGCCCAGGTTGAATATTTTTATTTTTCTGCCGATTCTAGGCTGAAAATATTTTTGTGAATATTCTTAGGTTCTAGCAATATTAATACAAAGTGAACTATGCCAACACGACGTCAGATTATCTGTCCTATCATGACTTTGATGGCGTTGAAGTAATTTTGAAACCGCAAATTACAGGCCACAAGGCCTGAGCCTGACACACATGGCGGCAGAAATGTTATACGGTTAGTGCTCTTTTTGTTGTCTTTCGGCTAGCTTTGCCGTTTAGAGAAAGGAAGAATTTTATACGGTTTAGTCGAAAATCATGTAATTGTATCCTATTTACAAATTTTCAACACACAAGATTATATTCTTTTTAATGAAAATCTCAGCCTTGGGTTTATTCTTAAAATATTCTTAAAATTCTGCAAATTTCAACTTCCATATTCTTATTAAATATATCCCTTAAAAGAAACAAAGGGTGTAAAAACTATTTCAAAAAAAAAAAAAAAAAAAAAACAGGTTAAATTAGCTTATACATTGCTTCAGAGAAAACTCAGTTGTAAGTGTCGTCACCCCGGATTTCAGATGTCAGGCCACAGCCGCAAGCCGCAAGTATTGAGATATCAGTAGATATCAAGATATCAGACCACAGCTGCAAGTGCTGAGTCGCTTCGATGACTGGCAAAATGGCTGAAATACATCTCACAAGTATAGTGCGCTTAACAAGTCGAGATAAATGCGAGAAAACCAAGGCAAAAATCAAGGCCCATTCTTTAGTCTTGATACTGAATACCCATAATTATTGTATCTCATGACTGTATTTATTATAACTTTCTCCGTCTTTTTACAATCCCTTGCATCATTAGTCCTACTTAATTATAATTAGCTCGACTCATCGTACGGTACTTGCTTTTGTGATTGTTCATTTAATTTAATTCGTTCTTTTTATTGTGACTTAATGTATTACAGTTGAACCCCGTTAATACGACCACCTTCGGGCCATGGAAAATTGGTCGCATTAACGGGGTGGTCGTATTAAAGATGTTTTTTGAAAAAGAAAATGACTGACTGAGCTTTTCCTTGGGCCAGAATAAAGTGGCCGTAATAAAGAGGTGGTCGTATTAATGGGGTGGTCGTAAGCCGGGGTTCCACTGTATCAGTTATTACAATACCCGCCTCAATTAACTTACGCTATGCGCGGGTTGTGTTTTGTGATTTATAATTTGTAAGTGAAATAACTGTATAATTTATTTGCCTTCATAGAAAGGCCAATTTACTTATCTTTCTTTTCGCATTCTAAGATACGTTCTACGTGCCAGACGATGCTTTCATGTACACGTGTCTGCATGCACCCTTAAAATAAACCAGCTATTACTGCCTAAAAGTTGAAAAACTACGGATTTTTCTAGTAACGTCTAATTCACCCGAAGTACGTTCGCCTTTTTCAATGTTCGGCTTTGGTGAAGGATAAGAACTGAGACTTTCGGTAACTGAAAACGTTTTCCATTCAAATGTACCGATACCCTTTACATTTGTAACTTCAGTTTACTAGTGGTTAACGAATTGGCAATTTTCATGTACAAAATCAGAAAGGGTGAAGAACCCGGGAAGGTTTATAATAACCCGGCAGTCTCATGTTTCAAAATACACTATCTATATATTCTCTGTGCATTAAAAGGTTACTTATGGGAAATCGTTGGTAAATCTAGTCATAATTGCCTAGTGAGATGATCTTGTCATTTTTGTTCGCCTGTTTGATATCCAGTACCTTTCTTTAAAACAGGTTGGTTCTACAACTACAGTCAAACCTCCCGTTAGCGACCACCCAAAATGTCAAGCCTAGGTGGTTGCTTACGAGAGCTAAGACCATATTGGGAGAAAACTTTGCCTCTTTAGCGTATGGTAACTGCAGAGACTTACTCAATGTTTTAAATGTTCTATTGATGTCAAAAGTCAGTTTCGAGAAGCAATAGTGCACTTGCCATTGAGAAATAACAGTCTCTTGTATTGTGGAACCCCGCTAATACGACCACCTTCGGGCCATGGAAAATTGGTCGTATTAACGGGGTGGACGTATTAAAGATGTTTTTTGAATAAGAAAATGACTGACTGAGCTTTTTTTGGGCCAGAATAAAGTGGCCGTAATAACGAGGTGGTCGTATTAATGGAGTGGTCGTAAGGCGGGATTCCACTGTACTATTTAGTATAGAGCTTTTAAGGAAAACGACCAATTTTTTAAGTTTGCAAGACATGTTTCGACAGAGCTTCTGTCATCTTCAGTTGAATGAATGATTACAAAGCAAGTTGAATAATAAGTAGGCAAAAATGCTAATTAAGACAAATAGTAACAACAAGAACGTGAAAAGGTGTAAGTTAAAAGGATAATTTTAGATTTACATGGTGTAATTGCTGATTGAGGGAAGGTAGTTCTTTTTGAATATGAATAGCCTCCTTTATCTTGAGTTGAAAGCTGGTAGTGGCGTGATCTAAAATATGAAAGCAGTCTATTGAACACAATGAGCGACAACGTTCAGAATTCTGAAGATGTTTGAAGATGTGAGAGGCCCTATCAACGGCTAAGTGCTCACGTACGCGTGTGGAAAAATGTCGGGAGGTTTCGCCGACATAACAGGCATTACAGCCCGCACATGTAAACTTATAAACCACACGTGAACGAAGCCCGTCGGGGATAGGGTCTTTCACACCAAAAAGGTTACCTATCTTGAAGGAAGAAAAAACTAATTTGATGTCTAAATCATTACAATAGCGCTTGATTAAGTGTCGAATCTTCTTCTGAGTGATGACAGAAAAATGGCCTATGTATGGCAGCTTAAAGTAAAACGTGGGCGAGGTGGTAAGGGGGTAGCCCCGGGGACAATGATTGCTATGGGTCCCAGTGATGTAACGGTTAACCACTTTTTCAATTAAATGGGCAGGGAAAAGGTTCTTTTTGAGAATTTCAGTAAGCTTGGTTATATCCTCGTGTAACCCCAACCAAGTGTTGTTGATCTTGTAGGCCCTGTCAACAAGAGTCCTAATGAGACCTACTTTGTATGAGTACGAGGTGAAGCTAAAATAATTAGTTAATAACCCAGTAAAGGTTTTCTTACGGTAAACCCTAGTTAGGAAGGAATTAGTGTCACTATTATCAATAAGAACATCTAGAAAGGGTAATTTGCGATTAAGTTCTTTTTCCATAGTAAACCTTATGTTGGGGTGCCTAGAGTTAATGTAGTCAAAAAATATAACAGCATCGTGCTCCGAGTGAAATAAACAAAAAGTGTCGTCAACATACCTACGATAAAATAAAATTTTAGAGCATTGAAAATTCTCCAACCATAGTTTTTCATGATGCCCCATAAAAAGATTGGCTAATACGGGAGCAAGGGGAGACCCCATGGCCACACCATCAATTTGGTTATTCAACTTGCTTTGTAATCATTCATTCAACTGAAGATGACAGAAGCTCTGTCGAAACATGTCTTGCAAACTTAAAAAATTGGTCGTTTTCCTTAAAATATTTACATGTCTGCTGCTATCTAGACCTTTAGTATAGAGCGTTTTCACATGACGTCACGGCAGCCATGTTGTTGTTCCAAAACAATGAAATGGCGACCATGTTGGTGTACCAAACCAATCCTGTGTGAACTGAACTCTTTTCTTGTGTAAACACTTCCTTTTGTTTCAATAAATTTGCATGGCTCCTGACCACGTGAGTGAAAACGCTCTATTGCGCTATTGTTACAACACCTTATTATCCAATTTTGACTCTATTCTTTGTCAAGTAATCGCTTACGGGAGGTTAAAAACAAAAGAAAATTTCAGACTTTTGGCTCTAAAAGTGGTCGCGGTCGCTTACGAGAGGTGGTCGCTTACAAGAGGTTCCAAATATAGTGATTTGACTCGGAAACTTTTGGTATTTTGGAAAACTGGTCGCTGAGGAGAGGTGGTCGCTTACAAGAGGTGGTCGCAACCGGAGGTTCTACTGTATAGCTTTTTGTTTCGTTTCCTCAGAAACGAAACGGCGTTGTTTCCAGTTCAGGGGTGAACTATTTACATAGTGATTTGTAATATCAAATCAGAGTAAAGTTCGTAATTGTTAATGTAAATACGGTGGAAATTCGGTCATCGCAACAAATGTGGCGTTCCGAACATTTCAATTTCTGCTTTATTCGAAAATGGAGAATTACGAGTGAAACTCTCGTTTCTCGTTATTAAAATACACAAGAAAACTACACACTGGACTTCTATTCGGATAGTAATAGTGAAAAGGAAGTTTATTTTGGAGGTAGAGAGACCGCCAGACCACGCGATTTGTCCACTAATGCGACATTTTAGACCGATGGAAGCAGTTCGTTTTGGTTAGTTCAGCGAAGAAATGGTACTGTTTTCCGTTTCATAGTGATTTATTGCAATAGTGAGTATGAATGTTATCAGCCAGTAACGATTTTAATTCACAAGGTAAGCACGTTCAACAAAAATAACTTGTTGTTTCGTTTCCTCAGAAACGAAACGGTATTATTTTCAGTTCAGGAGTGAACTATTTACATAGTGGGGGTATATATCCAATCAGAGTAAAGTTTGTAATTGTTAATGTAAATACGGCGGCAAAATTTCAGCCAAAACTGGGTGCATCGCAACAAAATGGGTCATTTGCAACATTGTAGTGAAACTCTCGTTTCTCGGTATTATCTTACACAAGAAAACTGCGAAGTGGACTTGATAGTGATAGTGAAAAAGAAATATATTTTCGAAGTAGAGCGGCACCGCCACACCACGCGATTTGTCCACCAATGCGATATTTTAAGCCCATGGAAGCAGTTAGTTTTGTTTAGTTCAACAAAGAAATGGTACTGTTTTCCGTTTCAGAGTGATTTATTGACATAGTGAGTATGAGTATGAATGTTATCAGCCAGTAACCCTTGTAATTCACAAGGTAAACATGTTCAGCAAAAATAACTTCTCGAAACTAAATTTTATTTCGTGACACGGAAAGAAATTAAAATGTCATGCAGGTAGAAATAATTGGCGACTCAAATGTTCCTAAGTCTTACTGAAACGGTGTATTCTAGAGAAACGAAGATATCTGTTTCCGTGCTTGATTTAAATGTGATTAAGACCACAACTACGGCGACATAATTTTGGTCAGTCAGAACACTTGTCAGGAATAACAATCCCGCCCCTTTATTACTGTGGCTGTTTACGGGAAAGAACACGCACTTGGAGCGTTTGAACGATACAACAGATACGATATATTGTGAAAGGTAACAATTCATCGTACTGTAATTTAATTAACGTTGGTATATTCCAAAATAGGCACAATATGGCTTTTTTATGAGGTTTTCTTCATATCGTAGGTGTCGACATTTTCCAGATTTAGTTGAATTTCTCGAATTTTCCTCCACAATTCCAGTAGCTTTACTTCTTAGAGCACACTTTTAAAAATAAGAAAATTTATATTTCGACATACCGCGGCATTTCAAGAGCTGGTTTCCATGAAAACACCGATAGCATTTGTATTTTAGCTTCACAATATTCAAGCGAAAGTGGAGGAATAATTGCACAACTGTCGTCACACATGAACCGTCCTTTTTGAAAAGAAAAATATACTGCGTCACTGACAACGAAACGAAGAGTGCCGCATCCATTCGAATCAAGGACTGCCCGGCACAGAAATGGAAAAATTATGCGTCAAATGCTTTTGCCCCTTAGCTTTATTTAGCCTCACACACAATACTTTGAATTTCTGAAAACTTTGGCGGGGCTGTGTGGCCCGCTTTCCAAAACACTTACCCTGTTTAAGACCAAAGTCTGCGATTTTTCTAACCTATTTATTGCCTGACCCTTAAATTAATACCCTCTTTCAGACCTGCCGCAGTTCTCTAGTTCAGAATGATGTTAAAGGTATTGTGAATGGCTTTAGTTGCTGGTCTTATCAATAGTAACGAAAAAAGTGGCTTCGTCTAAAAAACATACCTAATTCAAGACTAGAGTGCAAAAACCAAATCCAGTTTGAGACCAAAATGACCAAAATCGATAATCTACTTCTGACTAAAATGTCTTAAAAAAACATGTTCCTCTGACGCTGGCCATACCTATAGTCGATATAAGGGAGCATCCCCCTCCCCTAGGGTAGAGTCAAAGTGAAGTATCACAAGTAAATACATTTCGAAGCGCGTTGACTGTAATAACTGATACATGTGTAGGTAACTTAAATTAATTAGCCCTTGCTCTTTTACAATAGGTTAAGTACTAAACCTCATCTGAACGAAAAGCCCCAGGCTCTGGCAACCACATATTCCCCTCACCCCAGGACTTCTCATGCACAAGATATCAAAACCCCAGCCTTTCTCAGACTTTGAATATCTTTCTGGAAACGAAACACTGAGAAATAGCTTCTTGTTCAAGTTGAACTCAGCTAGTCACTATACGGTTTCTACTTCATATATGTACGTGGTTAGGGCGCGTGCTACGTTAAAAAAAGGTCAGTTTTTCCTCTCCTATCAAACACTCCTGACTCCTTTTTTAGCTCTTAGGCGTAACGTGTGTAAATAAAGTGTTGATCGAAGTGTTGCAATAAAGAGAATACCTCAGAACGGACTTATGACGGGAAAATAAGGAGGAAATATACTGCCTAACTTCGCTCTATCAGATCATTTGTCCAGAAGTAATGTAGTCAAAGTTTTGATAGTCATCACAATCAAATACAAATTATATAGGCTTATTTAAGCAACAGAGCACTTTTTTCGTGTTTACATAACCTCATTTAAACACTCGGGGGGTTGGGAGAGTTCTCGAAAGTTATGGAAACCCTCGACCATGTCTCGAATTTATATAACTGCCTGGAATTCTCCCACCCCCGAAAGTTTAGATGAGGCTATGTAAGCAAGGAAAAAGTGCTCTGTTACTTTTATAAAAAAAATTCTCTAAACTACGAGCGAATCTAAAACGTCACAATCGTGTTTACATACTCTCATCTAAACACACACCTATCGACCAATGAGAGCGCGCGTAGTAGCTCAGTTATATTATAAATCACTTTAGTTACCTCTCAAGACTGATTCTGAAAATATACTTCCCTATATAGCTTCGCGGAACCGTTTGCAAACTCTCCAAAGGCTTCATGAGCCGTTTTTGTAGGTACCGTTTTAAAGCTCTATGATATTTGGACTTCTCATGCGGGCGTGACGTGAAGCGTGCTATATTTCCGTTAAACGTCCGGTCTTGCATCATTTATTTATCAAGTTTCTCAGGCTCTTGTGCTCTTGTTATCAAAGCCGGAAACACGTACAACCATGCCCAAGTTAGTTTCATTCGGTGCTCAGAATATGACGAAGCAAAAATCACTTTCAGTCTCAGTTTATCTGCGATAAGGTATTTCCTTCCTGGTGAATCCACAAATTAATCGTACGTGTTCTATTAATTCACTGAGACCTGACGAAGCTATTCCGAAATTTGGGTGGGGATGCGCGGCGCAATTCTTCAGGAAATCTTACTCTATTTCAGACGATCAAAGTATGCAATTTTCCTATCGTATTTCATATCTAACCCAAATTCAATGCTCTATTTCAGACCAGACCACACTTCAAAAGAGATGACTAGTATTAAACTATATTAATTACGAAAAACAACTCGGTCACACAAGTGTGAAGAACATACATACTCAATTTCAGACTACAATGGTCAAAATCTATACCTATTTTCACACCAAGAGAGCTCAAAAACCCTACCCTTTGAGGATACACGTACATATGTAGCTTAGACAAAGGAGTGCTCTGAGATCGTTAGGTTTGTAGAGGTAACTGTCTTTCTGTAGCTCTCTTATCTTAAGATGCACTAACACGGGCTAAAGAAGGGTTTTGTCCATGATAGTAACTTGCGCGAAAAATATGCCACAATACACATTTTAGTGTGTGAGGGGTTCGAATATTTTTACGAGTCTCGCGGAGTCAAAACGTATATCAAGTATAATGCAAAATGTCTAATGAGAGATCCAGAGTATCGATTTCTTATTCAACGTTTTCTCTCTCTAAATCCTGACTTTAAACCGTTCCTGGCGCCATCGAGCAATCTCAACTTATATGAAGGTACAGATAAGCTGTGTTGCCTTGCGCTAGAAAACGAAATCAATGCTATTTTGATGTTTGAACTCGTTTCATGCGTTATTTGCACTTTGTAGAGTAGAGTCTGATAGATAGAAAAGACTCAGTTTTCACTGCCTTAAGGCCGGTCCTCACGTGCGACGCAAGCATAAGCATAAGCATAAACATAAGACGTTTATGCGCTGGTTGGGACAGCTGCGACTTAAGCAGAAGCATTTAAGCTTTCTGCTTCCGCTACTGCTTGTGTCGCTGTTATTTCCTCTGAGGACATGGTCGGCATAAGCAAAATGTGTTAGCTGATTGGCTGAAAGTCTTTCACCCATGTTGCTGAAACTTATGTTTAAACTTATACCAACATGTCCCCACTGGACATAACAGTGACATAAGCATATAATGATAAGCGTAAGAAGAACGCAAGGTTTGATATTTTTATGATTATGCTAATGCTTGCGTCGCGTGTTGCATACGTAGATTGAACAATGCTCTTTGCAAAAAAAATAAACCTTTAAGGTCAGCATACACGAGGGAACTAATCTTTGCGACTAGTCCCTGCAACTAGTCCCCTGAAGAGTTTACACGAAGGGACTGGTCACAGGGACAGAACGAACAGTTTACACGAAGCGTTTTGAGGAACAAGTCGCAGGGACTTGTCCCAAAAATTCAAACCAGTTTGAATTCGTAGGACTAGTCGTAGGGACTAAAATTTGGTCCCTGATTTTGTGGTAAAAATGGCTAGTTCACAAGATGGGACCTTTCTCCGCGACTTGTTGCAGGGATTAGTCGCAGGAACTAGTCCCTTCCTGTGTGCGGACCTTTAAGGAAACAACATCACCGAATGAATCCTCCATTCTGACTACCGCTTGTTTCTTGTTATGATTCTTGTAAGAATCTGGTAGTGCACCAAGACAATGTTCACTTGAAGATGCCTTATTTATTTCTAATCATCTGTCTGCTTTTGCAAAGTACTAACATTGCAAAGAGAAAACAGATGTGGATCACTCACTTGGAAATTAAACAGAGTGCAAAATGGCAAAAACGTCAGTTAAGTTTGCTAATGGTGAACCCTATGCAAGCCCGGTAGCCTCGAATTCGCTTAATATAGAAAACGTCTTAAAACATCCATATTTGCAGCGCTGTACTGAAAAACTTTGCTTTTATCTACATGGACGACCTAACACCTTTGAATACATACTTGTACTTCAGATGTAAAATACTTTTTCAAAAAGTTGCCGGTAATGCACACTCGGTTTATTTTTTTTTTCCTCTCTCACTTCCTTCCTCCGTTTTCGGAGGTCTAAAGACGCCCTAAGTGAATCTAGTGGCCAAACAGTAGAAACTCTTACATGCACTAGACAAAAGCAAGCAAGAAAATAGAAATGGTTCGCTTCGAGAGCCGCAAAACTACACCACTGAAAGTATTTGATCCGACGGAGGCTACAGTGTTCGTAAAATAGAAATATAGCGCCTTTTCGGAGCCTAGTGGCTAATTATAAACGGGGAAACGTTTAACTTCTTGGCATGTAGCAGGTTGCGTGATAACGGTTCCCGTGTACCCGTTTGAATTTCTAGGAGAGAGACATCATATAGAAGGAGTAAGGGGTCTTGCATAAGAATACAACGCACTGGCCCTGCATGCACAGCGTTCGATCTGGACTGAGTCAAAATTGTTTAGGCCATCGTACTTTCAATGAAGAAATTTCCATGACGCTTCAGCTGAGGTGCACATCGGAGCAAAGAAAAGATGTCTCATACCGCGGTTTATAAGCTAAAAGTCATAAGTTCATTGAACTTAGACAAGTAATTGTGCACTAAATTTGCCAATCGCGTGCGTTACATTGTAGCTAGTTTTTTCAATGATTGACTGAGTTTTCAAGAATAATTTATGAGATTTCTAATGATACAAACTACGAATATTCTTAAGCTGAAAGTTCACTTAGCCTGCCGTTTAATTTCTCAGTCTTCGGAGTGTTCAAGTGTTCAAGTGTTCACGCTCTGAACCAATGTACTTAGTCCGGTCTTGGAAGCCTTTCCAAGGCCTTTCCAACCCGGGTCTCGCACGATTTTTTGATCGCGGTGCTTCGAGCGCAATTTAATGTTCGGAACTCTTGGCAGCAAAGGCAAAAGAATTACACATCGAGAGCATTATCTAGCATAAAATAAGCTAAAACTTGTATATCGACAGAATTAAATCTTACCTAGATCTGTGAACAAACCGTATGGCTACTTACCTTTGTCCAGTGAGTTCAAAACAGTTTGATTCTCGTGTGCTTATACTACACCTCAGAGAGGGCTGTCCGTATAAATAAGCTTTTCAGGCCCAGTCGAAAAAATGCGCTGGAAAAAGGCGTCAGCCAATTGGTTAGCGTAATGAAATGCTTTGAAGCTCTTTCAAGAAGATGACGGAAATTACACGTAGGTGGCCTCACCCAATATCAGCCATTTCCGATCTGCTCTGAACTCAACGTGCCTTAACGTTTTGCCTTGCAGTACAAAAATAATTTGCCAGTCTCAATTTCATATAACCCGATTTCGACACTTAATGCTATGAACGTAATTGTCAGCCGAATTCTTTAACAGAAAGAAGAATATTTTTAGCTATGGTCTAACTACACTTAATTAAGATTACGTTTCAATGGGATTTTTGCTTGATCTCTAAAAAGTGTTTTATTATTGTTTGGATTTCTCGTTTGACTTCTTTATTACCTTGCTTCACTGAATAGTAATACCTTGTTCACATTTTTTAATCGTCTATTACCTATATGATTTGTTTCAGCATGACCGTATCATACCCTTTTGTTATCGTATAGGTTTAAATAGAGCGTGCTATTGACTTTTATCCGAAGGGCTGAGTACTTTTATATGGTCGGCTTAGACAGATTATCCAGTCGTCGATTCTCGAGGTAAACTGGCCTCATCTATATCCGGTATTCGCCCGCAATGCTTGCAGAACTTTATGCTTACGCACCGCTCATATAAATGTCAACTGAATTTATGGCAGGGAGTTTCCTTTTAATTGTTCTTAAAGATCGCTTACAAAAACTGTCACAAAAAAAAGTAAATTTCGCGGTCATGATTGAGACCTCTTCATATACATCATGTCAAAAATGATTTGAAACACAGTCGAATCATGATTTTTCAAACCAACGAGGGTCATGAACAGAAATTGGTTCAAGCAGTCGGTATGTTCGGAAAATACAGGGTGAATTTTTTTTTTGACAGTGAGCAAAAGAGGGGTCGACTGCATAAAATTACATACAATCCATTTAATGGAACATCAGTGCGTTAAAAGGTAGACTTCTAAATTGAATCAAACTCACTATTGTTATTGTTATTCTTACTTTAATGGCGTTTGTTTAGTAAACATTATTATTATCATTTATTTTATATTACTATTTCAGTTGGTATATTTCATTATTGAATTTCTGTGTAATTATCCTTTTTGCATGTTTCACAGGGTTTTGCTTGTATGTCTTACATGTAAAACTTGCAAACATCTAACAGTAAAAGAATTCTTTAATTAATTTGAAATGATTAATTCTGACTTCATAAAGTTTTTATTCTTTACATCGAGGGACATTATCCTTAAGATTTTACAGACACTACTATTTAATTTTAATCATAACTCGTTCTGAAGATTCTAAAAAAAACATGCAGCTCTCTAAAGATTCTCTAACAAAACTTATCTTCAAGCAAAATCATTATTTTTGAAGCGAAAAATTGACCCCCGCAGTTAATTAGTTTCCTTTGCAATTTTGCAATTGCAATTAGAGAAGGGAAAATATTCAGGCTTTTGAAACAATAACTCGTCATCCGCGAAATTAATTTCAGTCATATTATTAAACGCTTGTTACAGTTTACTTAGCCGCGGGCAAGAAAAGATAGAGAAAGAGAACATTCTGTGATATGATTCAATTAAAAAATTGTCCGACTAATAATACAGCTAATTACTCACATAGTTTATGGGCGGTCGTGGTCATGGCTTAAACATTCGAACCTCTCCCGAGAGTTCTCGTAGCAAGTCAAGATTTCTTGCCAGAAAAATTAATTGCAAATCATGGAGGAAACGTGCGCTGATCGTTCAAGCTTTCATATAGAAGTATTGTATTGTTGTGGGCAAGATACTGTTCACTTTGTACTTTAACATGAACTGTACTTCTCTCCAGCCATGGGTATAAATGCGTACCGATGATTTGTCAGAGCAACCTAACATGTATAGATTTTGTGTAAGTCCTTTCCAGTGTAACTTCTCTGGCCTGTTTGTTATCTTTCGCGACTTCATCACTCAGGCGTATCAAGAGCGCCTTCTCGCTTCGCTCGAGGAGGATGATTAAGCGAAGGTCGCCTTGTGGCAAGTCTACCTAACATAATTTTGGAAGGGGGCTTCGATGGACCAGCATCCCATCCAATGGGAGGTAAAATATTCCTAGCCACTTTATGCGACAGAATCAGGAATTTTAAATGACAACTTTACCTGAAACGAGATCCTCCAATCCCTAAGACTGGAAAGAACTTTACACGAATCGACACTCTGAGAATGCAGATAGCTCACTGTAAAAACGTCAGGTGCTTACAACTAGAGTCACGCTAGTTGCTATAGCTTGTTTCAACGCTCAGAAATGCCTACCTCAGCGAATTTTCCGCTTTCCTCACTAGTATTCAACGCTTGTTATGGAATCGTCACTTGGAGCAAAATGTGTGCAAATTCGGGTTGTGGTTCGATGAGTTTGAAATCCAATTTTGCGTTTCTGACAATAACCAAGCTAACAGGTGCAGGTAAGGAGAATATCAAATCATTATTGTCGTGATGTATTACCAAACTCTCCGAACTATCATTAAAAAGAATTAGAGGCATAAGGTTAGGAGAGCTGATGTTTCGATCGAGGTACTTATAATTGAAGGCGTGACGTTTCGTGGCAACGGTTCGGTCTTGCGAAATGAGTGTTTCCTGGACGTGATTCAACTCCGTCAAAACACAGGAACAGGAACTAAAACACACATCCGGCTACAAATCTATTGTATTTGCTTTTTTTACATACAGGATAGGCAAATGCCCATAGACACTGTTTGTCATAGTCTTGAAATCCATGGAAGTAAAGCATGTCTTTAAATAACATGTTCTGGTACAGCTGTTATTACTACGCTACGAGGACGGTTCAAAATAATTGAAAGTATACGTACAAAACAAAAATATCTGTGCGTTGATAATTTTTTACAGGGAAAAAGCCAAAATGACTGAGATTTCCCTAGTTACCTTTAACTTAAGTACTTGAAGAGGAAACCAAAAAAATTCGAGTACATGACCTTTGCGATTCCATATGTAACTTTGCAAGTTTAAGTTAGGTTCGTCCTCAGCTGTGTCGAAATAGAAATGGAAAAAAATAGTAAGAAATATTGTCCTGAATTTTTCATCAGTCAGGGCTGGTATTTTGTTAACCCAAGCTGCGTTTAAGCATGTTTGTTGTGGTTTGAAGGCCATCTCCATGAATAGAGAGATTAAGCAGTGACGTTACGTCAAAAGGCGAACAGCAAAAATGAAACTATTGCCTTCTGTCTTCAGCCGTCTGTACAGTAGAGTGAAAATATATGTATTTGCGGTGAATAGTAGGAGACATTTTTCTATTCTTGTGTGATTCATTTAAGGATTACGAGAAAAGAATAAAAAATCAGAGGTAATCTTTGCCGTTTGCCGTCTGCCGTAAACGTCATGCTTAAACTCTCTAATGCTTCTTTTACCATCGTCCGCCAAACCCAAATTTCCTCTTTTTTTCTTTTTTGGAATTAAGAAATTATTTCTCCATTATTCGGGTGTTTCCAAGTTTAATAGGTTTCTTAAATAGTCATTTTCAAGTGACTGACATATGGGCCTCTTCATATGAGCCCGGTCAACCGGGCTGGCTCGGTCTCCGAGATCTCGCCTCGCCACTCTTTCCTTCGTAAAATTTTCGATGTGTTCATATCTGAAGCCACGCTGGCCCGGATACCGAGATCTCGGTAACCGGGATCAAAATTTTCCCATATGAACACTCCAGCCCGGGTAACCGGGACGAAACTTTTTAGACGAAATAGCTTCGCTTTCGCAACATAGCGGCCAAAATGGCATAATTTTTGCCTTGTATGTATTTTCACTTTAGGAGTAGGCGAATTAGCTTTATTAGTAAAGTTACAAGAGTCCACAAAGCTGCGACAACCGCGAACGATACAAGTTTATGTTCCACCATTTTGGTTGTGTTTCTAGGATTTATCCCGGTAGACCAGGCTGAAATTTCTCATATGAACAGACAACAAAATTCGTCCCGGTAACCGAGCCAGCCAGGTTACCGGGCTCATATGAAGAGGCCCTTAATCAGCCCTCACAACCAGGTCTATAACCAGGTCTTTAAGCAACTTTTTGAGCCTAGTGGCTACAAGTGAAAATGGCTTTTCTTTTCAATGACCCGCTGTTATTTTAGTATTACTTTTTATCGACCGACTAACTCGCTCTTACCAGAGAGAAAGCGATGGAAAACAAAAAAATTCGTGGGTTTGACCTAA
Source organism: Orbicella franksi (assembly GCF_964199315.1). NCBI lineage: Eukaryota > Metazoa > Cnidaria > Anthozoa > Scleractinia > Merulinidae > Orbicella > Orbicella franksi. Next base: position 23,295,995 of record NC_138155.1, on the reverse strand, counting down.
TTTATCATTTCCGTTTGATCCGTTTATCGTTAGGCATCCACAGCTGATACTGTATTCAGCAAAGCTCAGCGACTCCGATAATCATTAATAACAAAACCCCCATTTAGAGAGCGGCTATTTTATTTTCCGCCTATGACGAAATTGACTTAGACGCTGAATTTCTGTTCAAGAATTACAAGAAAATAATGAAAAATAAACGGTTGGCATGCTTTATCAATCCGAAGATTTAACAAGTGCTTGTAAGGGCCTCTTCAAATGAGCCCGGTAACCGAGCTAGCTCGGTTACCGGGACGACTTTTTTGGTCCGTTCATATGGGAAATTTCAGCACGCTCGACCGGAATGAAATCCAAGAAACACAAGCATAATGGTTGAACAAAAACTTGTATCGTTCGCGACTGTCGTAGCTTTGTGCCGAACTCTCGGTAACTTTACTAATAAAGCTAGTTCACATACTCCTAAAGTGGAAATACATGCAAGACAAAAATTATGCCATTTTGGCCGCTACGTTGCGAAAGCGAAGCTATTTTGTCTTAAAAGTTTCGTCCCGGTTACCCAGGCTGGAGTGTTCATATGAGAAAATTTTCATCCCGGTTACGGAGATCTCGGTAACCGGGCCAGTCCGGCTTCTCCTATGAACCCATCGACATTTGTACGAAGGAACGAGTGGCGAGGCCAGATCTCGGAAACCGAGCCAACCCGGTTGACCGGGCTCATATGAAAAGGCCTATGTGAAAAGGGAGTAACCCTAATGAACGAGTAACTAAAACTACTACGTTTTACAGCATGCAAGCCAGCTTATATTTTTATGCAAGGAAGAATTTGCATTCTCTGACAAACAAACCTTTGGTTATAAAATCTAGAAAATTTATCATATTTAAGTTATGTTTATCCGCTGATCGGATCAAAACAGGAGACAACTTTTCGGCGCCGAGAGAGTGTTTATCAAATTGAGCCATATTTCCTTCCGTTGGTAGATAACTCTTTATAACAGATCTGGACCACTTCCTATTATTCTACTGAATTGCTCTGTCTAAATTGCCTCAAAGGCTTTTTTTCATGTAGAATAACAACTTACCAAAGCTGGCACTACGAAGAAAACTTAACGCGACACCAGCATGATCATGATAGAGTCCCAACTGAACGCCAAGAATTGTAACCGTGGACAGCCTTTTCGACTTGATTAGGTCACTTTCCACTTAGATGAAAGCTGCTTCGAAGCAGTATTTGTTGCTTCGAAACTTTCGCATTTGTTTTGAAAACTTTTAACCAGGATATATTTTGGAAAGTCGAAGTGTTAATACAATTCAGTGAGCAGCTGGGCATTATCCCAGGGTATTGTCCATTACCGGTCTTTTGTTGATGTTATTGTTTTGCTGGTGCGGAAATGTTTCGTTTCTAGCTGCTTCTCAAGATCACGCGCGTTTGTGGTTGCATTTAGCAGGTGTTAATGGCGGAAGGAAGTTGAACAAGGAGAGCTAGCGCTTTCACCCTTGGCACGCGACATCAACAAGCCAATATCATTAATTGCGTTGAATTTTCCCGGACGGAAACACGCAACGCACAGCTGCAAATTAATCCCAGCCTTGAGGAAGACATCAACTCTATTATATCCTACATATTTAGAACTTGAAATACAGTTGAACTCTTTTTGTAAAACGAGCTTTGTGTTTAATTTGGTTGGAGGACCCTCAGAGACTAGTGAGGTTGCGACATTTAACAACTACAGAACTTGATTTTTGTGCTTCCTTCATTCAATTTAGAGAATTCCTTAATGTGGTATACCCGCATGCACCTAATTTGTCTTCATACGCAACATAATTCCAAAAGGAAATCCAAATATTCTTAAAGCACAAAATTCCGTGTAGTAATAAGCTTCTTCTTCAGTTTGCAGCTTTTTTTTGTCTTTTTAACAGGCAAAATTCTCTCAAATGGCTCGATTTCTTATTCTTACTCCACGTTTATACATCCTACCCAGAAAAAGTAACTTTTCGAAAGTTTCCTGTAAATTTTAGAATCTCTGCCTTAATCTTGTTCCTCACAAATCGATAGCCAGTCAGACTTCAAAATATCGACAAGCCTGCGACATGCTCGTTGTGCCAGCGGTGAAACCGCGAGACAAGTTGCGCGAGCAGCGAAGCTGCAGCGCAAAAAACCGAAACACGAGACAAGCTAGAGATTCAGAGATAGACGTCTCTCCAGTTTTTTTGTTTGTTTGTTTTTTTCTTTGCGTTGTCAGCCCAGGTTCAATCATCATTGTTTTGTGTCCCTTCACGCAAGCTGAATCTATTTTTCACCGGGATTTTTGTTACCGATCAAAGCCAAAAGCTAAATATTTGTAAGTAACTTTTCGAGTATGTGGGTTTCAAATGTGGGTTAGATATAAGCAAACATCATTCACCCTTTGTACTGTAATTAATACCATCGATAGCGAACTTTACTCTCTTCTTGCAAAAAAAAAGAAACAAATGAATAATAACACAAGCGCAAAATTAAAACTTTCCCAGGCAATCACCATAGCAAAGTACATATTTTTTTACTAATGTTTATTTACATTGAATAGACATCTAGTGCTCGCAGTGTTATGTACAAAATTGAATTCAATTTTCACACCTAAATAAACTCTATTTATACATTGTTTTTTTTTTTTTCACTCCCTGCCGGCGTAAAATACAATCTAATCTTCTTCCCAACTTTTGCACTGATGTACATTGGAGGTCATACATTTGTTAATTCCTACTGTACCTAGATTAAATAAGTTACAAGCAAAAACATCTATATAATCTCATGATGTAGAACATTTATAAGTCTTAAAATCATTCTTTGTCTCGTTGTGTCACTAGTGAACTCTTTCAATTCAAGTATGTACAGTTTGTGGTATTAGTTATTGTTTATAACCTCAATACATCTTTATAGAACAAAGAATATAGAAATTCAGTTCCCGAACGTAACGTGTTTTTGTGTTAAGTCTGTTAAATATGAGATAGAAAATTTGTGACAAGTTCTCACACACGGCTTTAACATAGCTAAAGCGAATTTTTTTTTGGTTTTGGTGGCAATTATACACTGTATGCAAATGGCAGCAAAATCGTTCGGATTTCATCTTCTAGAAGCTTTCTCCGTAAGCAACTGTGGAGAAAAGAGGAGAATGAGAAAGGAAAACTAAACGGAGGGTAGGGGGGAGGGGATGGACTAAGATGCACAACCTCCCCCCCCCCGCCCTTTTCGCTCTTCTTCAGTTTTGGGACTATATCATTCATCCCCTGAGAAAGGAAAACTTAATAGAGGGGAAGGGGGACGGGAAAGATGCACGACCTTCCTCCCTCCCCTTCAAGGAAGGCTAAACTTCACACACTATTCAATTTTAATTTCTCACTCATTAACACTTGCAATTTCTAGCTGTAACTTCATTTTTCTATGACTTGATGATGCCAACTTGACGGCACGCAGGAATCACACAAGGAACAATATACGGGTAAATAGAAACTGGGTAGGTCATGTGACTTGGACTGACCAATGGGGCTTGAATGATTCGGAAACCCATCGGAGAGCTGGCCAGCGTTGTCTGGGGCAGTGTGAGCGAGTTGGTTCGCACGTAAGGTATAGTGGGAAGTTCCTGCTTGTCCTTTCCTGATTCTTCATCTGTCTTTGCAGGTGCTAATGGTGGCGTTTGAGCCTTTGATGGGGCGTCTTGTGAAGAGGAGCTCTCTTTGGCCAGAGGTGGTTTCACAAATTTGTAAACAAGTCTTTGTCCATTTACCTGAAACGGAAAAGAACATAAAATAAGATAAATATAATTTGCTTTGAGCAAACTTGTACAATAAGAAATCCAACATGCTTTGAGAAAAGAACTGTGTGTTACTTTGAGTTCTGTTTATTTCCTTATTTTAGTTCCTTTTTTTTGTTGTTTGAGTCACGGACTTTCTAATTTTAGTTTGAAAAAAGCAACATCCTTCTTAGCTTAAGGTCATATTTTTCAGTCTTCAAGGATCTGTTTTGCGGGAAATTAAGGCCTTAGCTTACCTACCCTACCCCTCTAATTCACGTTCTTGACCTCGTAAGAACTGCGTGATACATCCCTCTTTTCAAAACTGTAATTTGTATGAAGAAGTTTTCCTAACAATGACATAATTTTAGATACCTTTTTAATGATCCCTTTTTGGTAGTAGTATCTCAGTGCTCGGCTAAGCTTGTCATAATTCATGCCTGGTCGATGTTTCAAAGTTCCCCACCTCCTCGCTACCTCTTCTTGATTTTTTAATTTGAACTCTCCTGCTTCGCGATTGGTCCAGCAGATCATGTGATCGCATTTTTCATCCAATAGGAGATTGAGTAAAAACTCCCAGAGATGGATGGCAGTTTTTGGGGGTTTCCTTAGACTTTCTGTGAATAAACGAAAAATGAACGTTTTAATACATTTTCGATTAAAATAACACGTCAAAAATAGGTTCCTTCTGCCAAGATTTCACACTTGGGCTGGTGGAAAAGCTGGTGTCAATTATAAAACTGTTTGGCGTCAACTGCTAATAGATCTAACCGAAAAAGCCAATTAGAAGATTATCCTAATCATTTGTGACATCGTCTTCCGCTGTAAGCTAATAATATCATTGTCATCTTTGCAACAAAACGAACTCAATCGCTAAAATTAAAAGTCAAAGCGAATTCTGCTAGCTGGCGCCTTTTTTCCTTGTTGAAAGCAAAACTAAACGTTTTGCGTGTTAATTCGAGTTCGGCGAGAAGAACAAGTCCGTGACTTCAATGATATATTTCCTGAATTTTTGGTTGGTATTCATCACGAATTTTTCTTAAAATCGTGAAACTCGGAGCACTTGGAGTAGTTTGTTTTTATTTCTCTGTTCCTCTGGCCTCAGTTTTCCACGCATCTAGGAAAATTAGGTATCTACTTACCAAAAGACATGATGCTTTTTAGAACTTGTACTTGCTATAAGTTAGTCTTCTTTTCTGTAACCAAGAGGACACGAAATAATTAGGAAATATGCAACTGTCGCAATGATACTTTCTGGTACGTTTCAATGGACTTAAACCTTCGCTAATTCCGCAAAATATTTGCCACTGTTGAGCTTTTTCACGAGTACAGCACGCGGATTAGTGTGTGCTCTTATTCCCGTGAAAATATGCTTTTGTCTATCGGACAAGAGCGGAAGGAAGTCTAATGACCTCCTTCTTCACCTTAAGCGCCACAGGAATCTTACTGGCGCGCGCGCGTTTGTTTGCTTCGACCAGATGTAAACGGAATAAAACCTTGGCCGACAACTTTTGTCCAAAGGTTTTCGCTGTAAATAAAAAGCTATCCGAAAGACGAAAGCTGCGGACTTTACTACTGGACATAGAAATCATCAATTTCCAATAGCGAATAAAACAAATAGATTAAAAATTTCTTAGGAGCAACTCTATGAGTAAAGTTGACGAAGTTTGACTACTATTTATATTTTCTATATCACCTGCTGATATTTTCTTCAAATCCTTGGCCAATTACCATGAAAGAAACCTTTCTAAGAATTGTATGTTTTAGGTCTTGATAACAAACTGCTTCAACAGGGTCAAATTTTCGCCCCCTGCCAGTTTTCAATCACCGTTAAGACTTCCGCTATCGAAGAAACGCAAAAGTTTGCTCAAGTCTTCCTAATATCACCAAGAAATTTTCTTAAACGGCCGGAAGCTCACGTAAAGAGAATGATTTTCATTTTTCACGGATTTGCAAAGAAATTTCCTCAGGACTAACAAATCCGGCAATCTCTCGTAATTTTTGCAAAGGCTAAAGTTCTGTCTCGTTGTTTCAAACTTACATTTAAGCCGATCTCGAATTCTGCGATTTTTCGCCGATTTTTGTGGTGTAAAATTAACGGCTTAGATAAAATGAACGTGACTGCATTTCTTGTATGTACAGAGCTGTAGATTGTTAAGGCAACGAATCCACTGCTTTCAAAATAAATTTGCTTCTCAAGAACGTGAACGAAAGCGAACTTATTGGAAAATTAGAATTTCGCAAACTTGACAGCAAGGATTCAAACTCAGCTCAAAAAATCGCGGTAAATGGATCACAAGTTCGATTTGCGTGTTGCCAGCACTGCTTCGATTGCTCGCGTACGACAGCGAAAATGTCACGAAATTCGAAATGGCAATGTTTTCAAGCGCAAAGTGACAAAAATTGCATTTAAGTGAAAAGAAGCATTAAAAGGCCAATAATATTCAACTGTACCTGTTAGGATCGCCGTTTCACGAGCGTAGTAGTAGCTTAGCTAGTATCGAAACACAATATTTAACTGCCGTGTGGGCGACTTGAAGTTTGTTTATATGCCAATGTGAAGACTTCCTGTTTATGTCATGGTTCAAACAATAGGCTAACGTGGGCGGAAGTGATTGTGGAAGTGTCATGTCACGCATAGCAATTACTTCCTCCTTGTCAATCGAACAAAAAGCAAATTAGATTGAGAATTAACTGGCGCGTGCTAGGAATACAGAATAATGCTTCTTAGTACGGCGTCATCGGCAATCGTGGGTTGCATAAGATGATATAAAGAAGAAAACATACGCTTAGCGCTTGTACAGGGTTTCAAGCTTCCACGAAATTAAAATTCAGGTTATCCCCGAAGTTATCAAAATATATTATTACAGAAAATGTTAAGAATCTTGAGTTTCTTTATGAATCGTCTCTAGCAGTGTCTGACGGAAAAGACTTGCCCAGGCCGACGGAGTATGTTCCGGTAGTTCTTTTTAGATTTTTGACCAGAAGTAATTTTGCGTTCATGTTTTCCTACTTTATTAATACACACAGGAAAAAGGAAGCAAGAAAGAAGGGAAGGCTTGAACTCGCTGAAATGCAATATAAATTCATTCCCCGTAGAGTCTCTTTCGAAGTCCTTAGTTCGGAACACATTGAGTAAGGGTTATTTTTAAAAACGTTATTGTCCCGGACGTTTAGAAGCCTTGCAACGGAAATTCAGTTTGTCATAAACGAAACTTTTTTTTTTGTCAAAATATTCTGTAGCTGTCTAGGCAGTTCACAGCCCGAAGCTAGAGTTTCCTGCTTTTTTAAAGTTTATTTTTTATGTATATGACATCTGGAATTCAAGTCCTTCCTCATATACCGTCAGGTATCTGTTATTTTATTGTATTTTTTCTTTTCACAAAGTAAATGTAACTGCAAAAAGAAAATATCAAACCATCATTAATCTTGTGATTTTCGTCATTTCATGTTTCCAGTAGCGTGACACTTACAATAAAAGCTGATTAATTTATTTTGTTTACTTAAGCATAAGTTAAAATTTTTGACTAAAATTTACCGCCGTGAAAATCATCAAGTTTGAATGGCATCCCATCTCTCTCCCTGTAGCAACTTGCAGCTTCTTTTGGAAAATTAGGAATGGAGCACGACTTTGAGAAGATGGAACCTGAAAACCGTAGATGTACGTGCCTCGGGGAACATCACTCCCAAACGTCTTTTGTTTGGAATGACAACCGCCTTGTACGCTTTGTTTCCCTTTTGACACTTCCTTGTCTCCTTGACAAGCATGTTCCGTTGAAAATATCTGCTCTGTGCAAATTTTTATTCAGTTTTCAGATAAAGTGTCGAAATCGCAGACATCAGTTTCTGACAAAGAAGGATGTAGAATTGATAAATTAACGAGCCTACCTGTTCCGGTTGTGAATTATCAGAAGGGAAATTTTAACTTTACGCTCGTGTGGCGTATATATACATGTTGGAAAGTGAAGACTGAAAAGTAAGATTGTGAAGTAAAACTTGATAAAAACGGAAAATCCCGACAAATCCAGAGGTCACTTCCTTCGTCTGAGGCCTCCATGAACCTAGCACGCTTAATGACATTAGGCTTGTTTCCTGAACTGATAATCTGATCCAAGATATTTTCTGCCTCAAATCTGATTGATAAATAGCAAAGGGAAAACCTCTCGAGGCGAGGTAAAGGAGAGAACGCTTATAGAACGCTAACAACTAGTTGTCCCAAAATAATGATAGCTGCTATTCATAAACTTTTCGTCACAGTGTAGAAATTAAATTTCCTGCACATGTTCCGCTAAATTTCAACGAAATCAGAAATGTGTGGTCATATCGCAGTGCTATCGAACAATAGTCGTATACCCGGCCATTTCTTCAGTTTTAAGACAAAACGGACTCGACTTGTTACTAAACGTCACTGACAGCCAACATATCACTTTAATATTTAGCATCTGTGTTTGCTACAGGAAAGTTTTAGATGCAGTTTTGGCCTTCCGGTAAATCTAACTCGGTGCTGATGTTTTTGGAAGTCTCTCTAGATTATTTATAGGTGAAATTTGGCCATAAATCTTTCCTCGTATAGCGGGCAGTTACATAATCAAAATGCATCATCATTATTTCTAGAAACAAATCTATTCTCGACATATAATGTACAATACAAAACGCTTACCTCAGCAAAGACTTGTGAAATTCTAAATTTAACGGAGTCTGATCGGTTAGTGGAGAGTTTCTTTGAACTAAATTCAAAATCTCACATGCGTTCGTCGGCAAAAACTCAGATAGTGGCAGAGAGCATAATCAGGTAGACCACAATAACAGGAACTTGTAGTCAAGCTTCAGTGACAAGTTGTTATCCAACGAGTGACGAATTACACCGGAAAACACTCAAATTATTTAACGATTAGGGTGTCATGTTGTGAGTTTAGTCTAGTTCAGTGGAGCGCAGGCAAATATCAGTATAAACATGGCAACGGATCAAAATGAATTGGCTCTGATATTATAAAACATAATATAATCCTTTTTTTGCTCAGGATTTCAAAGCCTGCCTGGTTCAGTATTCTGATCTACTCGCACTATGACCTCCCCTAAAAATATGATTCTTTTCCAGCTCACTTCACCGTTATTTTATCGTAATTTAGAGCGGAACTTTTCGTTTGACAGGTGCAACTGACAAACCCGTTATGAGGCGTGGGTGGGGTGTTGGGGGGGGGGGAACCTCATGCTGATCTGGAACAGGGTACAGAGACGTTCCACAAGGGGTAAATTCTAGATCTTGGGGGAGGGGGGTGAGGAGGAAGTGGAGAAGGAGGGGGTCCGGAGGTCATGCAGATGGCGGAAGAAAAGGAAGGGTCCCTTTTATTGGTCCCGGTGGGATACTCCCTTAAGGTGGTCTTATACCTAAAAATTTTTTTTTTTTTGCAAAACAACTCTGTGGAACAGTTTTGGTATCACGTTAAAGGACTTTGCACTCTGACTTCAAAAATGAGCTTTTCCAGCTCACGTGCCACAATAGTTAATGAATAACTAGCTCCTTAGTGTTAAAAAGTGTTCATTATAAACACGATAACATAATAATTAATGGTTCGAGAAGTATGGAATTAAGTTCATCCTGTCCATAAGCAAGTTGTCCAGGAGACAAACCTCAGAAAACAGTGTTTTGAGGGGGTTTTTCTCGTGAAATGTTGAAAAAGTATATTAATATTAACTAATATTAACTATATTAACTAAATAACAGGAAAAAAATCCATAAATTGCAAATTTTGGAGGTTTAAGACCTAGATAATTGTGTCCTTCATCAATGTTGAAAATTTGACAACATTCGGTTAAAACCCAGTGGAGATATCGTGTGCGAGATATTGATGATCCGTCTATTTGATCATTTTGAGAAATAAGGCTTTAAAGTTTTACTTCGGTCTCCGAGAGCCCAAATTAGCCCTGTGAACTAGGGGAGGGGGGAGGTTAGGGGCAGGGGGAGGGGTATATTTAAAGGTTTTACATGAATTTTTCATTGAACACCCGAATACACACCAGTCATAGAAATGTTAACCAAGTATAAGGAGCGTATAAGATGGTAGAAGAAATAATGTTCAGGACCATGATGCAAAATTCTCATAACTACACATCTTTAAAGCGTTTGTGTAAAGTATCATTAAAATGTACTGAATTGAATCCATTTTATGAGTACTTTTAGACTGTAGACAATGGTTGCTATGGGTGTTGCTATGTTGAAATATAGCTAGAAGTGTTCAGATTTCTTAATTTAAACGTAAATTCAGGAGTAATTAGAGGAAAATCGTTTCAAAATACGATTTACAAATGGACAGGGATGTTGAATCTTCATGTTCCAAAAAATGGTTTTCTGGAGAAAAATTCATATCTGAGAGTATAAGACCCCCTTAAGTGGCCCTCGTGGGGAGGCTCCGCGCGAAAGGGATACCTTTATCGAGGGTAGGGATTTCACAAGTTGAGGTATATGAAAGGGTTGGGAAGTCGAAGTATCTTGACTCCCACGACAACATGAACTGAACAAATAATACTTGTTTTTTTGGTTAACATGCTAATGCTTAATGTTCTTCCGTAATATTGTTCATTAATTCGAAGGGTTTAGAAAAGGACGCAGAGTTCTCCCTTTGTGACGGGGGCACCTTTCTCTGTCAAAAACTACCGATGACCTATTTATCGCGTGTTGTCTCCTGGGCAAGGAATTTAAAACAGCATAATTGTGCTCTGAAATAAATTCGCCATTTTTCTGTATTCTTTCCCCCAGTGACACTCGACGATTCAGTGAGGCAACATTTCGTGTACCATGGCGCGCTAGATGATTTTTTAACACAACAACTACTTCGATGCAGTATTATGTTGCAGGTATTTGAAGTGCTTTCACAAACATGCAACGTTGTTGGACCAGTTTTTAAGCGGATGCTGCAAGTTTCCCAAAGAAACTAAGACTTGAGTGTCCACTAGCTGGTCTCTGTAGCAACTTTCTCGTAGATGAAAAGTTTTTACGTTTGCTGCAAAAGTTTCTACTCCAGCTAGAAGTTGAAAAATTCATAGTTTCAATTTTCTTTGTTTAGCAGTTCCTCTTGTATCATAAGAGGTAAAAATGAATGAGAAAATATCCTCTATTTCAGCTTATTTTAGACACTGTGGTCGAAGTATTGTCCCAACTGCACAGTCAATTAAAAGAGGTCCTCTCAAGTCCCATCCCGCGGGATCCCACGCGTGATGGAGATCCTTTCGGCGTTTCGGCCCAGTCCTTCCTGTTCTTCTCAAACCATGGAGGGGATCTGGCACGAGCCACATCAGCTATCCAATATGGCGGCCTCCTCCCTTTGTTCGATCATTTAATCATCCGAAAGTTCGAATCAAAACAAAGCTCAAATGGCCAAAAATAATCCTGATCCTAGCGGGCATAAAATCTTGGCGTATTTTAGTGTTCAACATTAATTATTTTGGACATGGCAAGAGCTTTGGACGAGCGATCTAAGAAATTCATCGATGCGGTTCAATCTGACCTGAGAGCTTTGTCCAACGAAACGAGACGAAAATTCCAACCAGTTAAAGAGGTAAGAAATATATTTGACACTTTCAAAAAACGGATTGAAAGCTCTTCATATTCAAACAAAGAATTGAGAATTTTCAAGTCGCGTGTGCCCGCCAAAAAATTATAAGTTTAAGCTATAATTGATCTTGACTATTTTAAAACTTGTGTTTGTAAATGTGATATTGGCCTCTGTTCTTGACAGACTTTTCCCAAATGTCCGTGTAAATGTGTTTTTTTTTTAACTGTTACAGGCGGCAGAAGCTGGGATTCTACGCCTCAGAACGATTAGTGCTGCCAAGGCAAAAAACTTGAAGATCACAAAAGGTAATAACTAATAATAAGTCATTTTGATATCAGCTGTAACCCCTTTAACACGCCATGCATAATAAACACACAATGACTGTCCCCGCGGGGAATATGGAGTGTTATTTCCCAGTGAAATGATAATAATCTCAATGTTTTCCTTTTGGGAACACTGAAGGGCTTGGGGAAACAAAACTTATTTTCCCATGGGACAATTATCACATTCATCAAGTATTGTTTTATACCCCAATTGAAAAATATACATTAAAACTGCATCGTCTATTTTATTGTTCATAACTAAACCTTCTTTTAGTTGAAAGAGGGGAACAAATTACGAATAAAACTGAACGTTTTCTCACAACTTCGTGTCACCACACATTTGTTTGTTGTTTTACTGCCGTTTTCAACACACTTGTTGTGATTACTAACCAAGTTTTAAGCTTTTGTTGCATTAGGGAGTTTTGTTAGCCTTTAGGAATTTTGAGGTGTGATTATTTGAACAGTAATCAGTCAGTATACTTCTTTGTGTTATGCTTCATTGTGTTCAGTAAATTAAAACTGGGAAAGTAATACGAATTCAAAGTAACAAGTGATTTGAAAGTAATACAAGCGTGCATGAAGTATGTGACTGACCTCAAGGAGCAGTGATTGAACTTCCACATTGCTTTCTACGTGGTTTAAACACTCTTCCTAAAACTCATGAATGATGTGAATTCGATTTAAAATAGAAAGCTTTACAGCATAATCTTGGATACGATTTTAGAGCCACATAGATTTGAAAAGTTCAAGAGTCAAATCTCTAATGAATGTGGTAAACAAATAACAGGGTTCAGCAAATGCTTCATTTGAGCGCACAAAGTTTTGCTTGGCTATTGTTTCTGCATGCTTGCATGTTTGCATTACAATAGGCTATTTAAATCTCACGAGAATTTAAAGCAGTGGAACTTATAGTTTTTTAAGCTCTCACGAGACGAGACTTGAGAGGGTGGTAACTTACTCTTGAGCAGTGCTGTAGAGAACAAACTGATTAACGTCCTGCATGCTTGAAATCTTAATAATTATATTATGCTTATTAAACTGTTTGTTTCTTATAAACATCCTCATAAGCTTCTACTGTTGTAAATGTAAAACATGTCCAGGGCTGTCATTAAGTTTCGAGTCACCTGTAGTCTTATTCTCCACACCTGTAGCAAATTTGTTACTTTATGGGTGAATTCTATCAACAACAGGCAATTTTACCTGTAGCATCAAGGGAAAATCAAGCGTACTCAGCCATAACAGGCATACCGGGTTACGGCCCTTAGTGACAGACCCGCATGTCATTTAAGTTGCTTATTTGTTTACCTGTATCAGTGATTGCAGATGAAACTGAGATAGTGCAACCATTCTTGCTTGGCTGCGATACCAAGAGTCTGCGTGTGGTACAGATCTCACTGACGGGTCTTCAGCGGCTCATAAACAACGAGGCTTTATCTGAGGTTTGTGTTTACCGATTGGTTGTCAGATGGTCAGTTGCTTGTTGAACCATTCAAGAAGGAATATTTAAACTAACATTATTCAATGTTTTGACACATTGAATTTTGATTCTTGATAATGATGCTTGATGCATTGAAATGTTGAATGATGTTACAGTACTTCAATTGTTTTTTGTTGTTGGTTAAATCCATTCTCATGTATACCTACATGACCCCTATTAAGCAGCCATCTATTAAATGGCAACCCCTATTAGGCAGCCAGTAATCAAAATCCCGATGAGGGCTTTTCTACTGTTTTTAATTCTATGAAGCAGCCAGCCCCCTTTAAGGGACCACTACCCATTTCTCCGAGGGTGGTTGTTTAATAGGGGTTGAACTATATATTGTTGAATTCCCGGAAAATTATTTTGCTTCCCTGCCCAACCTAAGGAAGGTAATAGAACATTCTGAGAGGAATCGAGGGTGGGGATCAAAAGCCTAGAATATTTTTAAACAAAATTATAAAGCTAAACTACAATAGAATTTCCATGGATAGGGACAGGGGAGTGACCAAAATCAAAAACCTTCTGTGGGAGGGGTGTGGGTGTTTTCTGTTGACATAATTATTGCCCTTGGAAGGAACATCCTTGACTTTTAGCATCTTCTTCTTGAGGTTTTGGTTCTGGATTTCTTTTCAGTGGTTCTAAAATATCATGGAATTTGTATGGTTTTAAGTGCTACTGTGTATTAAGTGGTTGCGTCTATCAAGTTTTTACATTAAGTAACAATTGCTTGCCCTTGTTTTCAACTGGGGTAGTACGTTGTTAACTTGGTTGTGCTTACATGCTAGTTATGCAATGCTTTCGGGTGATATATCATGGAATATTGCATGAGTCACTTCGTGACTATTTTCTCAGACTACACACACAACCTTTAGGCAAGAAAATACAAGTGACAAGTAGGATATTCCCTGGTATACCATGAGAGAGCATTCCATAACTGTTTTATACCATGACATAGAAAATACAGTGGCCAATGTCCACAATCAATGTGACATACGAGGAGCATGTGATGGAAAGGTTGGATGTAATACATAAACAATAGCCTCCATTTGGCATGAGAATGTGCTTGGATATTTGTCCATGGACATTATCTGCTCCGAGAAGCAACCAGTTTTGCGAGAGCTTGAAGAAAACTGGGAGCTTCAAGGAACAGATAATGTCCAAGGACAAATATCCGAGCATATTTTCGCCCCAAATGGAGGCTACTGTGTTTATTATTCTCAAATATTATTCACAACGAGTGCAGTTTTGAAAATTGGGGAATATTCTCAGATATTTCCAGTTTTAGCTGGGGAATATTCAGTCACGTGACACGTTTAGACCAATCGCACGCGAGCGAAAATATTTGATGGATTATAATGTTGAATATACAATGTTCCTGTATTCTGTATTCTGTATTTTCTATGGCACGGTATAAATGTACAGTATGTACACACCTTTAGATAAATTATGGGTAGTTCACTCACTGCCACACAGACCAGCATTCATACACGCTGTATAACTCTATCTCTATAAATGTCAACACCTCTGTTTTACGTACACACTCAGCTCTGGGCCTGTGGTGTCCATAGTCAAGATAAGGGTACTTACTATATACAATTTACATTCTGACTACAATGATTGATCTCTTTTTACAGTCGTCTGCCGTAAATCTTGTCAGTGCGTTATGGCAGTTGATGGAGGGAGGCTTGGAAGAGCTACGAATCCTTCAGACAATTATTCTTCTCATAACAACGTCAAATATTGTTCATGGGGAGTGCCTCGGAAAGGTCTGTCACCTTTTTTTTGCCCGTAAAGAGATTCAGAATCTTACTGGCATGGTATTTATTAATAACGTATTACTGGTATATACATGTACAGTTAAAGGGAGTGTTCATTATTTATGGTTTGGGGGGGGGGGGGGTCAGTGTTTTTTAGAGCTCCCCTTTAAAGTTTTGTTTGACACCCTCTTAAGACAAAAACAAACTTAATGGCCCTACTGAACTGATCAATGAACTATGCTTTTATGATCCCCCTCCCCTCCCCCTAGCACCACTGCGACCTCCTTTTACACACAGCTAACTAGACAAATAAATAAATAACTGTGTTTATTGTACCTCTCCCAATAACCATGATTATTAATTCCATCCCCACCCAAGGAAACCATGGATCCCTAGTAAGAATTAATTATCAAGTTACTGGAAAAGGAAATAAGTTATGCATTAATAGACTAAATAAACAGTTCTATGGGGGTTTCCTGTTTAAAACTAGGAAAACTTAAATTACAAACCTCCCTTATTGTACAGTTGAAGTTCTTATTGGTACCATGGGTGTAAGTGACCACATGAAATCCTGTTTATATTCGTGGTAAAATTTTTTGTTAGTAAAATACTTCTCTAAGGGATGACTTGCATTCCAAAACGTTTTAGCATCATGTTCACGAAAGTTCTTGGAGGCAACCTTCTTCTACCATTTCAGTGGGTTGTTGCTAAGAAGAAGATCATTCTCCTTGTTGTAAGTGTCCAGCTCCAACACTGACCACTTAGTCTCTGACAAGAGAGAGGTAGTCATTAACAAGAGCTTTTAATGTAAGTAGTTATTCTGTTGCTCTCCTAAGGCCATGGTCTTGTGCTTCAAGTTATATTTCATAAAAGATGCAACAATTTGTACGACTGCTGCAGCAACTGTCAGACAGATGGTGTCAGTGATATTTGAGAGAGTTGTCACAGAGGACAGTCAAGGATTAGGTAAAGAAATTTCACTTATTTTTACAGTCAACACCCGATGAAGTTTCGTCTATTGATCGTTAACAGGCTTTTAGCTAGAATTTGAAAAGTGGCTGTGCAAAATGTGCTATAGGGTCTGCTCAAATGAGTACTTTATAAGGCAACATGCATGTATGAAAAATAAACCAATTTTCTTTAGAATGTGGCTGTCCACAGGACACCTGGACACCCATCTTGCTAAAAGTCTGATAGTTCTAAGCAATCCCTTGATATATTTTTGACAACTTTTTGTTGGCTTCTCTTTAACCTGGCCAATCAAGGCACAAGAATTTTTAGCAGAGTTGTCAAGTTCTTGATATGTTTGCTGTCTGACAATTTTCAGTCAAATGAACTCATATAATAATCGGTTACAACTGATGTGATCAGTCACATGACTTGCACTTTGATCACAACCTTGCTGCATAATGTTGTCATAGACTGAGGTGATTTGTAATGAATCTATTAAAATAAAATTATATTACCGTTACATGTATATTACATTACATTAACTGTACTAGCACACGATAGTTCAAAAGTGAACAGTGATGAGTGAAGTACACTTCAGAGTTCTTTGCCGACTGAGTTATCGTCATTATGTTTATAGTTTTTGGGTCCAATCTCAGGCCATTGTTGATTGGCAGAAGAATTATGAAACTGTACGTAATGAAAGAGATCTAATTAGTATCAATACTAAATTGTTAGGTCCTGATCAAATGCCGCATGATATTTGATGATAGCTGATCCTCCCCTAACTATCATCAACTATCATATGCATGGTCAAACAGGAAAAACTATCATTAACTGCCATGGAGAATTTGAACGAGTTCAAAGTGAATGATAGTTGATGATAGTTGACGATAAAAATTAATGGAGGTGTGTTACAACTATTGTTGACTTACATGTACATGTACACGGATCATCATGGGTCATTTTACCATGGCTTTACTTGGAACCTAATATTTCAGTTTGTCATTTTCAGCTGCTCAGAAAGTTGAGGACACTGCAGGATCCATCAGACATAAGAACTGTCCTGTCAGTCTCCACCCATGTGCTCGGGATGCTTATCTACTTTTTCAGGTAACTAATCTGTTTCTTTATTAAATGGCAAGTTTTCAAGAGAGCCAAACTGACCTACGGTAATGTGGCTTATCCAGTTTCTGTAACAAAAAGTGACTGGGAGTATTGCTTCCCAACCCCCCTCCCTTCCCCCCTCTGGATGCCAGTCCATTGTGGGTTACATTCCCCCCAGCATTTCATCAGGTTGGCCTAATAATTTGCCAACATCCATCAATTTTCATCAATAGTCTGGGTACGTAAGAAGTGCTGGGGGTCCCTATCTTCAATTAAGGATCTTTGGCTGGTCTTTGAACTAGATCTTCAAACTTAGTTCTTTTTCAAGGATGTAAAAAGGTTTTCCTGGCACCAGGGTTATTCCATTCTTGTTTCGAATGCCAGAAAGTGCAGTTAAGTTACTATATATGCACAATTCAAAGTGACTATGAATTCAATCTATGGAGATACCAGAATGACCTAGCCACTTAAGAAAATTTTTATTACAGCTGACTTTAGGATGAATTTTTCTTTCTCTCTATTTCAGGATTTGTGTCAACTTACAAATGGAGAGCAACCCTACTGGTTGATTGGTATCATTGAGATGACAAGAACATTTGGGTTGGAGCTTCTAGAAAGTGTGCTCAAGGGATACCCAAACATTTTTCTTAAAGTATGTTGAATTTTTACATGTATCCACAGGTAGTACAGTAATTAGCACATGTTAAACAAGGCCTTAGATGAGAGTTCATTTACCATAAGATTATGTATTAGAAGATGTATTAACAGTTAAATCTCATACTTTCTGTCTTTCACAAGATTGTTTTGAGGCATTTCATGATACAGATTTTGTAATGTTCTATCTCACAGCTGGTTTCGGACACATCTCTAAATTAATTGCTTAGTGTGCCCTTGGAAAACATGTAAACTCTGAAAATGTGAACTCTGGTTGAAATTTCACAACTGCTTATTAAGTTGTGTGCATAACTGCGATGATCAATCATGACTTCATATCTTTCTTTGCAGTTCAAAAATATGATCTTTCATATATTCACTTGTAGTTTGGTTTTATGTTGTAGTTAATTATTTTTAATAAGCAAACATTTGGCGAGACAAAGACTGTCAGTTACTTCGTTGTGACTCAGGTAGCGTTTGATTTCTTTTTGTTAATTAAATTTTTTTTTTCCTCAGAATCCTTTGGTTGTTGAAATTTTGATTTGATGGCTGTGTAAAATACATGTACAGTAAATCATTAGTTAGGTTAAGAATTTTGGCATTTGCATATCATTTGTCATTAAGGCACTCTGAAAGAAGTGATGTTTTTTTTTTTTGATAACATTGGAGTTTTTGTTTTTCAGCATCCTGAATTTAGCTTCCTACTAAAGGAAAGAGTCTGTCCACTGATCATCAAACTGTTCTCTCCAAGCATCAAACACCGTGTAAGCTCAACTCCATTGGAGAAACCACTCTATCCAGTGGCGGTCAGACTTCTTAGGATTGTCTCTGTCCTGATAGAAAAATTTTACACTCTTTTGGTGAGATTTTGTTTCTTTTTGGTTCACTTGGTTCAACAATGCTGGCATGCTGACAGCAAATAAAAACCATACCTAACTCTTACAATCAGTTTCTTTAAAACCTATTTTGGGATGAAAACTAGAGATAAAAAAAACAATGATTGAGTGAAATTGAGACATGAGGATTTGAAAAGTGATAAAAGTATGTTCATGAATATGGACTAAGCTTTGCAAAATGAAAGTGCCAAAAACTCAACTACCAAAGGCTGGATAAGACAATAGGACTATGTTAAAAACTACAAAAGACATAAATATAAAGATCAAATACTCTGTACTATAAATACACTAACAGTAACTTTGCGTGGATGGAGTCAGACTGCATGTTCAAAGTTGACTTTAAAAATAGGTCTTTGATAAAAAGTGTCTCATATAAATTAAGCAGTCAAATTAATGCTCTGGCACTTTTGTAAGATCTTAAATTTAAGATCTACACATATGTCACTTGGGTCCCTCCCATGTTGCTGTTGTATATTTTTACTCTGTACCTATCTCATCGATGATCATTTTGCAGGTAACTGAGTGTGAGATTTTTCTGTCCCTCTTGGTGAAGTTCCTGGAGCCAGATAAGCCACAGTGGCAGAGAGCGCTGGCTCTTGAAGTTCTTCATACTCTTACAATTCAGCCAGCCCTACTCAGGTAGTCTTTTGACCATTTGCTTATACTATTACAACTAAAGTGGCTTATTGGATTCAATCTTTGGCCATTGTGTGTACAGTATGGTACATTCTTGGGCAAAACATTACATTGACACTTCCATTCCATTACTGGGTGGGTAGCGGCAAAGTGCCAGGTAATACAGCTGTGTGACAAAATGCTGTTAACGAAATCAGTGTGATGGACTAGCATCCCATCCAGGGGGGAGTAGCATTACTCATAGAAAGCTTCAGTAGACCTACACTGTAGAACTCCTATGAGCTTCCCCAATTTGCAAATCACACTCAAAGTAGCTGCATATGCTCCTTTAATACTAGCGAACTTAAGATTTGAGTACAAGGGCAAGATTGAGTACGAGAACCACTTTTCAGTTCTAGTTTGCAGGCTCCACATTGTCACATCACATACCCATCTCATCCCATGAGCTACCCTCTCTACCTAAGACTAAAATGAAGAGTGAGGGCTCTGGAAACGTCACTGGTTTGAAATTCAAAAATCATGCTTGCACTCAATCTCGCACCCATAGTCCAATCTAAAAGTCCCTATTACAACACAGTCAGTGGCTTTTGCTTCATCACTAGCCACATTATACCATTGCAGCTACAATTGAACTCATCCTTGACACTGTCTCTGTTTCAGGTCATTTTGCCTGTTTTATGACATGCAGGAACACTCTACCAGAATCTTTCATGACATGGTGAATGCCCTGACGAGCTTCACCCAGGGATTATTCACCAACCAGACAACCCACAGCTCATCACAGAATGCGTCACACTTAGCCAGTGCCAACACAATCCAGACTCCATCCAGTGCTCCGCCCCCATCAGTCGTGGCTCTGAGTGCAATGGGTGGGGTCACTCCGCAGCCTGGGTTCTCTTACAGGGGTTCATGGATACCACTGAATGTTATGCCAGTTTATGGTCAAGCTAAACCTGTTTAGTAAGTTCACCCCTCTCAGTTATGTCTGTACCCCTTATTTTTATTCTCATTGGTTTGGAGTGTGCTGCTTAAAGGAGCTATATCAGTTTGTCAGTTTCCACATCTTGAAACATTTAGCCTAAATTTTTCATGTTTGTTGTTTGTAACCTGTGTTAATCTTCTACATCCTTAACCATCCTTGTTCCTTTATGGTTTATTGTTATCTTTTTGTTGTTTTTTATCTTAAGTTAACTTAGTCAACTACTACTCTCTGGTTTCCTTCAATTGAAATGTCATTTTGTACATGGCCAAAATAACTCAAAAATTATGCCATGACTGAACCCCGTTGACAGTCTATTCATGCTTTAGCATGCATCATTGAGGTACATGTATGATGCATGTGGGAAGTTTGAAGAGCACAAACTGGGCACTCAAGAGTTGCTTGAGGCGCAGCTTGCTATTTTTTAAAATCATTTATAGTAAGAGGGTTAATCGCATGTCAAGTCATGTGTGGTGCAGGACTCTTAAATCAGAAGTCTTGCCCATGTTATTGCTGATGTGAACAAGCCTGGCAAGTTTATGACCAAAACAGCGTTGCATGTTTTGAGTTGTATATTGGGAACATTCGTGTTAAGAAGTAGTTTTGGGGTGCCTTTCTCACTATGAATCCTCAAAAATTGTCCACCTAGAAGATTCCCTAGATCAACCAAAAGGAAAGTTCAAGGAATTCACAATTCAAATAATGTTATGCATTTACCAAATGAATACACTTTGTGCAATCTTCAAATTTTTATTGTTGTAAGAAAAGGATCGTACAGTAACACATTTGTTGACTGAGGGGGCAGGCTCAACTAGACTAGAAAAACCCAAACATATTCCTGTCTGGACTTTATACTTACGGGTATTTAATAAGCAGGGCTTGAAGAAAAACTTGAATTCTAGTGTGCCCTTCACACAAGCAGCTCTCAATTTTTGCTTGCCTGGACAAGTCTTAGTTTGCTGTTATTACGATTTCATTGGCACATTTTACTTGTCTGGACCCTTATTTCCCATTCAGCAAGTGAGAATGAAAAGTAAGTTGCCTGGCAGGAAAATCTTCTTGTCCTGGATGGCCCTTTTTTGAGCCCTGATTAAGTACATGTTATTTCTCAGTCTAGAACAGTTGGAAAGGCCTGAG
The DNA here is from genome assembly GCF_964199315.1 of Orbicella franksi. Classification (NCBI taxonomy): domain Eukaryota; kingdom Metazoa; phylum Cnidaria; class Anthozoa; order Scleractinia; family Merulinidae; genus Orbicella; species Orbicella franksi. The sequence goes on along the minus strand of NC_138155.1, from coordinate 23,274,761 downwards.
TGTTCATCAATCTCTGATGGCTACACACTGTCCATTGCCTTCGCCTGTTTGCTGGAGATTGTCAAAAGTCTTGATGTGCTTGTACAAGAAAGCAATGGCTCATCAAATGGGGGAGATGTTATTGGTTGGATTGAACCTGAAGTGCCTGGAACACCTATTGAGACAGGGGTAGGGACTGACACTATCAGAGCTGCAGCAAAAGAAGGTGTAGAAAATGACAAAGGTGGGTAGGATTAGTGCCCTTTTCCTTTCTGTTAAGAGAATCTGAAACAACTGAAAAAGGCCTCCGAGTAAGAGACTTTCACTACTTGAAGTTAACTACCTGGCCCCAGTTGTTCAAAGGCTGGATAATGCTATCCACTGGATAAATTGCTATCCAGTGTGTTGACATAACAAACCATTCTATCCACTGGATAGTGATTTATCTGGTGGATAGCATTATCCAGCCTTCAAACAACCCAGGCTAGATCAGGTTTTGTCCCACAAATGTAGTAAGAACTAAAGCCAACCTTTGCTACTCGGATGTATTTTATGAACACTTTAACTGCTAACCACTATGACAAACTGAAATTATTTTTTTTATATCTTTTTGATGGTGTTATTTGCAGGATCAAATGCACCAGACTTGTTTCAGGAGATGGTGTCGGCTTCATGGTGTGGAGTTTTGGCATCCTTATCTTTACTTTTAGAAGCAAGGTATGTGTTAAGAATTGGTTTCATATTGGTTGTACATGACAGGAAAGAGTTTTTTTGTAGTCTGTTTTTATTTCATGAAAACTGTCTGACTTGCACTGATAAGCAACACCAATACCCCCCAGCAAAATGTTACTCTCTTTCTCTCTTTTTACCTTGGACTGACGAGTAAATATGTTGTAGGTCAAAATGAAATTCAGGTTAAAATAAAATTCTTTTGTCTCTTAACCCTAATTATTCATCGATCATGAATAATCAGGGTTAGAAGACAAAGGAAATTGAGAATCAAACTAGGTTAAAATCATTTTAACCTGAATTTCATTTTGACCTACACCATATACATGTATGTTAATTAACAAACACTGGCAAACTACATGTATTAGTCAGGGGATCTTTACAATCTGCTGGGAGGAAACCTACCCTAGACTACATAGCATCCCTTCCAGAGAGGAGGAGCAATGCCCTTAGTTACTTGATGTTACATGAACAGGAGATACGTACAAGGACCAATGTACCATCATGCCCCTAGGCTTGATTACCAGCTCCTGTTTGGGAAAGGAACCTGCGCTCCTCCCCCAAAGGCATAGACTGGACTCAAGAGAAAGGCAGATATCAAGGCTATCATTCCCACCCACCCACCCACTCCTGGTGATACCAGATCTGTGAACTCCATGATAAGTTTGCCAGTTATTAATTTTTCTTGATATATGACGTATAAACTTTGTTTATTTTGCAGCAATGATGAAACTGCCACAGAAACCATACTCAAATCTTACCAGTTATATGCTAATGTTTGTGGCATCCTGAATCTCACTACTCCGAGAGATGCGTTCATCACTTCACTTTGTAAGGCAGCATTGCCCCCACACTACACCCTGACAGTACTTAATCCCCACTCCGGTACTGCTCAGGTATCTTATGTCAAGATGCCAATGAGTGGGTCTCAGTCCCTCTCAGAATCACAGGGAGGAGATCACAGAGGCATTGGGAGATCACTGTCTGGCTCGGGAGAGACTGGGTCTAGTGCTGTTGTCACAGGGGTCCCACTTGGTTCCAGTCATGGTCCTGTGTCCGTAAGTTGCGTAATTAGCAGTTCTGTTTATTTAAAGTTTGGCAAACATTTCAGATTAAAAATTCTGCCTGACTTTCAAATCATATCAGCACACTGTTATTTTTTATGTCACGTTTTCATAATCCAGTTCAATCCCTATTAAATGGCCACCCTCGGGGAAATGGATATAGTGTTGCATAAAAGGGGTTGGCTGCTTAATAGAGATAAAAACAGTGAAAAAGCCCTCATTGGACCTTTGATTACTGGCTGCCAAATAGGGGTGACTGTTTAACAGGTGGCCACTTAATAGGGGTTTGACTGTAAAATTAATTGCATTGATAACTTTATTATGTAAGGACCCTACATGGAAATTTTTGAATTTCCCCTGAAGGCGACAAATTGTCATGGTACACTCACAGTATTTTGTTTTTATTAATAGTTAACAGCAAAGAACATTCAGTGTATGCGCTCACTGTTAAGCCTTGCACACTGCCATGGAGGAATTCTGGGAACGGCCTGGCACATGGTACTTACAACACTACAGGTTAGATTTTAGTCAATAAGATTTGACTTCAGAAATCAAACAGACTAAGAACTTAGTAAACAAGCTTTGATCAAATTATTGTTGAATCTGGCAGTTTTCCTGTCAGATTTCAATCGATTTGTTTAGGATCAGGTCCACCTAGAATCAGTAAACTTACCCCCCCCCCCCCCCGTCAATATTTGAGTCTACCTGTCAGATACAGGTCTAATTACATGCTCCCCTTTTACTACTATGGAGGAGGTGTGATGGCCTCATTGTTGGTGCGCTTGCCTCCTTATTGAGTGGTCCAGGTTCAAGCCCCTGCCGGGGACATTATGTTGTGTTCTTGGGCAAGGCACTTTACTCTCATAGTGCTTCTCTCCACCCAGATCGGCGAATTTTAAGAAGCTTGCTTGATACTCACCCCTTCCATTTTTTCTCTACAGCATCTGACATGGATTTTGGGTCTGAAGCCGTCTGCAGGAGGGACGCTGAAAGCTATGCCAGCCAGCGAGGCTCCTAACTTGGTAAGAAGTACTTGCTGTTCTTCCTTTGCTTGCATTGCGAGACTGGATTACGATGTAACACCATTAAGAATAGAATAAGGCTTACTATACGTCCTTTGCTTGCACTGGAAGCCTATGGTACTACGCTGAAAGCTATGTCCGCCAGCGTGAACATGATATTAAATGTAGCACTATTTTAGGATCTTTTCATATGTTCTAGGTCATAACCCAAGCAATGATGGCTGAGCTTCCTGTCCTGGCTGCAATCTTATCAAGACTCTTTGAAACATCCAAGTATGTCTTCTGATTACTGTAATTCCTAGCTTCTTGGCACCTTTTGTAACAAATTCTATTAGAAAATCTGAGGGATAAGGTTAGAAATAGAAAAGCGAAGCTGATGTAAATTTTTATAGCTTGTGCAGCCGACCGAATTTTGCGTGACATTGCTTTGTTTGTTTGTTCTATTTTTTTACCATTAATTTATAAATATAGTTACAACATATCAATGTCTAAAGGCAAGGAAGCCCAGGGAAGCCAGTAAGGCTTAAAGATACCTAAGACTTAACAAAAGAATAAAAATGCTTTCTTCGGCACACAAAATTATCATTATTTAGGATAAAAAGTAGTTGAACAAGGCTAAACGCGCAAATGCGCAAAATCAAAGGAAGACAGAAAAATAGCGAAATAAAGCACACACAAGCACACTAAGAGAATTGAAACATACTTATATGGTTATATCTCACGGCTTTTGCAGCCAGTACTCGCAGTCTCCCTTCCAAAACAAGCGCCACTCGCGCAGGAATCCTGCCAGCTACGAAAACCATCGCGCAGATTGTTTGACACGCCCATGACGTTTGGTTCCAGTAACCAAACATGCTGAAGTTAATGTAGTAGCTGTGAAGGATACTGGAGATGGCAAGGTTTCAGAAATAACAAGTCAGTTTTCTTTATTTTTACAGGTATCTAGATGATGTCGGTTTGCACCATCTTGTGGACGCGCTGTGCAGATTATCCACCACTTCAATGGAACAAGCACAGACCAACAAGGTACAGAGACATTTAATTTAAATTGTTCTGATACCCTCTATTGTCTACCTAACACACTTAAGTATAAATCTACTAGCTGCCTATCACGAATGCTGTCTTCTGATTGGCTACGCTACTTACTATCTATTCTGCTGTAGATAGTGACGCCCGCTATTCTGTTGTAGGGTTAGGGACGCCTGCCGGCTGCACCCTCGTTATTTGTCACGCGATAGAAATCGAGAGCGAATAATCTAATCGTCGAGTAGAGATCTCAGACACCCATATCGTGGTTCAGTTTTCTTTGGCATATAATGGCTTTTTTACACGTAAACTTCACATTAATTGATGATTATTCCGTCATCACGTCCCATTATTTTCAGGAACCCTCTCTCTTTGCTGTGGCTAAACTGTTAGAAACAGGTTTAAATAACCTCCACCGCGCACGCGTCTTGTGGAAACCGCTGACGGCACATCTTTTGGAGGTAGGCTCTTCTTTAGTCGCACCGCTAGTTTTGACATTCACTGAAAAAACGTTTCATGATACTATCACGTGTTTGTTTCTGTAGGTGTGCCAGCATTCTCACGCTAAAATGCGCGAGTGGGGGGCCGAGGCTGTGACGTCATTGGTTCGTTCAGCTCTGACGCATGACCATAATCCTCCTTTGAAACAAGACCTGGTAAGCAACTCACGTAACGTAACGTAACGTAACACAACGTAACACAACGTATCAAAACGTAATAATGACAACACAGTCAACTCAAGTGTTGAGATAAACAAAAGTCACCCACGAGACGAATTCAAGTGGCATACTGATATCGATGTTCTTAGTTTGAAATACAAGTCCTGACAAAGAAATTTTTAACTTAGATACGTGTGTTTCTTTTCTACAGCAATTACAGTCGATGCTTCTCAGTCCTCTCCAAGAAATGTCAAATGTCAGCTTTTCGGATATTCGCTATAAGCAATTAGAATGTGTTCTACAGGTAAGAATATGACGCTCTGATGGTTTAATATAAGTCCCTTGTTTTTGTCTTTACTCGTGTCGTCACTGTACGTCAAGGACGCAAAGCGCGCCAAGCGCGGGAAAACGCTCGTGACCAAATCACGTGCATCTGATTGGTTAACTGGTTGACTTCCGTCAAGTATGAACAACTAACACTGAGTAAGTAAGAACAACTAACATTGAGAAATATGAATAAGTTTGTTATGGTCCATAGATTCTTCACTCAACCGGTCAAAACCTGGGGCAAGGATGGCTGTGTGTGCTGGGAGTAATCGGAGCAGCTACTAACCAGCAAGGGTGAGATATCTGGCCTTTTGTCTTGATGTCTGCTTTTCCTGCCTATTTTAACAATGGAGATTTAGACCACCTGTTCAGTTCTCGGACTGCTGTTGTCTTGAGACAAATGTTTTTGATCAGCAAATGACATTCAAATGATACGCCTTTGTAAAACAAATTCCTGCAGTTTGAAAATGAAATAAATGCCGCCAAAGTTATATTCTGTAGAAAAAAGCATGTAAAAGCAGAAGTTTCCTGCAGTATCTGTTACTTTTCTTTCAAGTTTCATAGGAAAAGGTTAGGAAGGTCGGTTAACATCTAAGAAGCGAACAGGCTAAGATTTATGTTGCAAGGTCCTTGACCCTGCAAATCTTTTGTTTTCTGCTCATTGACCATGCAAGAATTACATAATCACAATGTTTCTATTGGTTAGTTGTATGAGCACACATAACCACCTTTTGTATTTTGCCAGGTTTTGTGCAGGGTCAACCCCCAAAATAGCCAACAAAAACATACCACAAAGAAATTTGCCAGGTTTCCTAACCATTTGCCCCTATTAACTATGTTTTATATGAACACTGTCTTTTCTTTTTCTTCAGTGAGGGTCTTATTCGGGTTGCATTCCAAAGCTTACAGCTTGTGGTGACAGATTTCCTTCCCTTGATGCCTTGCACGTGTATCAAGGTCGTGGTGGACGTGGCGGGAAAATTTGGCCTGCAGCCACAAGAGCTGAACATCAGCTTGACAGCCATTGGTCTGTTGGTAAGTTATCACGTGACCCTATTGCTGGGGTTTTGTTTGTGAATGTAGTTGAACCGTTTTATGATCATACTGTAATTAAAGGAGCTACGTCACGGTTTGCGTATCTTGAAACGTTTAGCCTAAAGTTTTCAAGTTCGTCGTTTGTAATCCGTGTCAATCTTCTCCATCCTTAACCATCCATGTTCCTTTATGGTTTATTATTATCTCTTTGGTGTTTTTCTATCTTGGAAAACTTTTATTTTCAGGTTTTCTTCAAGTTAAAGGTAATTTAGTACCCGGTTAAAATAACTCAAATTACCGTGACTGGGTTCCTTTAAGGCCTCCGACGTTGTCATTACAGCCACGTTTTTTGGCCCCAAAAATAACTCAGTCAACTTTGTCTTTTGTGAACGTCTCCCCTCCCCCCCCCCCCCCAACCCTTAATCCGAACACTTTCGTTCTGTGGAATCGGGATAAGCTTCACCTGTGTGGGCCAATTTTCCGGGGGGGGGGAAGGACTTAAGTAAGCTTTGTTTGAAGGGAACTAACTGCCTCTTTTATTTCGTCGTTTCAGTGGAATATTTCTGATTTTCTCTCGCAACACCGAGAGAAGATTCGCACCGAGTTGGAACAAGTCCAAGGTTCCGCGAATGACAACACGAAGTACGACAAACCCGTGCCTCCGTCAGACCGACAATGGATGTGCTTGTATTCCAAACTCGGTGAACTATGCGTCGATCCTCGTCCAGCGGTTAGAAAAAGCGCAGGACAGACGCTGTTCTCCACCATAAGTGCGCATGGCTCGTTACTGGAGAATGTCACGTGGTACACGGTCCTTTGGAGGGTAAATATAACCTTGTTTACGAGTTGACAGTGTAGTCATTGTAAGAGGTGTTAAATGCCTCCTGACCGTACTGTAAAGCAATCATGGAGTCAGAAGTTGCAAGCCACGTGCTGTGTTTACGTGTTAGCTTCGTCTCTTGACTCTACTTTAGCTGAGTCGCCTTACACAAAACACGTTTTCGCTCTTAATCGCATACTTTTTTATGCTTTTTCTCCTATCCTCCATACCAGGGGCCATGCTAAAACGATGTAAATTTCAATGATTTCATCGAAAACGGAGACTTGGAAAACGCTCTCCAATGTGAAGACTCTAAAAACACGGTTCGATCGTTTCAAACTCTGCCACGCTCGTGATGTAGCTGGTTAACTTACCATCATAATGAATTTACTGAATTATTTTTTTTATTTCTCATATTTCACATTAGGTGCTGTTTCCTTTATTGGAGCAAGTCAAAACCATGTCCACATCTGCAGCCGATGTCCCACCCCCAAGTGATGCTGTTAACTCAAAGGGCAAAATACTCATTCACCATTCACGTGATACGGCGGAAAAACAGTGGGCGGAAACACGTGTTCTAACGTTGGGTGGCGTGGCGCGCGTGTTTAACAACCGGCGCCAAATTTTGGCGGGTCTCGATGAGTTCCCGCGCGCGTGGGCGCTTCTTTTGGAGTTCGTCGAGTCTGCGGCGTTGAGCAAGTCCGCTGAAGTTGCACTGGCGGCACTTAAAAGCTTTCAGGACATCGTTCAAGATTCGAGTGAAGCTCAAGAGAGCGCTACCGCGAATTCAAGCCCGGGGGAAAACACAAGGGACAAAAAAGCGGCCAAAGGAGCTGCTAGACTTAAAGTAAAACCTAAATTTTGTCAAGCAGCGGACGAGGACTTGAATCTTTGGACAAACGCTTGGCGCGTGTGGTACAACATCGGAACAACAAGCATGTCAGAAGCACATGTTGTCAGAACAAGACGAGATTCCTCCGGAAAACTTAGCTCTATTAGAACTTATCCTGCGCAGGCCTTTCTGGCAGCCCTGGTGCAGATATTTCCCTCTCTGTTCATGAGAATATACGGCCGTTTTGGCTTAGCCGATTTGCAGAAACTTGTGCGAATTCTGCAGACTTCTGTGACAATTCCCGTGCCAATAGATCAGTCACCGTTTCTAGTACCATCGTTCCAAGATACTGTATTAACACCCTTGCAACACGCAATTTTGGACGCTATCGAGGTTTTACGCGAACCTCTGCCAAACCTCTCTGGGTCTGTTCTTCATGTCTCCAAGCAACCAATGTATCCTACACTATTTTCACTGCTTCTTCAGTTCTTTGACTGCGCTACAGAGCCTCCTCAGATTGATGACTTACCTGACACAGATGGCACTGCCAGACGTAAAAAGAAAGAATGGATTATTCTGTCGCTCACGCCTTTCTCGGAGAAATGTCTTGAGATGGCTGTAGTGTTGTATAGTGAGTGTTTCTCTCTGCCTGCTGTAATGGAGGAGAAAGTATTGGAGAAGATCATCAAGGTATAATATGTGATCAAATCCTTTTTTCTCGTTAAAATTTCATATCAATACATTGTTTAAGGTTAGGTAGACAGGTTGGGAGAATAAAGAAAATTATCAGTTAGGTTAGTGTCTTGATATTCTACCAAATTCTCGTAACTATTCTTAAAAGAAATCGTCTCCTCCCTTCTAGTTGATGGGTTTCTTTATTCTCATCACTAGTATGCTTGACAATGTATTAAAATTGTAAGGAGAAATTAGGTGCTGATCACAGATGACGTGACCTCTGCTCTGATTTTACATAACTACTAACAGAACGTTATTCTTGTTTCCAGTCCCTCCGCAATCCTCTTCATCTCAAGTACAGTTGCTCGTCCCAGTCCACATGGAAGCTTGCGGTGGATTCGTTAATGACTGTTGTTCGCAAAGGACTTAATGTGGCTCTAGCACGGCCAGGTATAAAATTACATAACATGCACTGTGTGCAGTTAGGTTAAAGTATCTCGTGTATTTTGCTAGCATTTAAATTATCTGTGTATATCTTCTAATCATTGTTTGCGGAGCAGGGATAGCACAGTGGTGAGAGTGCTCGCCTCCCACCAGTGTGGCCTGGGTTTGATTCTGGCCCGTTGCCTTATGTGGGTTGAGTTTGTTGTTGTTTCTCGCCTTGCTCTGAGGGTTTTTCTCCGAGTTCTCCGGTTTTACTTCCTCCATCAAAAACCAACATCTCTGAATTCCAATTCGACCAGGATAGATGACCTGCATGAAAAACAGCTAAGGTTGATGTGACTTCCTCTCTAAATATGATATTTAATTTACTGTTGCGTTTCACTTTTTATATGTAGATTCATTTAGATCAATGTGGTATGAGTTGGCTTCGGCGTTAGAGGACTTCCTCTTCTCAGATATGTAAGTTCCTTTGCTTTATGAATTTGTAAATCTCTTCAAGTTAAATCTTAAGTATCTTTATTACTAGTCAGAAGTTGAAACGAAAACGTGCCACCTTTTGTACACGTTCTTTGCTGGTCTCTAATCAGGATCCTTTCTATTAACCTAAACGAAGCCAGTTCCATTTTAAATATGGTATTTAGAGCCTGTGCTATAATAATGTAAACTATAAGTTCTTGAACAATAAGTGTATAATATGACCCTTCCCCACTCCACTGAGATACTTGTTTCATTTTACAGGAGTCCCCCAGAGAATCAGTCCCTTGAACAGCATCAAGCGGATGAGGAACTGGACATCAAGGTAACAGATAGAGAGCAAGACTTTCCACATACCATCTACAATGGTTTAGGTTTAGGTAAAAGTAAAGTCAGCATACGAGTCAAGTGGCCCATCAGGCCGGAGCTTATCCCGGTTTCTGTAGCATGAAGCGACTAGGAGTATTTCTACTCACCCCTGGATGAGGTGCTAGTCCTTCGCAGGGTTACCCCCCAGCATTAAATTCGCCGCTACCCATATGCACACCTGGGTGGAGAGAGCCATTGTGAGAGTTAAGTGTCTTGCCCAAGAACACAACACAATATTCCCGTCCAGGACTCGAACGCGGACCGCTCAATCCGAAGACGGGCGCACTAACCAGGAGGTCACCATGCCTGCATGGTTAAGATTTAAGTGCAGATTGAACCATTCTCCTTTTTTGGTAGAAATCTCGTATTCAAGAACTGACTTAGAAAAAGTCTGAACCAGATTTCTTTTCAAGTATTAAATATTATATGAACAAAATTCTACAAATGTTCTTATTCCATCCACTGAAGAAACATAAGTTTCTTTATCGTCAACATTTTGAGGGAGCAAAACAAAGCAGAACAGGTATTAGAGCGAGTAAACTCTACAGAGGCCTAGGTACTAATAACAATCCATTTGATTGACAGCTTTTGCGCATGATCCGTGAAGAAATTCTGCCCCATTCCGCCGCTCTTCCCAAGGACTTTATGGCTCGGGTCATGGCGCTTTTGAACCGAGGCTCGATACACTCGGCTGCGGATGCCACCTTCAGCGGTACGTGAATTGTTTGATTAATCAATAATTTCTCCGAACCTCTTTGTAGCAAATGCTATAGAAATGTCATGAGAATTTAGGCCATGATCAGTTTAGCAAAACGCGATTAAAAACCTATTTCTCCCAAGATCAGTTATGGAAAATGTATGAAAAACGGTTGGAGAATTTGTTTCCTGGTCAGCTAATTGACGCACTTATTTTTTTTTTTCGCCTGGTAGGTACGGATGCCAACGGATTTCCTTTACGTGAAGAGTTTGCCAAGTCCTGCTTTGAAACTCTGTTACAGTTTTCATTTGTCAATGGAACGGCAGAAGTTGATCAACGTGTAGAGCAGCCAGGTGGGTTGTCGTTGTTCGGAGTTGAATCAAGCACACATACATCAGTTGTGATAACGATACAGTGAAACCCTCGAAATTTCAATCAAAGTTTGCTCGCTAAAATTTCTTCTTGCCTAGGTTGCCTCAGTCGTCCACAAGACGACAACACTGTTTCTCAGTTTAGTTTCCTTTTTTTCAGACGGCAAAGTGTCTGAGTTAGCGTTAGACGCTCTTCTCAGGCGATGTAGCGACGTGCTGGTGAAGTACGTTGAGGACGAGAAACTTAGTGGAAAATGTCCTTTACCCAGGTAAGCTGGTTTCGTTTTATCGCGTATTTTACACAAATGAGTACGTTTTCTGTGATCCTGGCCTGCACTGTCTGACTGACTGACTATCGATCTGACTGACTGGCTGTCTGTCTGTATGTATGTTTAACAATTTCGGTCTTTTTGTTGGTCTATTTGTCTGTTGGTCTGTCTGTCTGACTGACTGTCGTTCGGCCAGTCGGTCGTTCGTTTATCTGTTGGTCAGTCGCTATCTGTTGGTCTGTGTGACGGACTACCGGTCCGTTTGTATGTCTGTCCGTCTGTCTGTCTGACTGAATGTCCGACTGAATGAATGTCTGACTGACTGACTGACCGATTACTGTCTGTCTGTCTGTATGTTTACATGTACTTATGTTTTTTTCATTTGATACTCCACAGAACCCGCATGGCTGAGATGTCCTTTGTTATGAAAGCTATCAGCACATTACTGTCGTCCTTGAAAAGAGCTGTCAAGGAAAATCCTACAGTTGGTAAGTGCCCCCATCATTGTTCACTTCTTTTAAGTGCCCTCCCCTCCCCATTGTTCACTTCCTTAAGGCGAAGAACGACTACGAATTTGGCAGCTATTATAGCTATTTTTTTGTTGTGTTGTAATCGTTTTATAATAACCCTAACCTGTTTCTTTTCCTTGTTGCAGTGGACGGGCGGATCTGGGAACAAGTCGTTGAGCTGTACCCTCGTCTTGTGGAATGTTCTGTTTGTAACTCCACCCCTGTCCGACGAGCCTTGCGGGAGGCATTACAAGAATACGCTGACCTGATAAAACCGCCGATTCATACGTCCGCCATGAATGGTAAACGCTAGGTCAAAGACCGCCCAAATAAATTTGAAGAGTGAAAAGCGAAGGATATATATTAAGGGACTCTGGTTCATGTGAACGGACGAGCAAGATGATACACGGATCTATTGAAATTGTAAAAGAAAGACAGGAAATTCGTAGGGTAACTCCCTGCGCACATGCCTGTAAGGAATCTTCCCCGTGGGAACCTTCCATCCATGTGAGTTGACCAAGATATTTAATTTGTTTTAAATCTGAAGCCATTTGTAAGGAGCTGTCGCGTCATGTTAAGTGATGCTTTGTTTTGTATGAAATTACTTTGAAATCGAAGGAGAACTTTTGCTAGGTGAAAGTGTTTTCCTTTGAATATTTCAAGGATATATTCTCCAATTAGAGAAACCTTGTTCTTCATTTCTTACACTGGACTTAAACAAAACTCGCCGACTTTATTCAACAATTTCAACTCAAAGGTTCATTGCATAGAAATTGTACAAAACTAATGTCATTAAGTTAAAGTTCTTAAAACAGACGTTATTTCTTATGAGCACAAAGAACGTAAGAGAGAATTATCTATTTGTCGAGTATAACTAACGTTTTTAAACCGGATTTTTTTTAATTGAAAACTTTCATCGATGGGTGAAGGTTATTATTTGTTATTTTAGATTAATACTAGATCGTTATTTTTCGTCTCGAATTAAAAGAGCGGTCTTCCCATAGCGTTTGAAAGAGTTCCGTAAACTCGACTCAAAATTACCCCTTCCCTACTAAAAAATACTTTTGCGTAGATGGGTGGCAGCGAACCAATGAGCTGCGCTCTTCAACTTGATTTCCCGCCCTTTTTGCGGCCGGTTGTCCGTGTTTTCCCGCGCTTTTCGAACACTTGGCGCGGGTTACATGCCACCCAGTCAGAGGTTTTTGTTTCGTGGTCTGATTGGTTTGTTAGACTTGGGAGGGGTTGAAATATACTCTAAGGTTACTCTCTTTCCGCAGCCATATTGGAAAACTGCTCTTGACTTGAGATGAAGGGTAAAGTTTAGCAGAATAGTCGTCCCGGCTTAGAAGTGGATTTCTTTCAGACCGTTCTGCTTTTAAATTTGCGCTTTCACGCGATATGCTGTGAAGGGAACAATTATAACGCTAGATTGTTAAACAAAGGAAAGCAAGGTGGTATTATCTGATATGGTATTGTGTACATAAGAGTGAAATAAAGTTAAGAACGGTGAAATTGTTGACACTGTTATTTTTTGGGTGCGGGCAAAAAGTACGAGGTGGACTGAAAGAGAAGCAACCAGCGAACAAGTTCTTCCCTAGGGAAAGAGTTTAATACCTGGGGAATTGAGGTGGGAGAAACAGAGGGTAAGCTTGAAAGGGTGCTAGGGGTATTCATGACGTCATTATCCCCTAAGGAATGACAACATTTTCTTGAATTCCCCATGCATTGATAGTTATCTATCCCGTATCTGTTTCCTGAACATACAGCCTTCCTTTTCTCAGACATAATAATAGTGTGATGACATTTAGCCTTGTAGCGCGAACGTATTTCTAACTTGCCCCTGCTCCCAAAAAAGGCTCCTCTTTGATAATATTCTCGTCGTCCTAGAACTATTCACCTTTCCCCCTCCCCCCCCCCCGCCCAAAAAAAAAGCCCCAGTTTCGGGCGCAAAAACCCTCTCAAAAAATACCCCCTCCGGTCGCCCCCTAAATATAGTCCCATGGCTAGATAACTTCCTCCGATTAATCTCAAACTTTATTAAGTCCCCTATTGGAGATTTTTTCCTTAATATTATCAAGTAATTGCAGTTTCTTCTGAGACTTTCGATCTTTTTCTGATTAATAGAAACTTGGTTTGTGTCTTATTGTTATGTTGAGGGAGCCTGAAAGATGAAGGCTCTAGCTCCCATCTTTAAAATGAAACTTCGTTTCGATTATACGCAAGCACAAAGAAAAGTTCCAATAATATTGTTTTAAAATCAATGTACCTGTTCAAAGTCAGGGAATTTTTTAGTGTAAATTCCGATCAACGTACACTCAATTAACGCAATTAATTCCCACGATAAGTTAAACCAATCAAATAAGAGCAGTAATTAAAGTCGTTGGCGCGTGCTCGAAAACGTTTGAAAATTTTAATTGCAAATTATTTCATCTCTCGTTGCGTTCTTCTTCGTACGTTTGTAATCGGCGTTTGAAATTTCTATCTACGGAAAAAAATCCACCTTCGGCGGCGTGAATTGTCACGAAAAAGTGTCAAGCTACAGTTTAGGATTGTCCTTGCCGTTTGGAGCAGAAATGAAACGCAAATAACTGCAACAAGAACTTATCTTCAAGCAAACTATGAGAGCACGTGCTTCTTGTAAACCAGAGATGTGACAGGGTATCCTGAGCAAACGAGTTTGGGTCCTTCTTAAGGTACGAATTATACACGAATGCTATATCGTATTTTGTAGAGGTAATATGGCTTTTACACTCTCGGAGAGCTGATTGTACGGCCAGTACAAACTTCTTTAGAACTTAACAAGATTTGGTATTTTCTCTGTCCAACGAATATGGTCAGGTTGCATTAATTATCTAGGAATAATTTAACAACTTATTTTGGGGTAGAAAATAAGTCATAACGAAATGATATATTGTTAAGACTTCGATCATAAATCAAGTCGTTTCAGTTGCTAACAGTATTTTTTACTCTTTATTCCAGGAATGCAGTGCGATCCAACAAGGTTGGGAATGAACGAAGATGTCATTGATGCTTTGACACTATCTCTTCAGGTAACTTGAACTTCTAGTCCTAAACTAAAAACAGTAATTCTCGTTACTGTATTACACACAGGTCTATCAATCTCAGTTCGGAGAATTTAAGATACATCAAGATAAGATCAATTCAGTCTTTATTCTCATCACCTGTTTACTTGACAGTGTCTTGATGTTGTAGGGAGAAATTATATGTTGACATGGTTTGCCCAAAAAACAAATTTATGATCATGGTATGCTCCAGTTTGCCATTTAGGTCTTTTTGGAGTAATTGTTGTTTTGTGCTATTTTGGCCAGTGACTGCAATAGTCCAAGCTTTTTGTTTGTTTGTTTTCGGTAATGAAGTGCTGTTTTTTTCTGAGCTATTGTCTCTTATATTGTTTTCTTGATTTAATTTGTAGATTGGACTGAATTACTGAGCTGAGATGTCTTCTGATGAATTGGAACATGACTTGCTGTTAAAGACCAGTGGTACGTTAACACTCTCAATTCACGTTTTGTTCAACTTAAATAAATAGTCATACAACTGGAATCTTTGATATCTTTAAGGCGGCTCATTCAAACGGCGATTCGGTAGTATCAAAGTGTTTTGCGAAGTTTCAAGCCCTGGAAATTCTATAACTTTTTCAGTTTGTTCGATGTTAATCCCAGGGATAATAAAACCATCGAGGGACCGCAGCCAGGATCAATCATAGTAAAATTTTAAAATGTTTTCTAGTTACAATATTATAAAGACACAAGCTTTCGGGATAATATCGGCCGTGAACTCGCAATCGGCAATGAAATGCAAAAGCGGACCAGCTTGTTGACAACTACAAAGCTTGTTTATTAAATCGATATATATATATTTTATTTTTTTGCAGGATTTCTCTGAAGGCGATCGATTGAAGAAAACGACAAATGGCGATGCATTGGAGGCAAGAGAAGCAAGACATTACAGGAAGAAATTAAGAAGGCAAAACTCTGAAGGCATTATATTTGGAGCTGAGAATAATACACAAGGGAGCGAAGTAAGAGAGACTATTAGATTAATTTCAAGCGGCAGAATTATGGAAATTCGCAAGAGAAGATTCGATTCGTTAGATTTTTTTTACAAAGGCAAAAGTATTCGCTTGTTTAAATGTAGGGCTGTTCTCCAATTCTAATTGTCTTGTTTACAAAATTATCAAGCCCTAATTTGACGTGGAAAAATCATTTTTTGAGCGATTCTTCGTGTTTATCTCTCGGTAAACAGACTCTGTGAGCTCGCGTTTTTGAAGGCAATTGTTTATTTTACTACTGGGATTGGTTGTCTGTTTGCCAAAACATCGCAACCAAAAATCATTTTTACAGGCAAATTGCAAATGTACGTGTCTGTTTTATACTACACTGTTCACTAATTCTAATTGTCTTGTTTACGAAATTAAAATGTCACATCCAAATTCGATTTGGAAAAATTATTTCGTAGCAAGCCTTCGTGTTTAGCGTACACCAAAAGCTTATTCTCTTCGGTAAAAGGAACAAGAGGACTTGTAAATTTTCCAAGTTGTTGGCTTTATGCTATATAATTTTATAGGAAGAGAATGAATTGTCATCTGTTTGTCAAAATACCGCCACCAAAATTAATTTCAGGTAATTTTTTTTATAGAATACGTGCAATTTTCGAGCTCACAGAGTCATTCACTTGGGAGATAAGCTTTACATTTTTCCAACTACTATTTTTCCAAGCCACAATTTGCTTCTAAAAATTTCTCGTTTTCTCGTGCAGTTAATTCTTCGTGTTCCAAAACTTTTGAATCAAGATGGACAATCATTGTCTTGAAATGCTCAAATTTGTGTGCGAGGCCCATGATTACTTTTCTAGAAAATATTTTTGTTTAGCTTATTGTACCAAGTTATACAAGGAGATTAAAAGTGTTTTTTTGCAAAATTGTGTTGAAATTTGCTTTCATGATAATCCTTGCCAAAATTTTTAATTTTCCCGCCAAAAAACTTAGAAAAATACGGGCGCTTATAATACGCATGCGCCTTTTTTTAAAAAAAAAAATTACTTGTTAACATCTGTTTAAAAATTTTTAATTTTCCCGCCAAAAAACTTAGAAAAAATACGGGCGCTTATAATACGCATGCGCCATTTTTTTAAAAAAAAAATACTTCTTGTTGATATCTGTTTAAACATTTTTATTTTTACCACCAAAAGACTTAGAAAAAATACGGCGCCTAAAATACGCATGCGCCAATTATTATTTTATTTTGAAAAGATGTAGTTTAATTCTAAGTGTATACTTAACTTAATAGTCAATAAATTCAATATTTTATTGAGGTGTGCAATATCTCTTGTAATCTTTATTAACTAAATAAAATATTTCAAACAATAAAGTACTCACAACAAGTGTTTCATTTCAATTGTTTTATTCATCTTCATATTTCTACTTACAATAGTTAATTAGTTAAGTGAAATTCAATTAAATCAATTACAAAGGTGTCATCAAAAAATTTGTCCTATATATACTAAGACTTTTGGCGGGAAAATTGGAAAAAATTTGCACAGCGTTTCCCCTGGCAACTTTTTTCGCAAAAATTTTAAGGGGGTACCCCCTTGAATTTTTCCCGCCAAAAAATTTACAATACATACCATCTTGTACACAAAGTCTCAGAAAAATTTTGGTTCTAACATAATTTTTTTTAATCCAGCAGAAATTTGTTTGTGTACAAGATAGTATAATCCATGATGATATCTTGTTAAATAGTCAGCCCTAAACGACGAGCAGACAGAAATCTATTCAGTGAAATGAGAAGAACAAGTTAAAAACGTGTACAACAGCAACGTTTCTACACAACATTGAAAGGGTGGAAACATTTCTAAACCGAAATATTTAAGAAACTTAAACATTTCGACTTAAAAATGTTTTCGCCCCCTCAATGTTGTGCAGAAACGTTGCAGTTGTGCAAATTTTAACCTGCTCGTCTTATTTCTGTAAATAGATTTCTAGCTATTCGTCATTCAAGGCAAAACTGTTTAACGTGATATCATCATGCAATATATTTCAAGAAGATAGCAAAGGCAAGCCATAAGTATCAGAAATGAAAAATAAAATCTACGCAAATTTGAACAATTTTTTTATCCAACGCACGAGTAAATTACCGCAACTTCCGTCACTAAGCCGACAAAAAAAAAACATTTCTGAATAATTCTTAGCCAATTTTAAAATATGTTTACGGCTTGCCAAGTTACCTTCGAGAAATTAAATCGAGCCACATCAAAACCATTCGTTTCAGTTTGCTACACAGGACAACCAACGAATTAAAATGTATCGCAAAGTCTGAGCAAACAATTTCATAAATGTAGTTGTGCCGAGTATACTCATCAAATCAAGTTCAAATTGCAACAATTTTCATTCGGTCTCTCGTTTATTAAACTTGAACAAGATCATTGCCCTCAGCCATGGAAAATTCAAGTCACAAACTGTGATCTTGCCTTCATAAAGTTTTAAAGAAAGCGTATATTTTTGGAGAACAAGACAATTCCAAATTGAGACAATTAATTTTCATACGACCACTCAAGTCTAAATTTGGACAGGGCGTCGCCCTCAGCCATAGACAATTTAAAACACAAATTGTTATGTTTTCTTCATCAAGTTTTAGAGAAAACGTAAACTTCTAGAAAACAAGACCTTTTAAAACTCAAACAATTTTCATACAACCACTCAGTTTTAATTTTGAACGGGGGCATTGCCCTCAGCCATAGACAATTCAACTCACGAATCAAAGTTGTGCCTTCGTAAAAGTTAAGCTCTGAGAAAACTTTTAGAGAACAAAAAACAAGTAACGAAGCAAAAAACATTTTGAAGACTGACGAAGATTTTAGGCCCAAATTTGAGCAAACAATTTCATAAACGTCGCATAAGAAAAAAAATTTTTTAAAGAAAATTCAGTGGAAATTATCCTAGAAATTTTTTGAGCATTTTATTTGGATTCTGGTCCTGTGTAGCATTCATAAACTGGTTTTGATGAAAGCCCTGATTAACTTAAAGTCAGTGAGGCTTTAAAGAATAATATCTGGTTTTCACTAAACACATTACAAAAATCTATTGCCATTCTATGTCGAACGTTTATGTTTTGGGTAAAATATTTGCCAATTGCCAACGATAGATAAAAAAACACAAACAAATAAACCGAGCGATTTATATTTCTATACCGACACGATTACTGTTACTGTTGAAACCAGATATAATTCTTTACAACCTCACCTACTCTAACAGAGAACATGGGTTTCTGAAAGATATTTTGTCCCTCC
This sequence comes from Orbicella franksi, assembly GCF_964199315.1. Classification (NCBI taxonomy): domain Eukaryota; kingdom Metazoa; phylum Cnidaria; class Anthozoa; order Scleractinia; family Merulinidae; genus Orbicella; species Orbicella franksi. Next base: position 23,256,152 of record NC_138155.1, on the reverse strand, counting down.
CAAGCAAAAGAGCTAATGAAGATCGAAACTTCACCGACCCTTCGCCGTAACGAAATGTCTTATAATAAATCTATAGCGAAACAGTAATTTTTCGAGTAAATTAAAATCATTTCAGAAACCCAATGTTCTCTCTTAATGTTGTTTTAAGGTGGCTTCGTATGTCGAGTTCGCTTTGTACGCCTAAATTCGATGAAGTAAAACAAATCAAAACGTAAATTTCGAGCAACTAGGACAGATATTAAATTCACTTCAATGACTTAACAATTTTGAGAAACGTTAAAAATAAAAGCACTCCTTAGTTTTTTCAGTTCTTCTCTGGAATGATACAAGATTTTTAGACGAAGAAATAATCAAATATAGTTAAGTTTCAATCAGACTTTTGATCTCCAATTTTTATAGGATGACTCGTTTATTAATTTTGAACAGGGAGGGACATTGCCCTCTGCCACAAACAATCCAAATCACAAATTAATAGTAATTTTGTTTGTATAAAGCTTTAGAGAAAACGTAAACCTTATAGAACAAGAAAATTAAAACAAATTTCAAAATGAAACAATTTTTCACGACTGTTTTAATTTGCGCAGGGCATTGCCCTCAGTCAAAGACAATTCAAGTCACAAATTAAAGTTGTTTAGCCCTTGGTAAATTTTAACAGAACAAAACAATTCAAAACAGTTCCAAAGTGAATCAATTTTTATACAACCACTCGTGTTTTAATTTTGAACAAGGACATTGCCCTCAGCCATAGACAATTCCAGTCACGAATAAAGATTTTAAATTTTGCCTTCGTAAAAGAGTAGTTCTTAAAAAATGTTCAGAAAACAAGGCAATCGAAAACTGTTTAACGTTGACTTGATGGGTAAACGTTAACAATAGTCATAGAAGGCCAATTGGTATCAAGACTTGCTTTTCGACATACAGATACCACCTAAAACACTCTAATGACCTATTAACAAAGTAAATGTGTCTTGAGCGATCACAATTTAGCGGTTTTCAATCCAAAAAAAATTATAAAAAATCACAAATAGAAACCATGCAAAAAACACACGAACAACCTAATTCAGAAATTGCAGAGTGATTTTATAAACCCGTGAAATCAATTCAATATAATTAGACACTAGTCGATAATAAATCCGTTTGCTTTCTTTGCTTCTGAAAAACTGGCAGCTATCAATTTTATTCACGGGTTTTGAGAATTCAATACCGTAATTGTTGTGATCGCTCAAGAATAAAACTTCCCGAGACCTTTCTGATAACAATGGCAGAATTTTAATTGACAGCCGATGATTTGTTTTGGCACTTCGTGATCAAAGTCTCTCGAGTGCAAACAATATTTCAAAGGTCCGCGATAAATTAAACTGAAGAATCGACCTAATTTTAGGTGTAGCGGGTACAATTTTGTCGTACCAAACTGCCATTTCTTATAAGAAAGGTTTCAGTGTAACAAAATTCTCAAATGACCTTCTTATCTTTATGTTATCCACTCCACGTTTCCTGCTGACATTGCTTTCTTCAGGACTTTTCTCCGCTCTGAAAATAGAAACGATAAAAAGGATGTTAGGAAAAAACTTGATTATTTAAACTTTCCAAGACAAATCTCAAAGGATGATTGTAATTAGTGATGATGAAATTAAAAGAAATTTGCATTGAAAAGACAAAGTTTGATACTGAGCAGCAAATATAAAACAGCAAGGGGAAAATTTAGTGGAAACAACGACTCGTTAAAATTATAGTGTCCCAATGGTTCTTACTGCTGTACTGAAAGTTAGTCTTTGCTACAACCATGAAGCGTTTTATTGAAGCTTCGACAAGAAACGTAAAGCGAGTCAGTAACCGCACGCGCTAAAATTTGGAGTAGCTTTTTGGGGATATATTTCAGTTTAAACTGAAGAAAACGCCAAGAAATAGAAACTTACCGTCAATTAGAACGGTATGGAAGTACTTTCCCCAACCGTCTTCGATATTTCTTCTTCCAAGTTTCTTCTCGTGAAGAACAGAGCGACGTACGTGTTATTCCGTCCGCGAACTTCTCTGACTGACAAACATCACCTCGGATCCGCGTAATTCCTCATGAATATGGAAAATAAGGTTGGGCCAATGGTTAACAAACAAGTCACATAGCGACAACACCTGTTTGCATGTTCTGCTGCATTTTTGCATATGCATTGTTATGCAAACGCCCATATAGCCTGCAGCATTCATAAATGCTTCAGCAAAGCTTCGGCATAAAAAATGCTTTCATTGGAGGGTCAAGTAAAGATCAGTTGAAGAATATAGATAGGCGGTGTAAAATGTAACGCGGGAAAAAACTTGTTGAGCAGATTACTATTTTCGCGTTTTATACCGTTTTGTGTTATTTTCTCACCCTCCGAGAAAAAAAAATGATTCTTCTAAAAAATTATATTTTCCCAATCACGGTTCAATGCAAAATTGTTTATATCTTTGAGTGCTTTTTTTGTAGTGATTATTGCATTTCTTTGGGCAGGTTTTCGTAAGAGCGTTTTGGAGTGCTAAATCAATTAATACCTTTAAGTGAACCTCTGTAAGCCCCAATCTCTTCCGAACCCTCCTCCTAGGCAAAGAAAAATTGTGGACAGGAAAACAAAAATGTTTTAAGTCACGTGGCGGTGAAATGTTTTGGAACTATCACGTTTACTCTTTATTCTTATACTTTTTGTAAATATATTTATCGTTATGAAACAGTAGAAAAACTCAGTCTTCCATTGCAATTAATTCCAGGGGGCGTTGGTTTAAAAGTGAAGTTTTTCTTCCATTACTCTCTATCAAGTTCCAACTCTCTTCCTCTAACAGAAAATAAAATTAACAAAGGAAAAAAATATTTTCCCTTTTCCTTTAACTGCGACATCTTCACATAGAAAAAGATTACCGAGGCGAATACGAAACACTTTCTGGTGACAACTAAAATAGACAACGCACGGTTATGAAAAAGAAAGGCTTAGGTGATCATCAACGTTTCCAGTACCTTCACTGTGGGTTTGCTTTCTCTGCGCTCGTTGCGTGTTTCATGCGTTGCGTGTTCCGTGTTTTCCCTTGTGTTTCCCTCTGCGTTCGGCCAAGTGTGACCTCACGTGACCTCTACACCATGCTTTTCCCCATAAGTTTCCAGTGGACCCCTCCCCACCCCTCACGTTCTCCGCGCATGCATTGCGGGTTCCCAGAAGCGTTTGCTAGTACGGTACACCAGACCATCTCTGCGAATTTCCGAGTATGTTTCCCCATGCGTTTGTGTTCGCTCCCTCGCACTCCCCGTGGGTTCTGCTATACGTTACCACGTGCATTTTCCCATGGATTACTATTTCGTCCCTTCCCCGCCTCTCCCCTCCCCCACGTTTCCCATACTTCCCTATAGGCGTTTTCTTGTCCTTTAAACCGTGCGTCCGTTCTCAGTTTCATCTGAGGTCATTACCATGTGCATTTGTTAGACACTTGGCTCTCGCGCTAGTTGCTTTATGTTTTACTGCTACACCGTGCTGACGAGACCCAACCAAGTCTAAAGAGCTGTCCACGGTTCCTTTCAGACTGGACTCTATCATGTCGTTGTCCCGTTGAACTTCCTACGTACTTATCAGCCTTGCTAACATATTTCTCTTTTTGGCTGATCAGATCTCATACAGATCCTACATATACCAACAGCATTTTCGTTTGCGGTCTCTTGTCATCATTTGTATTACGTTCTCAGTACGTTTCCTCATACATTTTTTGTAATGTCCCCCAAGGGTTGAATGTCCCCCATATGTTCTCCCCATGTATTCCCAGTGCTCCCCATAGGCGTGGATGAATTTCCTTCTAGATACCCCGCGCAGTCAATCCTTGTCGGTTGTCTTATTCTTTTGCTTGAACATATTTACCCGTGCGTTCCCTCAGACATTTCCTCGCGTGTTACTCGTTGTTCCTCGTGCTTCCGCCATGCGTTCCCATGTGTGCATTACGCGTGCACTCTGTGATGTGTTCCCTTCGTCCCACTATCCATGTCTTTCTACTGATCAGTTACCGGTAGGCTTCCTCCAGAGGCCCTGTATGTTCGCTCTAGATTCTCCCATTTGATTGCTTGTCCGTTATATGGTGGGTTCCCTCGGCTATTTCCTTGCGAGTGCCCCAAATGTCCCCTTATGTGCGTATCCCTTTTGTCCCACCCAGGGGGTCCCCAATGTTTTCCACCTCCCCCGTGTGTTCTGCATCCCGTTGCATTCCCCACTAGGTTCCAAGTGAGTTTCTGTTACGTTCCCCATGCATTCGCCGAGGTGTCCATCCCCCTTGGCGTTCGTGCGTCCATTACACCTTGCGTTTCTATCATGAACATCGTGTTACTCTAAATTAAGGGGGATGGAAGAAGTGTCGTTATGTTTGAATCAAATCCGATGTAGAGTTTTGTTAGAGCAGAGCCGAATGTCTCACTAAAAGGCTCTTAGGTCCCCCAAAAATTCTCTCAGGACTTAAACTTTTTGATAGCCTCTTCTCTCTATCCTCCGACGCACACATAATTTTGCTCGTCACTCAGTCCCCCTGCGTTTGAGGGAAGAGCATGATAAAGAGGCGTATAAGCTCCCCACCCAGTTCTGTATTTTTCAGCGCTGTTCTTCTCAGCTAAAGCCAGCCGCGTTGTTCTCCAAGGATTCCTGTGCCCCAAAAGGTCTTGAAAACAAACCCAACACACCCTTCCTTTAAAGCCCTAATTATAATTACGAAAGCTCCGTCTCATTGGGAGACAAACATGGACACTGCTTCTCTCCCTTTGTCGTTGTTATGAACAACGTTTGATAGTGTTTTCAGTTCCGAGGGTCAGGTATGCGTTCAACAAATCGGCCACAATTCTCGATCAAAACTCAGGGTAAAATCCAACCTTGATCCCAGGCTCTCTCTCCTTTGCCTCCCTTAGCCAAAAGAGAGATAGCCCGGGATCGAGGTTGGGTGAAATCGGGGGCGAGTTACGTATACAGTTCTTAACATCACTTGCAGACTTAGGGCCAGTTTACAAAGAGGGAAGGTTACCCTAGCAAGCGCGTTAACCCTAGCTGGAGGGCAAAAGATAGCCCGGCCGGGTTTATAAGCAAAATTTCACAGGTAGGATAACCCTACAACCAGGGATCGGGACAACTTAATGCCCGGTTACCCCGAAAGGGTCTGGAAACAATTAGAGAGTTGACCTGGGTAGGCGGGATAACCCTACCTGGACTGTTTATAAGGGAAAAAGTTAACCTGCCTGTCAAGGCAACTCTAGCACGCAGATAGGGTAACCCGCCCTTAGCTGCCTACTAGTTACCCTAGTGCTAGAGTAACCCGCTTGCTAGGGTAACCGTCCGGCCTCTCTCCTTGTAAACAGGCACTTACCCTAATATCCCATCTCACAACTCCACGGTTTCGGTATCTGAGAAGTCTCGACAGTTTCTCTAGTCCTCTGAAAGTTGGCTCGAGTCCTTCCTGCTGTTCTGGTGTTCGTTATAGAAATCCGCTGTGTTATGCGAGAGCTGGCGCAAATGTCGAAAGATACGGCCTGCACTTGCAGCGACCAGCGGATTGTCCCCAAACGAATAACCCCTTCGTGCTTCTGCGGAGAAGCGCTCGAGTTGGTCATTTTATGATCTATACCAACAGACCACTGCTCTCATCTGACAGTTCAGATCCCCACATAGCAGTCATGTAAAATTGCATTTGACCAGTTTTTATAAATTTTTTCAGCATGGTTGCCACGGACGTACATCACCTTTTAAAATTCACTGACATTTACCTGGTAAACATAAAATTTCTGACCAAATAAATGCAAAATGTCAGATATAGTAGTGGCTTCTCAGAGGCGTAGCCAGGATTTAAAAAAAAGGGGGGGTTACACTGTGTCAAAGTGAGGATACTCACCAGATTGTCGTGGCGTTTTCGCAACCTGTTGTAGGTTGTTTGCTTAAAAAACGCTCACAGAAGGGGGGATCAAGGGCACCCCAGGTCCCCCCTGGTTACGCCCTTGCTTCTAAACTCTCCTTATAGCCGTCCTTTCCAACTTTTCAACAAATTTTCCTGTTTCGTAAAGGAAAAACATCGTTGGCATCACAGCGACTCCAAACGTTTCCTTCAGACTTCAATGGTATAAATAATAAATTAAACGTGTGAAATTATTTCAATTTTCCCTGACTTCTCTTCAAAATGTTCACTTTTCCCTGACTCTAAATAAGATCCCCTCACTTTTCCACGACCTTGGAGAATTAACAAGTCAAGGACTTCATTAATGGCTGGGCACCGGACAAACTGCCCGGCTCTAAGGAAGGTTTTGCCCACCTGGCGTAACCAAAATTGGTCCCGCGGTAGGGATAGTTTTAAACGTTTTTTCTTATAAAGTTCAGTTGAGAAAGCTTCGCCCACCTGTTAAACCAGTTACTCTCCTTCTGAAAACGGAATGAAACCCCTGCAAGTACCTAGAGAGAATAAAAAAAAAAAAATTCCTCCCCCCGCCCCAAAAAGATCCAGATGTCTCCAGCCCCGAGAAAATCAGTCTTATCATTTCAAACCAAACCATCGTGGGCATACAATTCCCCTTTACCCCTTAAATGCTAACCGCAAGCAAACAGTATTATAAATGCTAACCGCAAGCATTCATAGTGTATTAATGCTGACCACAAGCAAGCAGCAGTAAATAAATGCTAACTGCAAGCACAGTATGTAAATGCTACCCGCAAGCAAACAGCAGTAAATAAATGTTTACCGGAAGCAAACAGCAGTAAATAAATGGTAACCACAAGCAAAAAGCAGTAAATAAATGCTAACCGCAAGCAAACAGCAGTAAATGCTAACTGCAAGCAAACAGCAGTAAATAATGCTAACCGCAAACAAACAGCAGTAACTAAATGCCAACTGCAAGCAAACAGCAATAAAATATGTCCTACAATGAATTATATCCCCCATCATGACAAAACCACATGCACCACAAATTGAAACCCTGATTTGCTTGAATTGTCTGAAAAGTAAGTACAAACCAGATTTCACAACGTTTCAAAATAACAAGTTTTATTACTTTACTGGACAAACCGAAAAGAGTATCTCCATTCACGAATTACAGCCTTTGAATCAACAGCATTTTATTACATTGCATATTACATACACAAATCAAACGTTTTAAAAATTTACCAAGCAATCAAATTTGGAGCTGCACATAAGTGAAGCCATTACTACATCATGTGCAAAACCTCCCAAATTCTACACCATTCTTGAGGAAAACAACTTTTACGCCCTGGAAAAGGTCTGAAACTCCAAAGAAAATATATCATTATTTTGATGAAACTAGCAATAATTAGCACATACTATTTCTTGTACAAACACTGGAAACATCGGATTTTCAAACCACTCCAGTCCAAGAAGAACATCAACACATACAAAAATTCTCCTACAAAAACTATTTTATAACAGTAGTTTTTATCTAGCTAAAGACAATCAAAATCTGTTGCTGAGAGACAATCACTTACACACATTGTCGGTTATTCAATATTCTACTTATTTCTTGAGAGGTCACATGAGCTCTTTGAATGACCTGATCTCATGCTACAAGATCAGCAATGGTACACCACAAAAAGATAAAGGAGCTATGTCTTAAATCAAATTACACATTGGCATTAATTTTCCAAGTTTGTAGCTTGCAATGTCTCTATGTTTGATGCTCTTTGTTCTTGTTTAGATTACTCTATCATTGATGTTTCGCTACCTTTGTAAACTTCCCTTCAATTCAAAGGCAATTTCATTGATCATAAAAAACGAACTCAACAAGCGGTGACATAGCTCCTTTAAGTCTTACAATCCAATCTTGCACCAATCAACCTTAGTTTCCGCTGTTTTCGACATACCAGTTAATACTTAGTGATCTGAAAAACTGGATTTTGTCCCGAGAGATCACATCATGCAAAAAGCCTATTGGCCAAAAACACAGAAGGGCCAATAACATTAATTCACTTTAAAGAGAAAGGCAAGTTTTTTTTATACACTTGTCAATTAATAAACATCATTGCATCACCACACCTGGCTATATATCCTAACTTACAATGAAACCTGCTGCCTCACAGCGAATAGAAATACAATGATATGCAATCTCACCATCAGAATATGCCATACAGGTAGACCAGTGCATGGTCATGTAACAATACTAATAATTCAAATTAATAAATGATAACTAAGGACATCTCCTTTTTGTTTCAGAAAGAAGTTCTCTTTTACATTGGATTGGCCCACCCCAAACAGAGTGGGAGAAGTTCCTTCCATGTAAGTTAGTGAGCTCTAGCATATCACATTATTTAAAGCAAAGTTCTGCGGAACAAGTTCAACCATTTTACAATATACTGCATCCCTTCTTCTTTTTCCGTTTCTTGGTCTGAAGTGCAGCTGTTGTGGCTGTTTTAAATACATCTCTTACGCCTTCCTTTGTTTTAGCAGAGCATTCCAAATAATCATAGCCATTGATCTTTTCACAAATTGACTTGGCTTCTTCAAACTTAACAGGCTCTTGTTTCATCTTTATTAACTCTCTCTTTGTGTTTTCATCATTTCTCAGATCTTTCTTGTTACCAACCAAAATGATCGGTACATTTGGGCAGAAATGCTTAACTTCCGGAGTCCATTTTTCAGGGATGTTCTCTAAACTGTCAGGACTATCAATGGAGAAGCACATCAGAATAACATCAGTGTCGGGATAGGAGAGAGGTCGTAGCCTGTCGTAATCTTCTTGTCCTGCTGTATCCCATAATGCTAACTCTACCGTCTTGCCTTCGACTTCTATGTCGGCCACATAATTCTCAAAAACTGTGGGCACATAAACTTCAGGAAACTGATCTTTGGAGAACACGATGAGAAGGCATGTTTTTCCACAGGCACCATCACCCACGATAACCAGCTTTTTCCTAATAGCTGTCATGTCGTAACCCACAATCTGCAAAATAAATCAAACACTTAACTTTCAATTCAATAACTATTTAGCTATATTGCTTCTAACATCTAATTCAGCAGTTTCAGCACTTCAGACAAAATGCTTCACTATGCATGAACCAGCTGAATGCTATGCAGCCGAAAAACTAAACAGTCCAAGCCCAAGAAGCAGGGTTTTCACAATAAGCCAGCACCTGGTGCAAGTCACCGGCTATTTCAAGCATTTGTGGGGGTTATTTTGTTCATCTCAAAGTTTATTAATATGCTGTTTTGTTTCACCAAGGTAATCATGATCTGATCCTTCTGAGGAAACAACTGAACAGGTAAAAAAGGTGGCAGTGTGTCTATTGTTTGAACCTTTGGAACTTCAAAGCAACAGCAATTTTTGGGAGGCATTCTGCCATCATTAAACATACCTATATCAGGTTTGTCTGAACGCACACATTTTCTATGATGAAGTGGAGGCAACAGACAATGCTGCCTTTTCTGAACTCTTGTTAAATTAACGTGCAAGGTGGCATGGCCTCCAACAAAATCACCTTTGGGTGCTAAAAATGGACTACAATGCACCTCACTGTACCCGTATTGTCAAAATTTTCCAGGGACGACAACCCATCCCCCCTGCAGGTGGGGACAACCCACCACAGCACTCTTCCTCACTCAGTCTCATTTATCATGACCCAATAGAGCTCTGCCTACTTTATGGTTTCCTTCTGCTCCTTCGTTTCAATTTAAAATCCCTGAGTTGCAGTACACAGTTTCCATTAGTTTCTTTTAGTAACACACTTAAGTGATTCCCCCAACCAACCAACCAAGATTCTGGCATTAGAATCACACAGACTGCAGTGCTGGAAATAATTTTTCTTCTTTAAGAGGACCTGTCTCCTTTCAAAATTCTTCATTTTGGTCAGACATCTTGTCAATTTGTCTGGACATTAATTAGCATAATTGATTAGCATAATTATCATAAAGACATTCCACAAGAATCGTCCAAAACTGCATTTAAATTTGATTTAATACTTATCATTTATGATAAGTAACTAGATGACTAGATGATTTTATCTAGCTACTAGATGACTGCATTGATCTCTCACTTATTCTTTACATGTTATTCAAGCAAGCCTGGATTTATGATAGTCCTGACAGTTTGAGTTGACTCTTGGGTACATACATAAAGCGCTAAGAAAAAAAATGACGTGCTAAGAGCATATCCCCATGCACGCAATGCATTATAGGGCGATTTCTGAAGAGTACTTTGTTTGGGAAGTACAGGAAAAATGAACACTTCTGCTTCAAATTAGGCACAGACCAAGCACAGTTTTGGCACGATTTTTTGAAGGTACAGTGTATGTAAAGTTTAAGCATGATTTGGGAATTTTGCGATGTAAAGTTCGTGCAATGTAAAGATCGCAGCACTCGCTGAGTGCACCAAGTTTTTCCACCAAGAAAATTTGAGCTTGTAAGTTGGACATTCAAAGTAACTTTGCAAGCTAACAACTGCAAAGAACATGCTGTCATGATTTCAGTGACTTTTGTTATCTGTCCATTTGTATGTAATTTTGCTGTAAAAATTGGCTTTCTTCGCAAATGTATTAGCGATTCGTTCACGACAAGTATGATGTCAATTTTATCCAGACTCAGCTTATTGGTCTTTCAACAGAAATTGTACCACGTTTACAAAGGAACATAATGATACAGGAAGGTAATTGGACAAGTTACCGTTTTATCTATATTTCACTCGTGAAGCATATTTAAATAAATTGTTGTATTATTTCTTAGTGTGTATCTTCAGATGTTACGATTGATCGGAAATAAACAGCAGTGATGTACAATGCAGATGGCCTAGTGTTTGGATGAACTTGAACTTTAACACACTTTTTTGCATGAGTGAATTTTTCCAGAAGGTAAGGGGGGTTTACCTAATACTCTTGAAAATTCTAGAGCAGTGGAAGGAGGTATTTTTGAGTTCAGAAGATAGAAATTCCTGGTACGTGGGGTGTCTTAGGTGAAATTCGCTCAATGTTGGAGGCATGGATATTTTCTGGAACTACACATTATTGCCAAATTTCAACACAGCTTAGGCACAGCCCAGGCACAGTATAGGCACAGCTTTGGCACAATTTAACGGCGATTTTGGCACAGCTTTGGCACAGCTTGCACATGATTTAGGCACATTAATTTCATGCCATGGCACGCAAGGAAATCTGTAATTCATGCCATGGCACAGTGCAAAGTGTTAAATGGTTGTCAAAAAATGATGTTAACCCTAAATGAATTTGATATATTACTATTACTAAAGCTTATTTACCATAGTAAACAAACTGGAAACAATTTATAGAATGGCTTCACAATGAAAACTGGGATGTCATTGTGTTGCGTTACTGTTAAGCACAAAAACTAGTACGAATGTTTTGTTAAGGAAAATTGTTTTCTAAGTTTAGAGAGCTCATAAGTTTTGGCTTCTTACTGAAAAGTTTTCTCGCTGGGGAAAGTACAACACTTAAGAAAATGTGATCTGTGCGCTGGTGAAAGCAAATGTTACGGGCCATATTCAAAAAAGGCCCCTTTGTGGAGCATTAAATGGGCTTCATTTCTTTCAAGTAACACTGCAATATAGTACAAATCCTTCCACGGGAAAGATATTTGATAGTCTTAACTCGTGACTAAACATTACCCCGATCAGATTGCGAATACTTTTGCTAGAGCAATTTGAAGCCAAATTTAGGGCTGTGATCACCAGTGGCGTGCGCCAGGCCAGAGGTATTTTGTTGTGAATCACCAAGTATAACATATGCAGTTTTCAAAGCTTTGTCTGGGCCTGTCTTGTTGCTCTTTGATATGTGCTGCACCCACTTCATATCTTTTGAAAGCACTTTTCTATGGACTCAGACATTTTTGATAAACATCCCTTCCAAATATATATTTGAGCATCGCTGAATTGTAAAATTCATTGAAATAAACCTTCCCCACTATCTGCCCCCCCCCCCCTTGTCCACTCATTCCAATTCTCATGAAACAATAACAAGTTGTACAACAGTGTCAAAATAATAACGCTTTTTATTATTTCAATTGGTCAAACGGAAAAGGATATCTTCATTCACAAATTACAGCCTCATAACAACAGCATTTACTTCATTACATGTTACATACAAAAATCAAACTTTTAAAAAATAGTATACTAGCCTGCCCATTACCCTCAAAGGGCTGTTATACCAGAGAACCTTTAAGCTAGAACCAAAGTTGGAACTACACTTATTACGTTATTCCAAAACCCCACAAAATTCTCAACCATTCAAGAATTGCAACTTTGTTGGTTACTATAACTTCTGTTTTCCAAAACCATTTAATGTCTATGTAATGGTTCAAAATTCTTGGGGGCGGGGGAGGAGTATAACTTGACGACATCATTCATTAGTGACTACAATTTCTTTTACAAATATTGGAAATGCCTGATTCTTGACAACACAGGATAAGAGTACCAGAACAGTATCAGGTATAATTAACTATTCTACAAAATGTTTTTGTCACTAATGTGAATTGTATTCTGGACACAGATATTGTTACTGCACAGACAAAAATCTCAACTATAAATATTCAGTTTGGTACTGTACGCACTAGCTCGTCAAGATTTGTTTGGCCCTGCCAAAAATGTTGATAGATCTTGCCTCCAGCTAATTTTCAATTTGGTAATTGCCTACACACTTGAAAACACCAAAATGTTCGATAGCCATGAGTATCAAGTTGCCTGAATGTATTGACTCTCAAAAGCAAGATCAAATTTACTCGCTTCACATTTTCAGTCAAGATTAATGCCTCTAAATTGTAGAATCTGGCAGTTTGACCCTTGACAAAAATTTGTCCTGCTCCAGGGCAGGATGAGGGCGACTTTGAAGTTTGGTACAGCTTGACAAAATTTTGGTAGGAAGGAAAACACCGTGCGCAATTGTAAAATGGAACTGATGACAAATATATTTGCAAAATAAACAAAAATTTGCCTAGTGCGTCCAGGACCTTATTCTGAAATTTTATGTGATGAGGACACAGCTAGTATGAGGCACCTATGAAAACGCTCAGTAAATAATGAATGTATTACCTGCCCACACCCAGCTATGCATCCGCAGTGACAATAAAGCTGCTGCCTAGCCGCCAACAGAATAACAGGAATGCATAACTTCATCATTGGAAATACGCCACACTAGCTGGGCAGTGTATTGCCATGTAACAATACTAATGATTCAAATTAATAAATGGTGACTATGGAACTCTCTTTTTTTTAAGAAAGAAATTCTCTGTCATAACAGACTGATTCACCCACAAGCTGAAAACAATGGGTGGTTTTATTTTCACATTAGTCAGTAGGTATCTCTTATTAGAGCAAAGTACATTGTGGAACAAGTTCAAATATTTTACAGTATATGACATTTTCCCTTCTTTCTGGCCTTCTTTTTATGAAGAGCTGCTCTTGTAGCTTTTATAAATACCTCTCGCACTCCCTCCTTTGTCTTTGCAGAGCATTCCAAATAAGCAGCACCATCGATCTTTTCACACATTAAAGTTCCCTCCTCATATTTAACAGGCTCTTGCTTCATCTTTGCTAACTCTCTCTTTACATTTTCATCATTTCTCAGATCTTTCTTGTTACCAACCAAAATGATTGGTACACTAGGGCAGAAATGCCTGACTTCAGGAGTCCATTTTTCAGGGATGTTCTCTAAACTGTCAGGACTATCAATGGAGAAGCACATCAGAATAACATCAGTGTCAGGATAGGAGAGAGGTCGTAGCCTGTCATAATCTTCTTGTCCTGCTGTATCCCATAATGCTAGCTCTACCGTCTTGTCATCGACTTCAATGTCGGCCACGTAATTCTCAAAAACTGTGGGCACATAAACTTCAGGAAACTGATCTTTGGAGAACACGATGAGAAGGCAAGTTTTTCCACAGGCACCGTCACCTACAATGACCAGCTTTTTCCTTAGGGCTGTCATGTTGGATATTGAATCTGTAGGGTGGAATGAAAATTCATGTTTATGTCTAAGGACTGAACTGGAATTAAGAAACTAAACAAGCAGCATGGAAAGAAACCAAAGAAAATTAAAATTTCTTGAAAACACTCAAAAAAAGAAAACAACAAGTTCCAGTACATGGTTCAGTTTTTCCACTGTTACTTGCTACAAACAAGATGTTAAGCAAGGAACATTGTTTAAAATAACACTGGACTACTTCAGTGAATTGTAATTTTATTTTTGGCAAATACAAAAATCTTCTACATCCATTTCAGCAAAGAGTTTCAATCAAACATGCTAGATTAGTTAATTGCTGGTGATAGACTAATAAAAAAGTTCATATAATGCAATGTGTTCTTTGTATTAAACAAAATTAATTTTTGTGAAAAGCAAGAGATTTTCTTTGAGTTTATGGTCTAATTCTGTGATTTCTGCCAAGCTTACAAATAGAAGAACACCACCGACATATAAAGAGCATGTACATGTTAATGTGCACAAAGTTCAGGACTTTTTAAAGCTGGCCTTTTTCTCGATCTTTGTGTAATGAGTGAAATAATCCTTCCAAAGGACGATAAAATTCTCAAAAGTTTTTAAATGCTTTTCAAATTTCACGAACTAATGAGATGTTTTCACTTACTGCTGTTGTTTTCTTCGGAATTGTGCACTCTAAAAGCTATAAGAAATTCCCTTAATGTTGCAGCTTATGTAGGCATATTTTACAGCTTGCTTTCAACATTCTTACAAAGTGTCAGTTAGGATAAAAACTGAACCATTATCAACTGCGACTCCTTCCCCTGAAGAACTAAACTGATCTATAAAATGGATCTAAACAGGCTCTCTTGTGGTTTTCGGAGTGATTGTGGTTTTACTGCATATAGCATTGATCCAATACATTCCACTAGCCTGAACAGTTCTGTGAAAACAATGGCAGAAAAATTCTCAGCAAGTAATTTTGAAGAGTTTCCATTCAAAATTTCATATAAAGTAAGTACTTCTCTGAAAAAATCAACACATGTATACCAATTTCTGTTGCATGTGCTGTGTTAAGACTTAAGTTAGTCCAAAGCTTTCAGAGGACAATCAGTTCCGAATGCAAATTGCTTCCACCACACCATAACACACTTAAAAAACTCCTGGCTGCAACAGCATAATATTACAGTAAAACCTCACCATCTCAAAACAGGTTGTCTCCAACTCTCTGCTATCTCAAACGCGAATCATTTTCCTTTAAATGTAATTTTCCACTCACTTACTGTTGGCTATCTTGACCCCCTCCCCCCACATTTCAAATTATTTTTCCTTCTCTTAAACAGGGCTAAAAAACACTTTGATTCTAACTTGCCCTTCAGACAAGCAGCTCTCAAAGTTTGCTTGCCATTGGCAAGTCTTAGTTTACTTTTTTTATTAAGTTGTAAGACGATTTGCCTGGGCCTTGCACACTGGGCAAGTGAGAATGAAAAGTCACTTGCCCGGCAGGAAAATCTACTTGTCCTGGATGACTCGATGGCACTTTTTTCCGAGCCCTGCTTAGAGATAGAGATAGCGAGTTTTCACTGTACTATAAAAGTCTACGCTACACTAAACAACAGGGAATACTGCCGATAGGTAATAGATTCTGACAACTTTGTTAATTATGGCTACAGGTGATGAAGTATGACAAGAGTCAACAAATCAAGAGTTAGAAAAATTCACCAATGCTTGGTTTACAACAATATTCAAGAGAGGCATTCAATCTAAATGTAAAATATATTACAATAAACTGAACCACACACTCACCTTTCTTAACGTTGTTCAAACTGCGCCCATAACAACACAGCTACTACTACCAGTAACAACTTCCACGAAACTGGTTATCTTGCCACACAAAAAAATCCATCTTTTGTGACTGTTCACTTTCTCATCAGAAAAAAAAGCCATTTTCCAGCAAAAATAAAAAAATTAAAGTCGCAAACAGCCAAGGTGAATAGCACAGCAGATTTTGCTTGAGTGTCGAAAAGTAATTGGTTGTGCATTACTACACTACATGATTGAGTTAGAAAAAGACATGTGCAACTTTGTCATCCAATCAGAAATGAAAACAAAACAAGCGTGACTCGCTTGCACATTCAGCTACATGTATTCACCTTGAATTAAGAGTGGTTCATTGAATTGTTTCTGTTTTCTGTCACTGGTCAGAGAGATAACTTTGGTTTTGGTTTTAAGACACTGATGCTCTGTCCACACTATACCAGTGAAAATTGAAAACATAGCTTTATTTCTATAGTAAGGCCTACTGTCCACAATAACGGCCTGTCCACACTAATCCGTCACGAGAACAGAACTTTTAGAAAACACTCCTAAAACCAGAGAAATTTGAAAACCTTGACCTTGAGTTTTAGTGTGGATGGAAAACACTTTGAAAATGGTGCTTTCCAAAAAATGATAACAACACGATAATCATGAGATTTCCTGCACGAGTTTTATCCTCAGACACAAATTAAATTCAAAATGACCAGTGATTGTTGCATTTTCAACTTCTCCAGCATAGTGTGGATGAAAAGCATTTGATGTGTTTTCAGAGTGCAAACCCCATTTTCAAATCTCTCCGTCCTAGTTTGGATGGGGCCTGAATTGACCCCTCAATACTAAATTTAGCTTTCAGTTATTTTCAAAATTCCTCTAAAGAAAGCATGCCATCAAATTATAATCTGATGTTTTCCTCGTAAGTAACTACAGAAATACAGTTTGCTGAGCTCCAATGCGTTGCAAGGAAACTTATAAAAGTAGAAATAACTTTCAGGCGACTATAAAACAATTCAATAAAATTTACAAAGTGTGTTTCGTAAAACGATTATCCAAAGAGCCGACCTTAGGGCGGAGCAAAGATCGAGAAAATCTATTTATTGTGAACCAATACAAGGTAGAGGAAGGTATTATTTTTCGCCTCAAAACCACGGTTTGTGTTCGTAAAGTTGTGTACTTTATTCGATGTCGCCGATCAGCTTGGACAATTTCAAAGAACCGTCATGTTGTTAGGGAACTTGGCGCTGAGGACGATTACAAATTTTCAGTTTTACTGACTCGAATCGAACAAAACGAAGATAAATTATCAATGACAGGCAAAAGGCGGTACCTCGGAAAGGCCAAAGGGCCGCTTTTAAAATTCGCCGGTTTGTGGAACTGTGCAGCCCAGCGCGCGATCGATCATATCAAGCGTCTTGCAAGAGTACATTGTTAATATGGTTCAAAATAACCCTCAACAAACTGGTAATCGCACAAAATCTGGTAACGATCAGCATTTTATCTAGTCACGGACTACACTAGGTTAGGAGAGCAAATTCTAAACCCAATTGAGCACTGGCATGTAACCGCGTTGCTGAAGCATAACACCCCGTTGCTCTACAGAGCACGCACTCTTCAACATCCATCGTTTGAACGCTATGTTTCAAAGAGAAACTCATCGAAAATCACACTTAAAGTAAAACAAATAAATAAAGAACATCTCAATATACGGATTTCTTGGCTTAACTTTAGGGGTGAAGGTGGGATGGATTGTGAAATTACACCGTAAAGAATTTGCTCTCCTGGTTAGTTCGAATCGCTGCCATTCTGAAGTATCAACTACACTTATGGCTTGATTAACCCCTCAAACCCTTCAAATAGTTCACGATCTCCGATCCCATAGTCTTCTATAAGTGATATTTTTCAACCTACCTTTCCAAATCCAAGTAAACTATCCCTTGCTATGAGCCAGAACCGACGAACTCAGAAATCAGGAAATGGCCGAGAGTCGATCACCAAGCATTCAAGCCACACCTTCAATTTATCCTATAGGGGGGTTCGGTTATTATTGACCGCTGACCTCACACCACATTGCGGTAAATCCCATGGGTTAATCCTTTGCTCTGATTGGTCAAAAGACAATTGATTTTACACACCAATGAATTCAACCAGTCGTGATTCGTGTATTATCCTCGATCAGCCATACATAAACCCGTGTTCTGACAATTTCCGTAGATTTTCACTGGTTGATCGACGCGAAACAAATTTCCTTTCTCCAATCACTGAATTTTCCGAGGTTTAAAATCCCTCCCTGGTTTCGCTTGGCTAATTATAATTCATGTTTTCTAGGTTAGTCTAAGCAACATTCTTCGCATACCTGTTTCGTATCTGCTTATAACGAAGCTTGTCATTGGACAGATTGGTGTTCTAAGAATAGCCCCAGATATAAATCCATCGAAATTTTCTTTAGACGCATTTTACATCCGATCACTTTGATAGCAGTAAGTCTGAACAGGAATCTGACACATGAAATCAAGAGATTGACATATATACTATATTATACCCAGACAAAATTACTTTTCTGGAACGATTTTAAAACATTTCCGAAACGATATTCCATTTCAATCAAAGAAACCTCCCTTCTTTTGTTTCAGGTTGCGTGACAAATGCGAAACGGGTCTGACGCATTTGAGATCGTGAATTCTTTGTTGATATTTCCTCTACGATACTTCGAAGTTGACGTAACTATGCAAATACGCTTCTTCAAATCAGAACAGAAAAATTTGACGCATTTAAGGATTACAAATACTGGCTGTCACGGACTTCGTGTATGTCACGCAATTTGTTAGCAATTACAACTGTCGTGACTTCGTGAATCTCAACAAATGACCGAAAATTTCTCTTGTATTTTGATACTCACTGCATAGACATCAGTGTAAATCAACGTTTCCCAAAAGAAGAGAGCTTTCGGCAAACTTGAGAAGCAAAAGAATGTGTGATCACGCGTACAAATTTCGAATTCTCTACACGGTACCTATTGTCTCTTTACTGAGGTCATTATTTTGAGGTATGAACCCTAAAATACGCACGGATCAAGTGTTCACCATGGCAACCAGAGTTTACTAAACAACACAGTGGGAACTGTTTTTCCCACGTGTCGTAATTGGCTCTAGGTGGACCCAATTGTCACCGATTATTTATATGAAATTCTTCAAATAACTGGAATGGTTTAAGAAATAATAGTGGGTGGACAAAAATAACGGAAGAATTAGTTGCGTCGATCTTTGGAATTGAAGGAAGCAAGCCACTTATTGAACAAAGTTTTATATACTTGGTTGTCCGTGGCGTGTTAATTGCTTTATTTTTAACTTTGTGAAATGGCTAAATTAGTTTGCAAATATTTTCGTTATCTCTATGAATTGCCTTCTTTCATTAGTCCCGTGAGCCGTGAAATGGTTAGTTTTATTTGTCTCTCTGGCAACATAACTGGGAACCTTAATTGTCAAGAATAATAATTCGTGAAATGAGAAATATTTGTTGAATTCGTTGTGAAACGTGATTTTGATAATGTCTATCTTGACGGGGGGAGACTCCCAAATGAATTAAAAAGGACGGGGGTTCTCGTCGTACCTTTTAGGGGTTAAAAAAAGCGATTTTGGTACCTCTTAGGGAAGGTCCACAGCGGGAGCCTTCGAGGCCTTTTAGGGTATTGAGCCCCCCCCCCCCCAAAAAAAAATGACGGTAGATATTTTACAAACAACTTTACAAGTGGAAGGTATTCGATGCAATCGTCCGTATCGCTATCGAAAATTATGAAAGTGTCAGTTTATGCATTGTTTTAGAATTGATACCTCTTAGGGGGGACAAAAAATTCAAACTTCGTCCACAAAACAGGATCTTGGTACCTCTATGGGAGTCCCCCCCCCCCGGGTCTCACTCGTTTGTAATAAGTTCTTAGGCCTGGTGCATGGCTCAAACTTTACACCTTCCAACATGAAAGTGTCTTCGGAGAATCTTCAAGATACAATGGCCAATGAAAGTGAAGTCAGAAGAAAAGCGAATTTTACAAAACTGTCTAATTTCTCGCGCGCTGATTGGCTAATTTTTATCATCTAGAAGAGTACAGATGGATAAAATTTTAATTTATGCAAGCTTTCAAGTTCAACTCTCAGCTGTCAAACTGTCAGCTTTTAAACCAATGAGATTTTATGGACTTTTTAAGTAGCCAATGAAAAAGCGAGAAAAGCTATCGACAATGTTCGCGTCATTTTGAATAAAATTCACTTATCTTTGTTTACGGCAAGTTTACGTCGTCTTCTCCCCTCACCTATTCCCGGCATTTGACCATTTTGGGGTCTTGTTATTGTAAAAAACAAATTGACGTCAGTTTTTTATGCGTCTGTCCTCGTATTGATGATAAATATCGTCATAACATTGTCAAAGTTTACTCCGGAACCACTCACCTCCTGCGGCTCGTGGTTCAACAGCCACTTTGACGATGTTAAGACGCAATTTATCATCAATAAGAGGACAGACGCGTAAAAAACTGACGTCAATTTGTTAATTTCACAATAACTGCAGCAATTCTCCTGCGCTCATTGGCTAATTTTCATTGTCAAAAGGCGGTTTATTTTATTGTCAATTCAGCGTCCGGCTAGATCAAGGAGGGTCGTGAGTTGAAATCCCATCTAGAACTCGGATTTTTTTCCGAGTTGATGTTATTTTTACATGTAATACTCACTTTGGAGGGTGGTTAATAAGCGGACAGACACGTGAATTTATAATTTATGCGATGATTTATTGTAAAAAGCAAAATGACGTAAGTTTTTCATGCGTCTGTCCTGTTATTGACAATGAATTCAGAGGAAGAAACTCCACTCCACTCCACTTGTAGGAAGAAATCACTTCAACCACCGCCGTCGGTAGTCTGGGCACCAGAGAGAACGTCCAAAGAGACATGGTAACGCAAAATGACCAAAGAACTACTGGTGTTTAGAGAACAATTTCAAACCGAGACCTCTGCTATTGCACTAGGATCGATTTCCTCCGCTATCTCTCTCGGTCTATACGTCCCTCCCCGAGAAGAGGAGGACGAGCGCGGGCTCCTTTCCCGAACAGTCGCCCCAAGCGGGGGGGGGGGGGGGGGGGGGCATAAAAAAACAAAGAACCGGGGTGCTCGGCGTACCTTTTAGGGGTTAAAAAACGCGATTTTGGTACCTCGTTGGGTGTTCAGTCTCAAAAGGTCCACGGGGGAGCACTTCTGGTGCCTTTTAGCGTATTAGTGGAAAAAATATGACAGGAGATTATGTCTTATTTTTGGAATTTGAACCCCTTAGCGGTAAAGACCATTTCAAACCACGTCCACAAAACAGGATCTTGGTACCTCTCCTGAGGGTTTCTTTTTTCAAAATTTCCAGTCAGCACCCCTGTCCTATTTACATGGGGGTCTCCCCTCCTCCAGGACAGTCGCATGGTATTAGTAAATTGAGCCTACTGTTGCACTTGATAGAGACTGATTGAGAATCCTAGCTGATCTATTTATTTATTTACTTATTTATTTAATTATTTGTTTATTTACTTATTTATTTATTCATTTGTTTAATTAATTACTAAATTAATTATGTATTTATAAACACTATTTCTTCAGGCTATTCAATGCAGTTCAGCTAAGGCAAATACACTCTCTGATTGGCCACTTCAATTCCCACAGGGTAAATGTTTGAAGCCTGCTACATAGCCTGCGAACAGGTGCCGTGACACAAGCCATGAAGCTGCAACAGACAAGCTAATTAGCGAAGCAAGTTTGCGATATTTTCCAAAGGCATAGCTCAAGGAAAACTGTGAGCTTTGAGGAACAGATTATGTCCAAGGACAAATATCCCAGCATATTTTCATGCCAAATGGAGGCTATTGTGTTTATTATTCTTTAAATATTTTTCACCACACATGCAGTTTTGAGTGGTAACCCTGTGATGGACTGGCATCCCATCTAGGGGGAAGTAAAAATACTGCTAATTACTTCATGCTACAGAAACCAGGATAAGCTCCAGCCTGATGGGCCACTTGGCTCGTATCCAGACTTAACCATTCCCCAGTTCTAGCTGGGGCATGTTTAGTCATATGTAAGACGCATCTAGACAAATTGCAAGTGAACTAAAATATTTTATGGATTATAATTTTAGATATCATCCACATTTTTATCATGGTAGATACATGTTAATACTCTTTCTTGTATACTTTGTTCTCGCACACTGTGCTTTAGAATAGATTGTTTCATAGGATAGCACTATATTTGAGGAAGCACTTTTTACTTGCTATAATTATAAGCTTTTCTTCTCCTTTTATGTTCTCAGACCTACCCTAGGTTAAGTAAAAAGTTATTTATTTCATTTCAGTACTGTTCACTAAATTTATTTTAAAAAGGACTGGAAATGATAAATTTCAAAAGGCTTTTAATCAGTTCAAAAAATAAACATGACAACAAAATATGTGACTGTGAGCTGTCAAATAAATCTGCTGATAATATAGTACATAAACTCAAAAATAACATTGTATTGTAACATTTTGGGAGTGTCAGCTATGCTATTTTAAGAGGAGGGATGAAAATTTGATGAATAAGTGAGGCTAGGTTTCTCTAACCAGGGTTTCGACAAAACACTGACCCCCTATAAAAACAATGTATCGTGTATTGCATGTTCATGTTGTCTGTGGTCAATCAGAGCGTGTTGATACTGTCAGCATTTCTTTGTTACTTTCATTGCTTAATTTTCTGATGGGTATGAATACCACACTTGATGATATTCCAATGTAATTGCTTGTTCGCTTTTCCAGAAACAAAACCTGCACTTAGATTCAAAGCAGAAGAGAGTCAGAAGTCTGCAACTCATCTGCCATCTTGGAAATTTCAGGTAAGCTGAGTTTATTTGTGAATTTGAAGCAGTACCATTGATAGTTTTGGGCTGTTTTAAATCATCTTTTTGTCGTTGATTTTATAGAGGGTCAGTGGGGGGGGAGGGGGGGGGAGGGTCAATAGGGGATCAGTGAACTTGCAAGGGGTCAGTGTTTTGTTAAACGCCCTTAACAGCAGTTGAAAATTCAAATCCAAAAGACTGTATTTATTTGGTGATAAAGGAAGGGATGGCCAACAATTTACAACAGAATTCTCCTTTGGGTTTCAAAAACAAATCCTGTCACCTCAGTATGTGGAGATCAATCAGTTTTTGTAAGTTTCACAACCAAGTTATTGTTTTTCCATACAGTGTATATTTTACAACAATGTACACTTGCCCTTCTTCTTCTTTTTCTTAGCGTCAAGTGCTGCTCTTGTAGCTGTCCTGAAAACAGATATTACTCCATCTTTCGTTTTAGCAGAGCATTCCAAATAAGCATCGCCATCGATCTTTTCACACATTAAAGTTCCCTCCTCATATTTAACAGGCTCTTGTTTCATCTTTGCTAACTCTCTCTTTACATTTTCATCATTTCTCAGATCTTTCTTGTTACCAACCAAAATGATTGGTACACTAGGGCAGAAATGCCTGACTTCAGGAGTCCATTTTTCAAAAATGTTCTCCAAACTGTCAGGACTATCAATGGAGAAGCACATCAAAATAACATCAGTGTCAGGATAGGAGAGAGGTCGTAGCCTGTCATAATCTTCTTGTCCTGCTGTATCCCACAATGCTAGCTCTACCGTCTTGTCATCGACTTCAATGTCGGCCACGTAATTCTCAAAAACTGTGGGCACATAAACTTCAGGAAACTCATCTTTGGAGAACACGATAAGAAGGCAAGTTTTTCCACAGGCGCCGTCACCTACAATGACTAGCTTTTTCCTGATTGCTGCCATATTGAATCCTTACTGTGACTGCAACTGAAGGGGATTGAAGTATTTGAATATTTGTCTGTTTTTTTGCTTTACAAGAAAGAGCTACAATTTCCAAAAATAAAGCAATAATAACAGCACAAAAGGAAGAGGTAACTATTATAACAGTACAAAGGATGACAAACAATGCTGTAAAAAGATAGGTTCTTGTATTTTGAGGTAGTTATTGGCAATTTAGGCTAAGTAAATTCTTGCCTAGTTCCTACTATCCTAGGCCTCAATATTTTGCCGCGGTCAGTCGTTTTGGGTCACGCAGTCAAAGGTGATAAGTGTGTCCTATTTTTCATTGAGCCAATTTCGCCTTGTGAAAAGGAATTCTCTAGGCATTTCTGGGACAGTGACTGTTAGAGGAAAGTAATTTAAACTCTTCGCTTTTGTTTTAAGGTTAACTGGTCAAGTTAAACGGCTCATTTGGATCCAAACCGAGATTATTGAGTCAAAAGCATCACCACTTTCAAACCACAGGGAAATACAGATAACTCAAAATATTTAAACCTTTGAAGATTTCTATTACATGTAACCGTAGTGCTTGATCAAAGAAAACAAAAATATCTGAAAATGTTTTAAATTTCAGCTTAAAAAGTGGCTTTTGCTAAAATATATCTCCCGTGATCATCTGAGGCAATTTTTTCAATGTTTACGTCAAGCCATGGTTTTAAAAGAATCATAACTCCTCTGCTATGAGACGACACATGGCTAGATACGATTTTGCCTCTCCATTCTGTCTCCCATCTTCCAACAGTATCTAGCGAGGCACAAGTTTCTTGCAAAAAAATTATATCCGATTTTTGAGTTATTTTTTTGTAAAAAAAAAATACCTCTTAGTTGGCACGTCGGGTATGTTATAGATGGGTCAATGGATGAGTGAGAGATGTATGTATGCCACACCAATCAGATTGGATCTACTATAAACAGCCAATCAAATTTCTTGTTGTAAAGGTAAATGGTATGTGAGAAGATTTGATCCCGATACAGTTCAGAACGGCCATATTTATTCTCCTATAAAAGAGGAGGAAGTATTGATATATTGGGTTTACTTCGACATTTCCTGTGGGTTAGGCTGAGGATTTTAGTTATGAACGAGATGGGCCTTGAGGTTTGAAACAGTTCGTGAGTTAGTAGTATGCACATAAAACGAGATATTTTCATTTTTAGTAACAAAGGTAACTTGATACTTTTGTTTTTCACATGGAGTAAATTCAATTAGAGGTCACGAATCGTCGCTTCTAGTTCTTAGGACATATTTTAGAGGGGACGAGACTATTTAGATTTGAAACAGTTCTAACGTTTACAATAGTAAGTGCAGGTAACGATTGTTTTGCTCTTGTTGCATGCAAATATAACAACTGAAGATATTTTCATTTTTTAGCTACAAAGTGTAATTTGACAGTCATTTTTCACAAGGGAGTAAATTCAATTAGAGCTGACGAATCGTCACCACTCTTTCCCATGAGATGTTTCCTACGGGTATCTTTAGTTACAAATGGTAACTTAACACTTTTGTTTTTTATATGGGAGTAAATTCAATTAGAGCTGACAAGTTATGGGCTATTGTTTCCAGGATATTAAACAAAAAAGAAGCTTTCATTTCTGAACGGTTTTTACATCTCTGCAGTAGCAGTTTAATAGTTTTATTTGATGACATTCATTTCAGTCCGATATTTTTAAAGGTAAAAAGTATGAAAACTGCTCAAATGTTCTTTGAAGACTGCATGGCACCAAGTTAAAGCGCAATTTAATTAAATCAGACTTTCAATGTGTCAGAGAGGTTTTTTCTCTTTCTTTCTATTATCTGTGAAGTTGTGTTGTGTTGTGTTGTGTAAAAAGGGTAAACTTACAACTTGTATAAAATGCGAAAAGGTCTCTTAATTAACTTGAGTATTTTTGAGCAAAAATTCCTCTTGGGGGTTGGAAGGGCTATGTGATTGGTGAGTGAGGGAGTTATGCATGTGTGCATGTCACACCAATCACAGTGCGGTTTGTATCAAAGAACCAATCAAATTGCCTGTTAGAAAATAAGATGGTATCTACATTAATCTGGAGATGTGTCAGATTACTGTAGTTTGTTCAGTCAAACATTTTATGGCTTACTATTTAGCTATCTTACCATGTAACATCGTGTGTACATCATAAATTCCCAGTTTCTTTCTTGCTGTACATCGCAACCCAAAAAACTTGTCAAATGAACCAAATCATCACTGTAAACAGCTTTATGAATGCTCCTATCTCCGACACTACACACAAAAAAATAACTCTTGCACGCCTTGCGTGCCTATGTTTGCTGATGTTGCCAGCGAAAAACCTGTCTTGTTTAACTATAGTTTTTCCAAAATGTTGGAGACGCAAAAAAACTGTATTTCCACTCTCCTGGTCAAATTTGACGCTGAGAGAAACCATTTTCCTTAATCTATCAGCAAGCACGTCCTAGAAACAGATCAGAAAACCATCAAAACTGGAATTTAGGAGGATTTTGTTTTAAACATGTAAACAGAGGAATCGCATTTCCATTACCATGGTGACTGCAAGTAGATTATTAACTCAGATTTCCTCGTGCGTACTTATCAAAAATCTATTGTCTCAACAAAACAAAGCTTTTTCCCAAAGTTTCGAAGCTTCACCCTCCAAAAAAACGATTCAAAACAAATAATTCAGTAATTAATTGAGCTTCTAAATATAAAAACGACGAGCCAAAGTAAATTTAGTCCCATTTGAACAACATGCATCCATTTTGTGAGGCACACATGAAGAAATCATGTAAATTTGTTTACCTCAAATTTTTGCTTCTAATTTCGAGCTAACCATAAAATTACTTTCGTATTTACTTTAAATACCTTTAGGATTGTTATCAGCCTCAAAAAAAATTTTCAGGATCTTTAAAAACCGTTGAAATCCTTCAAATTGCTAGTTCAACAAAGGTCGGCCATTGTGACTTGAAATGGTGTGACTTTGCAAAATCATCATGTAGGTAACATTAAGCCACGCAAAACTACCAATGTGATTGTTTTTTTTTTAATCAACTTCCTATTGTCCAAAGTTCAGACGAAAAAGAAGTAACATAACTTTTTGACAAATTTTTCTGTCATCACTCTTCAAGAAAAGTGTTAATCATTAGTGTTGAAAGTAACAGGGCGTGACCGGGAAGAGTTTTAACTGCATGGGCTGGAAACTACAGAGGATCAGAAAACAGATTTTTCATGTGTGTATACACGATAGAGGGGAGCTGCAGTTACTTGATATTTTTTCAAAATCCCAAAGCCATGCAACAAATAGTGAAAAAGGCTCAAAAGAGCAATTGGGCCATTACAATTGAAGGCTTTCATGTAAAAAGGGTGCATATAGCATTTTGGGCTGATTTTTATTTTTTGCAGGATCGAGCTAATTTTTGGCAGACTGACTTGTTTTGACATGAAAAGCATTGTTGCATAGTTGTTTTTGTTGATTTGCGCTTTGTTTTCGAGAAATAACGTATGTTACATGTAAATGTCAAGGTTTTTTCATTAGTTAAGTCAGCAGTACTCTTACAGGCATGAGTGGTTTTAGTTCCACGGCAACACGACAAAGACAGTCCCAGGAAAAACATTTCAAATATTGGTCTTTTATGAAGTCATGGCAGTTGTTGATACTCATCACAGTGCATGATATTAAGGACAGTTACTGTGAAACCTTGAATTAGTGCCCCTTTCGAATAAGCGCCCCTCCTATCAGCCAAAATTTAAAAAAAGTGCCCCCCTCAAATAAGCACCCCCTCCCCTCCCCCCATTTTGTGAACGAGTGCTGAGACAACAAAGGATGTTTAGTTTTTGTCATATAGTATTAGGTTTGTACATTGTTTCAGTTTGTGAACACGTTAAGTGAACACGTTGAACTCCTTAGGTACTAACGGTGCCGCAATTTAAACTTTAGGATCAGCTTTTTATGTCGATAAACAGATTATGTTGTTGTTTATGCGCAGATGATGTGTTAAAAAAAATGATCATGTCAGGCCACCATATGGGAAAAATTAAATAAGCGCCCCCCTCGAACAAGTGCTTCCATCTTCTCCTAAGTTTGAAATAAGCACCCGGGTGCTAATTCCAGGATTTATGGTATGATATTACAGAAATTTAATTATGAATATGATGGTCAAACACTGATTAGCATTAGCATACACTTTTTATCAAAATAAATAAGGTTGTATTTCTAATGGAATGGCGAACCTGAAGTGTTAATGACGGCATCTAGCTCATTTGTAGCAATGGTTTCAGTATATTGGTAAATTTTGAGGTAGTATTTTTTTTACATTTTGCTATGCAGTTTTGAGGTTTTTTAACCTGCGATCAGGCGTTTTTTTTTTTTTTTTTGGAAAGAAGGAGGGAAAAGGGAGAAGGGAAAAAAAAACTCACACATCTGAATATAAGGGAGGGAGGGTATGGTCGCAGGTTAGAGGTTTTTGGACCCCTGTTTTCAAACCCCCCCCCCCCCCCCCTGCCAGCCCATCATGGAGAAAATTGCTGGACAGTACAAGAAAATGTTACAGATGAACTGTGAGACATTTGAGAAAAAATTGACCAAAACACTATCATGCACTATCTATACACATAGTCAGAATTAAAGAAAAAAAACTATCATCGACTATCATGAACAATTTCAGTAAGCTCAAAGTGCATGATAGTCGGTGGTCAAAGTGCACACTACAACAATCATCCACCATCATTCACCAACTATCATTCATCGACTATCATGTGCCGTTTGACCTGGGCTTTAAAACAGATCAGCTTTGGAAATATCTTTAAAGGTACTCAGGTAAATGTTTGAAATAATCTTGCCCCTAACTACAAAAATGTTTTGAAAAAAGTCCTACGTCAAAACCAATTCACAAGATGTTACAAATCAATCAAAATCACTCATAACTAGCTGATTTCTTTCAATGATTGGCAACTGTCCATCGATGTGGTCTACAAGCTGTTCACACAAGCTTACATGCATGAAAACTGTAGCTTTACGTTTCATCAAAAATCGATACTGATCGAACATTACGTTAAACTGAAATCGATCAAAATCGAGAGGTGGTTTCGGACAATCTCAAAACGTTACTGTTTGATTTTTATCAACTTCGGCTATCGCTCGATATTAGCATGAAATCGAAATTTATCGACTCTCAACTGAATCGAACAGAATTGAATTGATGACACGTAGCTTCTTTCAAACGCATTGCTAAAAGAATAAGCTGCAACTAAAGGAATAGGCTAAGACAACCCTGAGATGAAAATTTTTAGTTTCAGAATGGATTGTGAAATAACAAGACGACTGAAGATGATGTGTTCTCACATGCCTGCAAAGTCAATATTAAATGGTCGCTTACTCCCAGTTTTTCAGATCCCAATTAAACTACTATTTAAGTTTGTCAACGCCTCAAACATTCGAATTAAAACAGGATCTTCGATTCCACAGCTTTTCTATACGTATAACTGCTATTTTATCACCTACCTTTCGCGAATCTAAGTAACAATCCCTCGCTTCGTACGACACAAACACAGTCTCTGAGCAGAACAACCCTTTCAATTTATACTAGTCAGGGGGGTAGGGTTATTAATGGCCGCTGACCTTCCTCGACACGTGTGTTCTAAAAATAGGAGCTGCCTCCTAACCTTTGTTTCCGATTCTCTGGTAGATTCTGGCTCACTCAAAGGGTTTTTAAACTTTTGTTTTCAAACAATGAGTACAAAATCCGACTGCTAGCTCTGATCAACAAGGTAAAGGGTGATGACAACTGATTGACTGAGAGCTTGATAGAGAAAGAATGGGAAAATAAATCGGTTGCGTGACATCTCATCAAGATTCGTGACACAACCATACACGTCTGTACAGGTGTAAAAATTCACATCAACCGAGAGAAATCATCGTTAAAAGCAATAGAGTCCGATTTCACAGATCTAAATTGATATCGCATTCTTCCTTAGTTATGATAATTCGACATTTTTGAAGAGGAAGTCGACCAGAAATGTGTCAGCTAAGAACCACGGCCGCAATGTTTTTGTCACGCATCCGGAAACTAAAGCTACCGGGCAACAGGAAAATGGACAGTTTCTTTTCTTTTAACCTCACGTTTTAGATGGGTTCAAACGTTATTACAGTCGAGTATTTTACAATATACAGCATTTTCTTTAATTTTATCTCGTTTTTTTTGTTCTCAAGTGCAGCTTTCACAGCTGTTTCAAACACATTCTCTTGTTTTAGCAGAACATTCGAGATAAGCAAAGGCCTTTATTCCTGCTTTTTCTATCACATATTAAAGATCCTTCTTCGCTTTTAGCAGGCCCCTGTTTCAGCTTGGATAACTTCGTCTTTGTGGTTTCGTCATTTTTCAGATATTTCTTGTTACCAACCAAAATGACTGGCGCATTTGGGCAGAACTGTCTGACTTCAGGAACACCCATCTTTTACTGAGCAATGTTCGCTAAACTGTTGGGACGATCAATGGAGAAGCACATCAGAATAACATCAATCTCGGGATATTAGCTTGGTCGTAAATAATCAGATTCTTCTTGTTCTCTTGAATCCCATAAGGCCAACTCAACGGTCTTACCATAACTTGGATTGAAGACACATGGTTGTCAAAAATCCGTGGGCACGTAAACCTTGGAAAATTCCCAACTGGCGAAGACCATGAGAAGGCAGACTTTTCCGTAGGCATTACCGCCTACAATGACCAGCTTTTTCTAATTACAAAGACCAGACAAACGATTACTACGGTACATTAACTTAATCCAAAAGATACCTGATATTTCAGCCAGTTGATGAGATTTTTATCTCGCAGGAATCAATAAGCTGAAAGCAACCGATATTTGTTCAAATTTACAATTAATCACGGTCAATAAAAATCTATTATCACGGAATCTTAAATTTCTTAAGCTTTCCATAAAAAAATGCCATTTTCTAACTTACCTTTCCACAAACTGTTTCAAACTCTTTACAACAATCGCCGCACGAAATCCGATAAGAAAGACTGTAAAATCGCAAACACTCAGTAAAACGATATATTTCCTGTAGTTGGACAATCTTTTTTCATGGACCTACTTTTCCTCTGATTGGTCAAAAAGAAATATAATTTAAACAACCATTTGTCACGTTACTTGTCACACAATAGAATATAGGCATTTTTTACATGAAACTGGTACATTGTATCAAATTTTAAACAACAACAATTCATAGGAAAACTCATTTGTTTCGGGTAGGTATACAGCGACTTGATCGAGAGATTTAGAAGCACACAGACTTGTTCTGATCAAAGGTCGGCTAGTGGAATATACAGTCTAAGCACACTGTTCCGACAGGTTTATATAACTGTGTCTATTTTTAAAACACACGTGTGTCCAATGAAAAGCTTCGTTATAAGTAGATATGCAAAATGGGCCCTCAGCAAAACGTATCTCGGAAACGTCAATGCAAATGAAACAAGCGGAAACAGCAAGAGATTTTAAACCTTTGCGTAGTTTTCGGTGGGCGGAAAAAATCGATTTCATAATATACGGAGGGTTTATATATTGTTGGTATAGAATAGAACGGGAAAATTCTATGATGCGTAAAATCAATTGTGTTTTGACCAATCAAATCAGAGGATGAAATAATCACATGGGGGGTTTCCCCTAAGTGAGCTCAGCACCTTGAAATACGGAATTTCTCTGTACAAGATAAATTGAATGTGGCTGGCAAACTGTTCGTCATTATTTTCTGAATTCGTCGACTTTCGTCCACGGTGTCTGTGAAAGAACGTTTACTTGGTTTTTAAAGGTAGGTTCAAATTAATTCATTTTCAGACATGTTTCAGCGCTTCATTTTTAAAAGAAATCAGTTTTTCAAGAGCCTTAGCGGAATCTCGCATTTACATGTAATAATTTAAAGGGAAATAAGAAATTTATTTCAGTCAGTAAACGGTCGGAATACTTCGCCGATACTCGGCGACTTGTGCTTGTCGTCGGCTGAACTTCGGCCTCAAATTTAATGCCTCGATCAGTCATCGGTTTCGTTAACATGTTATAAAATGTCGTTTTTTGGTTCCGTGTCAATTTGATTTATTTCCCAGAAAATCCCGGTTGTTTCATATCTCGGCTAGAATTTGAATCAAAATTGATATTCATTCATACAGAAATAAATGAAGCACATTAGGAAAAAAAGATTTGATTGTTCCCCGGAAACTAATGGCGGATTGACATTAATTTATTCTACTTCATTTGCAGTTTGAAATTCACAGCATGGCTCCCCCAAGGAAAAAGCTGGTCATTGTAGGTGATGGTGCCTGTGGAAAAACCTGCCTTCTCACAACGTTTTCTAAAGATCAGTTTCCTGAAGATCACATTCCTACAGTTTTTGAAACTGATGTGGCTGATATTGAAGTGGATGGCACGTTCGTTGAGTTAGCGTTATGGGATACAGCAGGACAAGAAGATTATGACAGGCTGCGACCTCTCTCCTATCCCCATACGGATGTTATTCTGATGTGCTTCTCAATTGATAATCCTGACAGTTTGGCAAACATCCCTGAAAAATGGACTCCTGAAGTTAGGCAGTTCTGCCCTAATGTCCCAATAATTTTGGTTGGTAACAAGAAAGATCTGAGAAATGACGAAAACACAAAGAGAGAGTTATCCAAGATGAAAAAAGAGCCTGTTAAAAGTGCGGAAGGATCTTTGATCTGTGAAAGGATCAAGGCTTATGCTTACCTGGAGTGTTCTGCTAAAACAAGAGAAGGAGTAAGAAATGTATTTGAAACGGCTGCGAGAGCTGCGCTTACTGAAAACAGCTACTGGAAGGAAAAGCCACTTTTTAAACGGCGGTGGAAATGCTGTATTCTGTAAAATAAGTAACATTTGAATGTGCTTAATTTAGGAAACCTTAGTAAAATTTGAACTAGCTCGGTGGAGACTTCGATAGACTGTCGTTTGTTGAGCTGTGTTGTTAGTTAAGAAAACAATCGTAAAATGTTTGACTCGCACAAGAACTTTTTTTGTCGAGCATTGACGTAATTTTATAGAGAAGTGTTTTAAAAATCATGGTGGAGAACTTTAAGCTATTTGTGTGTAGTATATGTCCAATTAGTTCATGTCTTTTTGTGCGACAAACGTATTTTGATAGTCCAGTCACCATTATATTGCTAGTCATTGCAGCTACTAGCTTACTTTGAGTAGCAGACGTTCAATTCCAAAAGCGCGCGAAGGGAAGAAACTGCGAGTGACTGTGAAAAATTTGAAGCAGGGGGAGGGTGGGGAGAGGGTAAAAAAATGAATCATCCCTTTCCTCCCCACTCCTTCTTCCTTCTAGATCTCCTCCATTTTTGCTCACCCCCACCCTCTTCTCCCCAGTTTTTGCTCACCGGCCAAGTGAGCTCGTTTGCTCGCTCGCTCGCTCGAGTCTCCGCCTGGAAAATGGAAAGAAAAGTCTTCTACGCAGGCTGCTAATAGCTTAGTTCAAACACTTTTAAAGATGGAGCCTTTGAACTCTTGAATCCCCATTTCTTGGGGCTCAGTAATGCAAGAAAGCATTATTTCTGCTCACGTTCCCTTGAAAGAGGAAGTTGACAAGAGGAAATAACGTCAGCAATCGAACCGCATCTTTTTTTTTTGTCACGCCACATGTTTACATATGTCACGTAGTCGTGAATAAAATGGAGAGTGACAAATCTACAAAGAGCTTTGAATAACAGCGCTGTTTAAAAATACGTTCAAAGCATTTAAGGAAAATTGTAATCGTTTTGGGTTCGGATGCATCAAAATTTTGATGACATCACGTTAGATTTTAAGAAAAGACCTCTATCCAATGGAAAGTTTCCTTATAAGTAGACACGTAGACAGACTTAACTAAAACTAGCTAATATCGACAAATTAAATAGATAATAAACTAAGCGAGAGATATTTTGAAATCGGGATGAAATAAAAGAATTTTCCACTCTTACTTAGTACTTGCCCTTGAAAATCTACTAAACTCTTCAGAGCTGAGGTTATTTAAATTATTTATATAGCTTAATTATCCAAACTAACACATAAGTAAGTGTGTAAAATCTACAGTGGAATTTCCATTTATCGATCCCTCAGTTTTTCAAACCCCCCAATAAGTAGAACCAAAAGCCCGGAGGTGGGGAGGGGTGGGGGGGGGGGGGGAGGGAGTGTACTTCCAGAAAAGTTGGGTGGGGGTGTGACCTGACCAAAAGTTCGATAGCCTATTTATGTCCGTTGCGGCTGACACAGTTGACCTAAACATAAGTTATGAAGGACTTTTCTTGACGGTGTTATTGATAATTATGAAAAAGTAGCTTCTTGTAAGAAACATACCCAATTCAAGACCAGAGTGCAAAAACCATACTCTATTTATGACCAAAATGGCCAAAATCGATACCCTATTTATGACCAAAACGGCTGAAAAACCACACCCTTTGTGGCCGCACATACCTTTATAGCCCATATAAGGGAGTACCCTCCCCCCCTGGACCAAACGTCGCTTCCCCTCCTCAGTATCATCTGTAAATTTACCCCGGATTTCTCGAACTGTCCAATTTTTCGAACCACAATAATTTTCGTTTCCCTTGGAGGTTCGAAAAATCGGGATTCCACTCTATTGTTTCATGACCAATCAGAGGATTGAACATTAGAACAATATGGGATCGATGGGGAGGCAGCAGTTTGTACCAAATTCATTTCAATTTATATTTGAGCAATAGAGCACTATTTCAATGTTTACTCTGAACCTCATCTAAACAGGAAGAGTGTTCAGTTATGCAAACCCAAGATTTAAAACGTCACAGTCGTGTTCACATATAATATCATCATCTAAACACGCCTATCGACCAATGAGACCGCGCGTAGTATTTCTGCTATTTTATAAACATGTATACCTGGGGTTTATAGTTATGGCTAGTCCAGAATAAAACAGGATTTTCAATTCCTTGGTCCAAATACTCGCGACAAACGAACTACGTTTTTTTGACATTCGACAGTCTCTCAGGATGAGGTCAAAGATTGCGTGACGAGCTATACGGTAAGTCGAGACTTGTCAGAACCTGAGAAACTTCTCTGGTCTCTCTGAGAGTGAAGTTCGGGAAGGTTGCTGGCAAGCTGTTCGTCATTTTCTGTGTTCTTCGATTTTCGTTCACAGAGTCTGCGAGGGAAGGCTCTATGGTTGTGGAAAGGTAGGTTGAAATTGCTCTCCTTCAAATGCAATGATTTTTCTACGGACACAAGCAAGGGCTGCGAAATGTCGGAGACCCGGCGGAGAATTTCAACTTGAGTCCTGGTGTACGTTTACCGTAGACAGATTATTAACGCCTCAGGGGGCAGGGGAGCCTTGTTTAACCATTTCCCCAGCGAAATTCACCGTACATTGCAAATCAGTCTTGTTGATTCAAACCACGCGATTTGTTGAAAACGGCTTAGATCGCGTGACGCTTAGTGAATGGAGTAAGACTCCCCTGGCGAAAATCCCTGTTCATTAATTCCATAAATTTCAGAGTTTTTTTTTATATTAAATATGATTCTTTCAAAAACTAGATAAAATGCACTGTCTCATACGTGACTCGTCGCAGACTGCGTCATTTTCGATTTTGATGCTGTTTTGTGTCGGCCATTTTGAATTTTAAATAACGGGTTAGTCTGTGCGAGGTCTGGAACCGAGAAATCTTCTGAATTAAAGCTTTAGGTGTTCTTCATTATTCTCGGCACCCAATCGATTGACCCGAAAATTTCCGAAGTCTTCCGGCTTGCCAGAAGTTGTACTGTTTTTCGGTTCCACTCGCAGCTGACCGCGTATTTACAACTCAAAATGTCTGTTTTACGTACGAGTCGTCGTTGCCTCATTTGATGCGAGGGTCCCTGCATTCATGCGCGCAGATATGAAAATCAAACATCATATGTTTTTATCCAAACTCTAGGGCATATCATATCATATAAAACGCTTTACCTTGTTTCAGAGAAGGAGGATTCAACATGGCAGCCAATGGACCCATTAGGAAAAAGATGGTCATTGTAGGTGATAGTTCCTGTGGAAAAACCTGCCTTTACTACATGTTCGTCACAGATCGATTCCCTGTGGAGTATGTGCCAAGAGTCTTTGATGGGGGTTATGTTGGTGCTATCAAAGTTGATGACAAGACAGTAGAGCTAGCATTCTGGGATACTATAGGAGATGAACAATATGACAGGCTACGACCTGTGTCCTATCAGTTCACTGATGTTATTCTGATGTGCTTCTCCATTGATAGTCCTGACAGTTTAGCTATCGTCCTTAAAAAATGGGCTCCCGAAGTCAGGCATTTCTGCCCAGATATACCAATCATTTTGGTTGGTAACAAGAAAGATCTTAGAAATGACGAAAACACAAAGACAGAGTTATCAAAGATGAAACAAGAGCTTGTTAAAAGCGGAGATGGATCTTTAATGTGTGAAAGAATCAAGGCCTATACTTACCTGGAATGTTCTGCTAAAACAAAAGAGGGAGTTAGAGATGTGTTCACAACGGCTGCGAGAGCTGCACTGATGACGAACGAAAGGCGAAATAAACGAAATTGTTGCATAGTGTAAAATTAGTATTACGTTTGGACATGTCGTAGGAAACTCCACTGGAGATGTTTGACCTGCTAAAGTAACATAGGATTTGCAAAACCTGACCCCCCCCCCCCCCCGGTGTTGAGGATCGCTGTACTTTCCGTATCTCTCAGGATGAAAAATTTGTCCCTGGTCACTACCGCTTTGGCAACCTCTTTTCCAGGGTCCTCTCTCTTCCTCGAAGAAGAGAGAGAGCCCTGGGAACGGGGTTGCCGCTGAGAGGACTAAAATCTAAAATGAACGTCATTCGATGTTCGAGAAAACTTCTAGGACATTGAGATAAAAAAGATAGGAATTATGTGTTGGTCAACTGATTTTTATTTGATATTTCCTCTTGATCAAACACGAAAGACCTTGTTTGACCACATTTCCAAACACCGAGAAGAGAGCTAAAAAAATGTTGAACTCTTAGAATTGAACATAAAACAATTTAAGCGCCCCCCCTTCCCATCCCCTTCAGATTCCAATCTTGCCCTGATTACCCATAATGCCCCTTAGATCATGAAACGTCACTAATTTTAGCTGTCAAATTATCTTTTAGGGTGAACTTGAAGAAATTATAATGAAAAAAACGCTCTCGTTTCCGTTTTTAGGCTCGATTTCTGCCGGTTTCTCGAGTCCGGTCCACCAGCGTGGGCTCCTTTCCTGAACTTTGCTGAACAGCGGCTGGTAATCAAGCCCATTCCGTTTTAAATGATATCTTTTAGGGATCAAACATAGCCCGAGCCACCCCAGATTGACCTCCTTTAGGGGTTTAATTCAAATTTTCCGACAAGAATCCGCGACCTTTTAATATGGGTGTCCCCCCCCCCCCCAGGTATAGTACACGTGATGTGGCAATGCCTCAAGAAAAAACCTTCTTGAGAACTGATAATTCTGTCAACAACTTTTATTTATGCATTACCAGATCGTTACTGTTATGAAAGTTATTACTGTACGTCACTCCCTGCCTTAGGAGCGGCCAGTTACGTCAAGAGCTTCGTAGTTTGTCGACCTCCATCTATTTCTTTAGCGTTTAGGAAGTGTAACGCAACCCTAATCCATTGTGTATCGAGATTTTATGTAAATGCGCTGCTCTAATCTTTGATAACTACTAGTTACTATAAGTAAAGCCTAAAAATCTCCATATTTACAGTTGAGTTTTCGTTGTTAAAACCGTTTTCAAGAGCTGACTGCCTGATTTTTATTTATAGTGTTCCCATTTAGTGGTTATTTACTGCCATTTTAGTTTGACACTTAAATAAAGGTATTCATTCATTCATTCATCCATCCATCCATCCATCCATTCATTCATTCATTCATTCATTCATTCATTCATTCATTCATTCATTCTGCTGCGAAGTACTTCTTCTCAATCTCCAGTTGAATCTCGGACTAGTACAAACGACGTGAACTAGTGTTTTATGATGGCAATAAGTCCGACATGCATAGAGTTTTATTTTTATTTTTCTGCTTCAATATATCCGGGAATATAATAATAATTATTTTATCAGCAAGAGGTTACTAAACTAAGTCTAAACAAACGACAGTATATATAACAGAGCTAATTGTTTCAGACCAAAACATGTCAATCACGGGTGGATTCAGTCCAAAATATATAAGGTTCATACCCTTTAAAATAAACAGATCTGTGCAGCTTTATATACGCAGAGGAGTAACCCTTTCCTACTTCTATAAAGTAGTGAAAGTTTTCCACTTTAGTAAACCTTGTCAAACGGAATCTCCAGTCACGGAAAAACATGTTCAAGAGTTCTACTTATTTTACACTATGCAACATTTTCGTTTATTTCGCCTTTCGTTCGTCATCAGTGCAGCTCTCACAGCCGTTGTAAATACATCTCTTACTCCCTCTTTTGTTTTAGCAGAACATTCTAGGTAAGCATAGGCCTTGATTCTTTCACACATTAAAGATCCTTCTTCACTTTTTACAGGCTCTTGTTTCATCTTTGATAACTCTCTCTTTGTGCTTTCGTCATTTCTCAGATCTTTCTTGTTACCGACCAAAATAATTGGTACATCTGGGCAGAAATGCCTGACTTCAGGAGTCCATTTTTCAAGGACTTTGGCTAAACTCTCAGGACTGTCAATGGAGAAGCACATCAGAAAAACATCAGTGTCAGGATAGGAGAGAGGTCGTAGCCTGTCATATTCTTCGTCTCCCACCGTATCCCAAAATGCTAGCTCTACTGTCTTGCCATCAACTCTAATATCACAAACATGACTCTCAAAAACTCTTGGCACGTACTCCACAGGGAATCGATCTCTGACGAACGTTGTGTAAAGGCAGGTTTTTCCACAGGAACTATCACCTACAGTGACAATCTTTTTTCTAATCGGTCTGTTGGCTGCCATCTTTTCTGAAACAAAGTAAACGTTTTATTATACATAATACTTAAAGGAAATCTTGGCTAAAAAACAGTTTTGTCTCAAATCACAAGCTGGTGTTTGTGCTAAACTGTTTGAGCAATTTGGAGTCGATAATTCTCTACCTATTTTGAATGCTCGGCTATTGCTTTGAGCTATTTTTAGGATTTCAAATTTCCCACGTGCTGCCATGTATATTTTTGTAAAGCTTGATGGGACATTATGATGTCAATGCGCGGTTGAACGTTTTTAAACTTGGAAAATATTATTTTCCAAGTTGTAGTGGTGGAACGATTTCACTCCATCACTCCTTCACTTCTTCACTTCCCGTTAGACATTTGGAAACCGGGAAGGGCACTCCCACATGAAAAGGCAAGGGATGCTCGTCGGAAAATATGAATTTAACTCCTAAGGGAGACTATTGTGGACGTTGCTTGAGCTTCATTAGACCCCTAAAAAATACCAATTCAAACGGAATAGGTTCGATCACTAGCCACTGTTCAAGAAACGATCCCTCGCGCACTTGTAGACCCGACTCGCGTACTCGAGAGATCAGCGGAAATCAAGCCTGAAAACAGAAATTAAGATGATTTCCGCAGAACATTCGAGCAATAATGGAAAAAATTAAGTCACCAAAAAAAACTCATGGCATGGTATTATTTTGAATACAGTTAAGAAGAACTTATCGAGACTTAAGCTCTCGAGCTGACCCCGCGAGAGAAAATTGAACTTGAAGTTATCTATATTTCACTTAAAACAGACGTTTCGCTTTAGTTACAAACACACGCTTTTTAGTATTCGTAGGAGGTTTGACATTAACTTTCTCGAGAATGCTTGAGAATTTAATTGCGGGGTCACTTAGAGAAATGAACTAAAGTTAGTCGTTTTCAATAGCATTCCAAAAGTTACCGTGCTATGAGTAGGTTTTTAGCAAATACTTTTTGCACTTATTGCTCGAACTTTGAGCGGAATCCGTCTTAAATGAGAGTGTTTCTTTTGTTATTAATTCATCGAGTGCACCCTAAAGGACAACTAAAAATGGCGACCTTTCGTCATCAACACCCTAAGAGACCAGAACCCTTGATTTGTACCCGAGACGACTAGCATCTCCGGACCTTTTCATATAGGAGTCCCCCTCCCCCACCCCCCTTTTGGGTTTCGAACATCAGCCGTCGAAGGCCGTTTTACAGTTGCTTACAGAGTGTCAAGTTAGTTATGTTCGAGAGGTAGAAGGTATAACGATTTTTTCATTGTAAGGAAAATAGTTATGGTTCTTCCTTAGCGATTCGATTCAGGGAAAGTCTTCGTATTTTTTTCTTCCCAAACCTACGTGATATTGTGAGTTCGAAAGCAATCAATATAAACGAATGATTTAATGCTCCAGACGATTTTTTTAACACAATAAACGGAAAGACAAACGCTACCTTTCGGTAAAAGGTTTCTTGACAGAAAAAGAAAAAAACAATGAAGAAGAAAAAGAAAAAGAATCTGTCATCACCAGTGGAGTTCACACTCCCAACGTCTCGCATGGCGACCAGCGCTTATTACAATGCGCAGTTAGCGGAAAGAGAAAATCTAATTATTTACTTACGTACCGCAGGCTCAAGTGTTTCACTCAGTCTTTTCCTCACTTTTGACCAAACAAAATGATCTAGCCGTTTTTGACTACAGTACTAGGAAGACATGTACAGATCCATGCAATGTGAAACGTGTACGCAGGTCTGAGTAACAAACAAATTTTTAACGTTGAACTTTTTCAT
Organism: Orbicella franksi; assembly: GCF_964199315.1. NCBI lineage: Eukaryota > Metazoa > Cnidaria > Anthozoa > Scleractinia > Merulinidae > Orbicella > Orbicella franksi. The sequence continues at coordinate 23,215,894 of NC_138155.1, read as the reverse complement.
TTGGCAAATATCGCAACACACCCCTGAGTGGAAAAAGGCCGCGTGCGAGTATGGGCTTGTTCGAAAGCTAGACTGCCCCTCACGTCACAAGTATTCCCTTAATGAGCAATGCCTCATAACACCCTTTCATGATTTATTTTCCAAGTTCAGTGGCTCACAGCCACATTGCTTGAATCTAGAGATATAAAAGTGCTAGCACTTATTTACAATTCACATTCCAGATGAATAAGTTCAGAAATCGTCTTCTGTAGACTCCATATCTCTGACCGCACAATGACGTCATAAATTACCATAAAATCAACATGGCGACGGCCAGGTGATTTAAACTGAATTGAAAACCAAACACTTCATATTCTAACCACTTACAGAGATGTCAACTTAAAACCCCGGGATCAGTTAGGGAGAACCATTAGGTATACTTTGGAATATGAACTGCTTTTCAGCCAAGTTTCCCTTTAATGTGGTAGAACCGTTTCATCTAATGTGTTTATTTTCCATATCTTTGTCACGCTGTGTGTACACATAGGAGAACAACTCGTACGTAAATAGACATTTTGACTGAATCGGTAAATACGCGGTCAGCTGGTGCGAGCCTGGACTGCGAGCAGTCTCTCTTTTCCTCGAAAATCCGTGAGGAACAACGCAAAACAAGTGAGCCTGCGAGCGTGACCGTGAGCGTAATGTGCGAGCGGCTCAGACGCTTACTTGTTTTGCGTTCTTTCCCACGGATTTTCGAAGAAAGGAGAGACTCGGCTCGCAGTCTAGTGAGAGCCGAGTAGACTCCGAGTGGAAGCCGATAAATTTCGGAAATTCTCGGGTCAACCGTGTCATTAGGGTAACTTGCCTGAAGTTGGAGCGTTGTTTTTGTAGCAAACAAATTCCAACCTACCTTTCCACAATCAAGGAAGCCTCCCGTTACAGACACTGTGTACCTACAGCAGTCGAAGAACTCAGAAAATGACAAACAGTAGGCCAACCACCTTCAATTTATACTCTCACAGTACATGTAGTTCCGTAGGTTTCCCCTAATGCAATGAGGTCAGCACCTCATTGCATTAGGGGAAACCCCCTTGGTAATGAGTTGGTTTATTTCGTCATCCTGGATCAGATTCTTCAAAACCAGGCCAAGAGAAGATCTGTGAATACAAGCAGTACAAGTCTTGAACACTGCAGTCCCGTTTTATTCTGTACTGGCCATTTGCGAGTCCTATCTTAACCTGAAGCATAGAAATTGAAATGAATTTCGTAATTCGTCAAGCCGCGCTATGGATTCGTCACGCAATCCTTCCTAGGAGTTAACAGGAGCGGAAAAATGCTTTTATTCCTTTCTGGTTTCAAAGAATTTCTCACTTAATTGTTTTTTTTTCTGAAATATTGGATATTGCTTTTTAGCAACCTTTCTCTTAGTATCCGTCTACATATCTGCTTATAGGGAAACTTTTCATTGGAAAGACGTGTTTTCTAAAAATAGTAGCAGATATATCAGACTGTCTGAAATGTACTTTGGCGCACTGTGATCATGTTTAGGAGCCTCGAAATGGTCCTTAATCGTGATATCAAACAAAATTTCGATGTATTCGAACCCGAAACAAATCTTGCAAATACTTTTCCTTTGAATTTAGTTGTTTTCAACTGCACTGTTATCGATTACGCGAAACTCTTTGTTGTCACTCTCCATTTTGTTCATGAATACGTGACAAGCTTTAGGGTGTAGCGTGACAAAAATGCTGACGTTATTTCCGCTTGGTAACTTCCTCTCTAAAAAGGGGACGTGAGCAGAATTAGAAATAGTACTCTCAAACATCACTGAATTTACTGAGCCCCAAGGAATGGGGCTTCTAGAGTTCAAAGGCGTCAAGTAAAAAAAATATGAACTTGGCTGGTAGCTGCAGTGGCTAACAATGGTTGTCGCACACACTAACGGAGCTCAGTCACGGTGTTTTGAAAAATTGACGGAAAGCTGAAAATAGTAGTTTACTAAGATAGAAAAACACCAAAAAGAAAATAATAAATCATAGAGGAACAAGGATGGTTAAGGATTGATAAGATTGGCACGGATTATGAATAAATTACTATATTTAGAGAGGAAGCCACATCAGCCTTGATTTTCACGCGGGTCCTCAATCCTGGTCGAATTGGAATTTGGAGTGTTGGTTTTTGTGGAGGGAGGAAAAACTGAAGAACACGGAGAAAAACCCTCGGGGCAAGGCGAGAACCAACAGCAGACTCAACCCACATATGACACCGGGCCAGAATCGAACCCAGGCCACATAGGTGCGAGGCAAGCGCTCTCACCAATGTCCCATCCCTGCTCCCCGACGAACGATGAACTTGAAAAATTGAGATAAAATTTCGTTAAACGACGAACATGAAAAATTTAGGCTTAAGTTTTCAAGATACGCAAGCCGTGACATAGCTCCCTTAACTACACACAAATAGCATGAAAATTTAGCAACGCTTTCCGGCGAATCAAACGCTCTCAGATTTGATCAGTAAAATGTGTTGACATAATTGTTTCTGCGAGTACTGGATGCAAAGGTATCGCATTTTTTTACCTTTGTATCTCGTTCTTTGTATTTTGGAACAGAATTAAACATTGTCTTTGAATCATTAATTTTGTTTTACGTCATCTGCGACCGGTTCCTACAGAAGGAACTTCGGTATCTTAGCTGTCACAGATCAAATGATACAGAAACTACTTGCATAAGTTTACTTCCCTTTCCCTGTTTTTCGCCCATATTTAATTTTCCATCATTCAAAATTGGCGTTTACAAGATCAACACATATATCAAGCCAACATTTCTTGTATAACAACAACGAAACAACAAGCCCTCCGCCCCACCCCCTATCCCACCGCGGCGGGATTCCCATTGTGTCCCGCAAGAAGTTGTGCCATATAATGAAACCCTTACTGACGAACCTTGTTCGGTCAAGATGGCTGGATATTGGCCTCGTTTTCTTTTCATGTGTGTATGAATCTCGAGTAAATTTCGGTCCATAAAAACGCAAAAAAGGCCAATAACTAGCCATCTTGACCTCACGCTTGGTCAATAACCCACGTGTTTTAGTCTGTTTACTTTTAAAATAATGGTCAAAACGGGAACTGACCGTCAGTCAGGGAATGTTCTGAACATGTTCTTAAAATTTTGGTTCATCTCAGCATTAATATAATTAGAATTAATTATTTCAGACCAAAACATGGCAGTGGTGGATACAGACCAAAATATATTGGGTTCATACTCTTTAGAATAAAACATTTCTGTGCGGCTTCCTATACATAGAGGAGTAACTTTTCACTACCTATATAAATGGCAGGCAAATTAAATATATCATGGAATTAATTTTTATTAAACAGTTTGAACAGTGTTGAAATGTTGTTGATGTTTAAGCAGATCAAAGTTACATAGAGAACAGACAATGAAATTCTAACGCTATTTTTGTTTCCATCATTTGCAATGAAGCAGAATATGATCTTTGTTTGAAATTAGGACGGGAATATTTTCAGCCTAAATTAAGCCTTCACAAGTTCATGGCGCCTATCTAAGAACTAAAACGTTAAAACACGCGTGAAAGCCACACCACCAGGGTCCACCAGTGGGGCTAGTTTTGCTTCAAGCTTCTAATTAGTTAGCAAAAACTCTGGCTTAGCTGTGATTGGTCAGAAATGTTTTACGATTTCTTAGTTGATCAAACAGCTCAGGATTGGCCGGGGGGCGGGGGGAGGGCTCAGCAAACGGCAGTCAATTGAAAGTTCAGTTCGCCACTCGGGAGGGGAGAACTAAGGTTTTACATTCGACAGCCTCAGGAGAGAAAGTCGTGTCATGCAATCAACTCTGGCTTGCAAACCTCCTGAAACAAGTTCAACGGTTTTTACATAATACGGCATTTTCGTTGATACCACTTTTTCTTCTTCTTAAGCGCAGCTTTCGCAGCCGTTTCAAACACAACTCTTACTCCCTCTTTTGTTTTAGCAGAACATTCCAGGTAATCGTAGGCCTCAATCCTGTCACACATTAAAGATCCTTCGTCGCTCGTAACTGGCTTTTGTTTCGTCTTGGACAACTCTTCCTTTATATATTCATCATTTCTCAGATCTTTCTTGTTACCAACCAAAATGATTGGTACTTTAGGGCAGAAATGTCTAACTTCAGGAGCCCATCTTTCGGAAATGTTCGCTAAACTGTCAGGATTATCAATGGAGAAGCACATCAGAATAACATCAGTGTCGGGATAGGAGAGAGGTCGCAGCCTGTCGTAACTTTCTTGTCCCGCTGTATCCCACAACACAAGCTCTACTAACTTGCCATTCACTTCAATCTCGGTCAGGTAGTTGTCGAAAACTGTGGGCTCGTGAAAATCGGGAAACTCATCTTTGGAGAAAACAAAGAGAAGGCTTGTCTTTCCACAGGCACCATCACCTACAATAACCAGCTTTTTTCTTATGCTTGCCATGTTGAATCTTCAGCTTTATATGCTAAGTAGAGAAAACAACATAAATATTAGCATAGGAACAAATTTATCATCTCCCATTTTAGATTAAAACTCTATATTAAAGGCTTGAAAAAATATAGCGTCCACTCTTTTTTAATAAGAATATACTTATTCTTCTGCTGATTTTAGGGTGAAAATATTCTTGAGAATATTCTTAGATTATAGCGTATGACATTTCTGTTTTTGAATATATTTGGTTTATGAACGGTGTTAAAGCAATTTTGCAGCCATCCTGCAGGCATTTAAAACTGATATCACGCACATAACTTCTTGTAGAAATGTTAACGGCTAGTGTTGTTTCCGTTGTTTTTTTTCGCCAGTTTTGCCATTTAGAGAAAGGAAGAATGTTATACGGTTTAGTTAATTAAACACATATAATTGTATTGTATTTACAAATTTCCAACACACAAAATTATATTCTTTTCAAAATCTCAGCCTCAGGTTAATTCTTAAAATATTCTTAAAATTTCGGAAATTTCAGCCTCGATATTCTTTTAAAATATATTCTGATAAAAGAAAAGCAAGAGTGTAATTTTCCTGGGATTACACGGCGCAGAGAATTCTTATATTCTAATCGGCCAATGGAGCGACCGAGCACCGAGTCATATAACCGTAACATTACTACTTTGTACTGAAGGAGCATTCGCTCCATGGAAATAAGTTATCAGTGATGCCGAGAATTAAAATGAATTTCACGCTCAGTTAATATTAAATTAATTCGCTTGCAAAACCGACTTCACAGCTACCGCTGTCTGTACTATTGATCGAAGCATAATTCAACCTACCTTTACTCCTTCACAGATGTCGTGTACTTAACTCGACGAACTCAGCAAATAACCATTAACAGTTGGCCAGCCACATTCAATTTATCTTGTCAGAGATAGTTCCCTATTTCAAGGTGCTGACCTCATCTCAGAGAAAACCCCACGGGCTTATTTATCCTCTGATTTGATTCGTCAGAACACAATAGATTTCACACATCACCGAATTTTCCTGTTTTATTCTGGACCAGCCATATAAAAACCGGCCCGCGCTACACAAACCTTTGCTTTGTGGAATTGGTTAGTTCTTCGGTTAACGAGAACGAAATATTTTTGTCCCACCACAAAGTCCTCCGAGGTTTAAAATCTCTTACTACTAGTTTTCGCTTTTTCATTTGCATTGACGTTTGCTGACAGCCCAGTTTGCATATCTACTTATAACAAAGCTTTTCATTGGACACACGTGTGTTCTAAAAATAGTCACAGATATAAACATGTCCGAATTCTGCAGTGGACTCATTTCACTCCAAAGCCGGATGAAATCCTGAACAAGGTTTTTGACCGTAACAAGTTTGAGCGCGGATAAATAGCGAAATCAAGACAATTTGAAGCACACATACCCGAAATAAATTAGTTTTTAGTTTGAATTACTTTTTCTGCTCCATATCTCTGGCGCCTCATTTCGCTTCTGATTGCGTGACAAGAACCGTGACAAACACGACGTGGGTTTTCAATGGATGACGTCATTTCCGCTGGATCTCAAGGCCGCGTCCACAACTCCGGATGAATTTGAAAACGGAGGCCGCTTCACTCTGAAAACGCATCAAATGTTTTCCGTCCACACTACGCCGGATAAATTTGAAAACGCAACAAACACCGGTCATTTTGGATTTGTGTTTGAGGAAAACTCGGCCAGGGGGAATTTAACCACGTCCTTTTCGAAAAGCTTCGTTTTCAAAATGTTTTCTGAGCCCACTAAAACGAAAAACCGGCGTTTTCAAATTCTTACGGTTTCAAGAGCGTTTTCGAAAAGCTCCGTTTTCGTGACGGATTAGTATGGACGGAAGGCCTAGCAGGAGAAATGAAGTTCCGTTTTCAAATTCCTCCGGAGTTGTGTAAGTTCCTCTTTGCAAAGGTAAACTTTACGTATGCAAACCAAAAAAGAAAACTGCTCTGAAAACGTTGCTAGGCTGTTTGAGCTCGAAAGCCTTACTGGCAAACAAATTTGCTTGTTTGTTCGAGTTTTTAACGCGACAGCTCAAATATTGTGAACTGTTTCCATGAATAACAAATTATTTAGACCTACAACGAAGTGTGAATTCAAATTTTATTAAAACAGGTCCAACGGAGTTGCCGGAACCACTGTTGAAGTTTTTACAGATCAAAGTTGCACACAGCACAAACCATGAATAACGGCCACAAAATTTCCTTTTACTTAATTTGTACAGAAGCAGAATATTAAACGTGGGTAAAGACCACAGACTTGAGTCTAAAACCTCAACCAGTACATTGCTCCTCGAATTCTGTTATACTCCTGAAGCTGATCAATTGGACCTGAGGATTAGAAAAATATGAAAAATATTAGCGCTCAGTGACCGCCCATGTTACGCGTTATCGCGTCTGTCCACGCGTGGTCATTTAAAGGGCCAGTACACGCGCGCGTGAAAGCGTGTATCCACGCGTGTTGTAGTGTTACAGATGAGAGTCACTTGTTCCATTATTCAGGCGAAGACAACACCAAACTGCCATGCATTTCGCGCGTATCCACGAGTGATCGCGCCAGTCACGCGGGGTCACACAAATCCCGCGAAAGACAATCGTCACACAAAAGAGAGCGGATTTCCACGCGTGTTCTGGTATTTTGAAACAAGTGTTTCAAGTCGTAAGTTTCATGCTTCGAACGAAAATAACACCACATTCACGTTGATGCTTAAAACATGTTTAGCTTCACATGGTTAAAGATTGTTCCATGATGAAATCCACCCGCCATTTTCGTCTCTCACGCGTCGACAAAATTATTCTCAGAAGCAACCGCGCGACTGAAATTGCAACGTGGATCCCCGTGTGAAACAATAAAACCAGCTATTCCTTACCGACTCCAACGATTGCGGGACAGCGATCATAGATGTATTTTGAGGCGATTTCTCTAACCATCTTAGCATCAATCATCTACGAATTAGAGTATAATCAACAGCTCAGTGGAGATAACGGTCAAGAATTTAAGCCTTATGATTATGATTTCGAAGAGAATATCAGAAACATTTCTTACACCAACGTTAGCAATAGTCAGTGATTTGTTTTTGCAGAACGGTAGCGACTACGCAAACGACAGTAGCCTGTGAACAAACTCCGGCAGGAAGGGCTAAGAAGGAACCCGGCTGAGAGTGACGTGGCCCCTCGTCTCTCTTCTATCCTCTTTCTTCCAGCTTCCTCTCCGCCCCTTTCTCCACTACAGAGCTTGTTCACAGGCTAAACTACAGGTGCACATTAGATAGTCAGCACGACGAAAGGTTGAGAGGATGGAAATAGATTAAATCAGGAAAAGATTTCGTTTTCAAATTGAACTGAAGCCATTTTGTGGCCGTGAATTTTTCGTCTCACCTCAATTCTTCTGTCGAGTTCTGGCAAGGGAATACGTCGGCCGTATGTCAGCATTTGTCTAGAGGGACAAAAAAACATTTTTAACGCTTTTTACGCTACCTAGAGGACAACTAAGAACCCCTTTAAGTTCCGCCGAGCTTTGAAACACGGACGAAGCATGCACCAGACGTTTAAAAAAAACTTACCGTCCAATATCCTCACAGATGGGAGTCGATCCTACAGAAGTTAATAAAACAATTTGGATTAGCGATGCTTCGATTTAAAGGTTCAAATCGAGAGGCCAAAATAAGTTAGTTTAACGCCCTCCTTCCAATAAGGGAGCACCTTAATTTCTTTGAGGGGAGGGGGTGGGCAATTTTCTGGAGCATGAATTTTGTAACATTAGGTTGTGCATGATGTTTTTATGGTGGGAAATAGCTTATGTAAGAAGTTTCTTAACATGACCTGGATAGTGGAAAGCATTTGCTCGATGTTTTTTTCTCATGGCTCCCCTTACATGATTTTTGCTTCACCAGTTGTTACTGTGCAGGATTTTATTTTGGAAATTACCCCCCCGCCCCCCCGCCCAAAACACAAACGGTCCGTCCCTAATCATCTATCTCTATTTCAATACTGAAGCACTGGATATGATTTTACGCGAAAATATTCCACGTTTCGTGTCTACAGTACCCTTCCTTTCCTTCTAGATTCTTACACTGTAATCAACAATCCATATATCTTTCCCCAAGCGTACTATCTTCCCCCTTTCTCTCATTCCCTGGGGCGGATCTAGGGGGGTTCAGTCGAACCCCCCAAATTAAAAAAAAGATGAGACATAATGACACGCTGACTTGCCCTCAGAATTCTGGAAAACCCATTTACGAGGACCTCAATTTCAAAATTTTCCGCCGGAGGATGCCCCCGGACCCCCCTACAGCGGATCGCCTTTGGCGGTACGTATTTTGAACCCCCGTCTTTAAAAGCCTGTATCCGCCCCAGCATTCCCTAAAGTATCTAATCTTCTGCCTCTCCCTAGTGGCTAATAACACACGAGTCATACCATCTAGCTGCATGAGTATGTTGGTTTTCAGCAGATTCTTAGCACGAGCCACCTCGTGGTCTGTAATACTGGTGCAGATACGCATCCTACACAAACAGAAAAAAAAACATCTTCCAACAACTGCCTTACATCATTACACAACTAAAAACCAGTGACATGAAGGATCCTTACTTATCCAATTGATCACTTATGACTTCTAACAGAAAATTAAATCGCCACGAGCTGATGGCAGTAGTGTGTTAGTTCCTAAGGGTACTCTATAAATCTTTGGCTAGGGGTGTGCAGCTGGGACTCTGAAACGTTTACCCTATACTAGATTATGATCAGCTTGATTTTGCAATTCTATTCTAGATTATCCCTACCCTATCCCAGATTATCGTAGTTCAGCATAGGGTACCTAAACCAATATCTTACAAAATCACCTCCGAGATTCGATTTCTATTACACTACCCCGGGTAAAGAACCCTGTTCTAGACTAAATTATTTATACACTGGCCACTTTTCCCGACCGGTAAAATACACCCTATTCTAGATCAAAACTGTCCGATTTCTGTACCCTATCCCAGACTAAACTGCCTGAAAATCATACTCTGCACAGCAGCACACGTTCATAACGCTTACATATAGAGTGCCCCTCCTCCTCCGAGGTTAGTTCTTCACTACACTGTAATCAAGGCAGAAGAGTGCATAGTCTTTTCATTTCCCACTTTAGAAACGAGAAGCAATCTTGGGCGAGCCTTGTCTCGCAGACACGTGGGGATCGTTGCTATGGTCACCATGGACGGTAATGGCTTCCCCTCGTTTGGTCTGTCCCTATTTATGGTCCCACAACTGACTGCAACATGACACTTGCACCAGATTTCGTCTCGTTTCTAAAATGGCGAATAGTTTCAAAACATGCAACTGGGAACAGAGTTGGTCACATGTTCTAGTTAGTTTCCTACTGTTTGCAGAAAAGTGTGGGGAAAAACGGCTGCTGATCAGTCCGACTTACCATTCCTTCTGAAGACAGTATGTTGTATCTTCAATCTTCATCTTGTCAGCTACAAAGTAGAGACCCCTTAAGTGGAAAAGAGGAAAAAGCGTTTTACAGAAAGCGAGATGTGAGGATCCCATTGGTTCACATACTCAACTTCAGATCAAGTAACTAAAGTATTACATGTATTGTACAAGCTTATCTTTTTGCGAAAGACTCTAGTGGATCCTTTTCCTGTTTCTAGAAAGACCTTAATTACAAATGTAAGCTGAACCCCATTCAAACCTAAAAATTCTGGTAAATTTAGGGGAATTGGTTTGACAACCTAGACAATAAGCTTACCAGAGTCCAGTATCTGTATAACAGGTATTAAAAGACATGAAGCTATGGGCCAAGTTATATTGAACCATATCCTACAAGATAGAGAGAAAAACAAGTAAGATCTTAGCAGTTTGTTGGCTTGAAATGATGAAATTGTTGGGTGAAAATCCTGAAGTAAGATTGGTGTAACTGTAATGGAAAAAATTAATTAATTCCCAAAGGCCATGATTGTGTTTATACTGATTATAAAGGTATGAGATGAACATGTGCAAAAGCTGACTGGAACCCTTGTTTAATCATGACTTGAATAGGGGAGGGGTTGCCTCCCAAGCTAACCAAATACCAGGATCAGGTTAACCATGATGTACAGGGGTAGATATGCATTTGGATTTTGTTTAAAAATTGAAAGATACACTGTAAAGCATAAATAGCCATTGATGGTTGAAGGGTTTAGAATCTGGCATTGAGAAAATACAACAGTACAGTTATTTGCAGATTGTTTGTCACTGAACTTATTACCATATAGAAGTCTAATCAAAGAACTCATGGCTTCCAGTTTTGCACGGAGACATTTCAAGGCTGTGGTCCAAGAAAAATTACGAGGAGCCCAAAGGTTCCTAACCATGAAATCCCAAGTGCCCAGCACTTGATAACCTTATATGAAAAAAGTAAGTTTTTCCAGTCGCCCAGTGGTAAAAGTTGGTTGCCTGTGGCACCCAGGCACTTCTAGAGCACAGCCCTGCCTTTAGTTTATTGTATAACAAGCTTCACCTAATTGCAGCAAACTAAGGTACTTTATACAAATGATTTGTAAGGTTAACCAGTCACGGTAAGGTCACTCTACCTGTGCAAGCTTGCTACTGATGTTTCTTCCAGCACTGAAAGATCTGTCCCAGCTGCCAATCAGCTGCGGAAATGTTCAAACAGAATATGTCAAAGGTGAGCTTAATACATGTACGTGTAGGAGAGTTTAAGCCCTGCTGCTGATGCTGGATAGCTGGTTCTCTATGAGTGGAGGGCATGGTGGCCTAAATGGCTAGTGTGTTGGACTAGAGATCAGGAGTCCTGGGTCTTATTCCTACCAGAACTTTGGTTGTGTTATTGTGTTCTAGGGTGGAACACTTCACTTTCACTGTTCCTCTTTTTATCTGAGATTACAAAATATTGGGTCAGCTGTAAAAGCAACCTGACAAAGTGCCAGTGATTACCTGCAATAAACTAGCATCCCATCCAGGGGAAGTAGCAGCGCTCATAGCAGGTGGAAATTTACCCATAAATAACCCACAGTAGGTAGCATCTGAGACGGAAACTACCCACCCCTTGCTACCCTCCAGTACTGGCATAGTAACTGACTTCTCTACATCTCAGTAGACTGGAACAGACTAACCCTCAAACCCCTGTACTTTGTGAAGAGCTAAGTACCTAATCAAGCAAGTACAATCTATACTAGAAACGGGTTTTGTTCAAACCCACAAGTGAAAACAACAATATGGCCAAAAATATTGGGAGTTCAAAAATTGAGTGTAAATTTCTCCTCAATTTTTGACAAGGAAGCAAAAGGCATCTTCAAATAATCAGGACATGTCGAAAATTCAAGGGTTTAAGAAGTCAAGACTGCACGGTGCCTGTAATGCAAGAACTAGAATAACACATTATTTCTCATCTTACCATATTAGCGACCATCAACCCAAAGTAATCAGGATGAGTCCAGCCACAGCCCTCGACAGCAATGGCAACATGAGCCAATGGCATGTCATCGTCACGGAAACGGATCTGTTGACAAACAAATCTTCATTATCTACTAATTTTACATCAGAAACTAAACATACATACATGTTATGAGGTGACGTTATACATTTCTGCTTCCAGCGATTTCAAACACTTTTTTTCAGGAACATTGAATTTTGTTTAACTCAGTAACTCCATGTATAACATATGCCTACAAGACTTGTATTTTCTCCTAAGTAATGCTTAGAATAGTTTGTCTCTGTCAGGAAATGAGATTCACAGTTAGTTTCATAAAATGTCTAAGTTCACAAATTTTCAGTCCAACTGGAGGACCAGAATGAGTTCAGCATTTCGTCACACAGCTGGAACACAAAACACGTGAGCCTGCTACCTATATAAGACCCCAAGAGCATGGAGATATTTGTACTTGTTTCATGAATTCATAATTTGTACTTTCGCAGGTGACAATGGATAACAAAGAAAATGTATGTTTACATTATGAAAGGAACAGCATATTTTGATGGTCATAATAACTGTGTGAAGTCAATAATTTTAGTAATACAAGCGAGTTATAGACAATGTTGACATAATTTTTCTTTGACATGCCTCAGGTACAATAGAATTCACTCACCTCACTGCCAGTATATCTGCATGGCTGTAACACATCCTGTGATTCATACGTTGATCTCAAACCACTGAAGTGTTTTTCTGCAAGTTCTACTAGTGCATCATGGTCAACACCTGTGCCAACACAGCAAAGACAATGCAATGAATCCCTAACTTCTACTTAACTCTTTATAACAAAATCAAGGAAGAAGATAAAGAGAAGTAAGGTGCTAATCAATAGCAATTCTGCTGTATAACAAAATTCTGCTAAGGAGAATGTTTACAATTAAAGTGACAGTAAATGGAAAGGGTCCTTATGGACAGTGTTAGCAATATTTGATTTACAATAAACATTACTGAAAACACACCAATTTTGCTCAACACTAATACTGTTTCTTTTGTTGTTTGTTTGGCCAATTTGTGCCTCATTAAAATCACCTACAAGTATAACAGTTATGAAAAAACTGTTTGTTTTTCTTGGTAGAATCTTTCGCAGATTGTCGAACAAGAACCCATGATAAGCGTTTTGTTTCTCTGAAAAATAAACTCAGCAAAGTGGTACACACCACTGGTGATTTGTTTTGCTGAACTGATTTTTTCAGTTAAAGTAGAAACCACTTTGTGTTAATGAAAATATCTATACTGCTACACTCACTCACTGGTTTTGCTGACAACAATATTACCCAATAGTTCCAAAGGAGCCATGGTAAATAAAGGTACATGTTAGGAGAAATTACCTCCAGCAGCCGCAAGAACCATTCTTGGAGCACTGTAATGTTTACTAATGTATTCTACAAGATCATCCCGAGTTATGGTCCTACAAAATAAACATGACAGGTCAAAACTTCATGCCAATTTTAATACTCCCCAAAATATCTATTCACTTGGTAACTATAGTCACTAAGTGTGCTTGTCCACTAGATTAGTTTAATGTACAGTTTACCCACACACAAAAACCCAAGACATAAATCCCCTTCTTTTCTCTATTCACTGGAGGATTGTATTTTTATGATAACTGCAGAAATTCTTGCCTGCGCATTGGCTAATTTTCATTGTCAATAAGGGGACAGACACATGAGTTTATAATTTATGCAATGCATCAATGAGCAAGAGCAGACAATTTGAGAATTTGTTATCGTAAAAAACAAATTGACATCAGTTTTTCATGCATCTGTCCTGTTATTGACAAAGAATTCTGTCATAACATTGTCCAAGTAGTCTGCAGATCCTACTTTGACAATGTTAGGACAAAATTCATTATCAATAACAGGACAGACACATGAAAAACTGACATCAATTTGTTAAATGGAAGGAACATTTTGTGCCTGAAATGGGGAAGGATCATTGTGACGTGAAAGGATGGGTTGGGGCAAGAAGGCAGGGGGAGGATGGCACAATGAGGGAAGGGCAGGAAGTTATTACATGTAGCAGTAATAAGTAAGCAAGACTGAACTTGCAGTTATGTATTTCAACCTTGTAATGAGCAGTATGTTTTGGATTATTTTTACTTACTTGACATTATGAGTAGGGCCAAGAATGGTCCTTCCAAGAGCTGTGCCCTGGTAGGCTGTGGCATGAAGATGATCAAACACCACTTCCTCCAGCTGTGTGTCAACTTCCTGCATTTCACGCAGGATAACACCCCTTTCTCTTTCAATTTCTGCTTCACCAAGAGTTGAATTCTGAATGATATCTGCTAGAATGTCTACAGCTGTAAAGATTCATAAGAGATTGATTAACCAGAGCAAAACCTGTTACATTGCAAAATTAATGCTAGTAAATGCCATAAAAGGAAGTCAAATTGATAAATTTGACATGAGAACAACCCAGCATAAGTACATGTAAGGGGGGCATTTTTACATGTAATGATTAAACAGGACTGGAGTTCTTGCATCAAGGGATGGCAAGCACATATAGCTTCTGGTAGTGATGTATCTGTTTCAGTTGGTGGATTCACTCATCAGAGTGTGTTTCTACACCCTGATCATCAGCTGCTGAAGCTGACTGATACCAAAGGATTCCTAGCAGTCATCAGGAAGGTGTGATCAAAGCATTTCTTCCTAAGGGTGACCAATATCTAACAATTTCCCCTTCCATTTACAATATATTATGAAGCACTCATCCCAAACTGGCCAACACAAGCACATTTTATCAAAGCTTCCATACTATGAACCAAGAACACCCAATCCAGTGTCCAACACAATACATGTAACAGTTAGATCACCATGTTCCTGCAGTGTCCATATACATCACCTTTAAACATTACCTTACCTTTAGGAATGTCTTGACTGAACACCTTAGCATAATACACAGTCTGTTCTCGGGAAGTGTAAGCATTCAGATGTGCTCCCATGTTCTCCACCTCCAGCTCCAGATCCATCTGTGAGCGATTCTTTGTACCCTGTGTTCAGAGTAAAATCATTTACGTGTATTTCTTTCCAGACTTTAGACTAAGATTCTGAACGTGGGTATCGAAGATGTATGTATGCCCATGTAGCTACAGACAGACTGACTGATCAATCAATCAACAGACAGACAGATGTCCCACAGAGGAGACAGAGAAAAGAGGGGAATAGAACAAACCTTGAATGCCATATGTTCAAGAAAATGTGCAACTCCATTATTCTTTTCTGTTTCAAATCTGCTACCTGCATCAATCCAAAGACCCACCTAAAAGACAAATAGAGAACAAAGCGGACACAATGTATAGACAGCTATGCACACATATGGTTTGCTAATTAAGAAGTGTCTCAGCCAATTACAGGTACAGTGACTGTCATAAAATCATTAGACTGGTGTAGAGTATGACCATACAGCTCAATATTTCATGTTTATTTACAGATCAAACCATAATTTATTGAAAATGAGCTTAACATCTCAACTGACAGGAGGCAGACCTGTCACAGGCTGAAGCAGATAACTCAAGCTCAATCATTAACAGTCTTACTATGATGAGAAAAGTGTGTCCAAAAATTGTTTTATTGCCCATTAGAAAACCCTAAATCACAATTTCAGAGTCAACTTTGCAGCATTTTGAAGCTCTCTCTGTCATGTAATTAGAGACCTCTTTGCTATTACTTCTTCTAAAGCAGACCAATGCATGATGTTATGATCAAGTTCTATGTGTATTGTGTATTGCCTGCAGAAATAACATCCCCACTTCTTTTCACCCCACTATCTGTAGAATTATATATGGGGTGCAGCTTATCATTAATTTTAACCAACAAAATGGAAATTTGGGTTGAAAGTCAAATGGAAGGGTAATTGTCTGGAAAATCCAAAATTACAGACTACCTCCAGAAGAAGTCCTCTTTTTCCATTCAGAACAGAACAGCCAACATTTTCTTACCATTTGCCTTTTACGTTTTTCAGTTTTCCAGTTTCTCGCTAGGTGAAAATATTACAGGAAATCAACTGTAAATGGTAAGCTCCATCTTGTTTGGTTGGGTTGCTGAGTTTGGAAAAACCCTTACTATAACGCAATGGTCATCCCAACCCGACTATTCCAACAAATGGTTAGCACCCATAACATCCAATTTAATACCAGCATGATTTTAGCTGCATGCGCTCACAGTCAATCAGAGTAGAAAATAGAAAATGCATGATACAAAATCTCACTTAAGTCAAGTGTTGTGTATACATACCATAGCTGTGGAAAGTCCTGAATCTTCTGTAGCAACTTTCAAACCATTTGAAAGGGTGGTAACTTTAGTCTCTGGCACATTGTATAATGACTATAACAACAGAAAGAAAGTTGAAATTCTCATTGCTAATTATCTAAGGAGTGTTTTCTTATGTGTTTCGAGACTGGTTAGGATTTCATTGAGGGTTGGCAAAAATTTAAACATGTAAAGGTTTACTATACATTGTATACTCAACACAGACATCAGTGAAATCTGATTGATAAAATCTATTGTCAGATATCTTTAGTTAAGAGTCTTAATATTTAGAAACTCTAGCTTTAATCAATTTTGAAAACTCTGCATATCGTAGCATGTCTGTCCTCTCTCCATCCCCCATTGGTCTCAGGTCACACTCCTACCACCCTCTGTGTTTTCATGGTCACCAGTCATTTAGCCCCCAAGTCAATGAACCCCTAGCTGGTTAGCCCCCTACCTGAAGTCGATTAGTTCACATTCACACCTAAAGAACAAGAAATAGACAGTGTTTTTGACTTCTGGTTGGGGGCTAAACAAGGGTGGTACAGGAGGTCTATGGCATGGTTCATGAACAGAAAAAATTGAGGATCACAGATCACAGATAAAAAAAATTTTGCTTTCCCGAATCACAAAAATAAGCAAGGAAGATACTCATTTTAATAACCTGTTCTTATACTAGAAAGAGTGTTTGAAGAAAGAAAAATCATGAAAGGCCAAGTCAAGGCTCCACATCTAAGTCACTCTCGATAGACAACTCTAACCATTTGGAGAACCCGTGTCTCAAAATCACGTAGAATTGAGTGGTGAAATCATGAATATCGGGGAATAATTCAAGTTCTTCACGGGTCATGCAAAACCTTCAGGTCACGGATCAGGAACAATAATTTCCTAAATTCACCTTTCACATAAAATAAAATCAGTTAATCATACATCACACGAATACCCCTGCACGACCCTCCTAAAGGGTTAGGGGCTATACTTGACTTGGGGACTAGATGAGCGGGTACCGTTCTCAAATTAATGTTTCTTTGATTAGTTAATGTGAAAAAATAGTTATGAGAGAACAAAAACATGAGTGCAGAAGCCAATGTATGAGGGGGCGGGGTGGGTGATAGCTTGCACTGGATTTCAATACTGCAGTAAAATATAGTGTATATTTTGTAGGTCAAAATGAAATTAAGGTTAAAATGATCTTAACCTAGTTTGATTTGCAATTTCCTTTGTCTTCTAACCCTAATTATTCATGATCCATGAATAACCAGGGTTAAGAGACAAAGGAATTTCATTCTAACCTGAATTTCATTTTGACCTTAAACATATCCATGTACTAACTGAATACAAATTTCATCACCCTACGAGAGTCATGCCAACAATATTTACAGAAGTTATGTAATTTAAAAACAGTGCCAAATAAGTATAAAGAACATATTTAGCACAATAAGCTAGTAGAAAATGCTTTTTATCGACTGTATCGTCCCTTACCTGTTCATACGAGAGAGCTGTTGATCCATACCGTTTACAGGCCAATATGCCGGTTTTACCCTGCAAAAACGTACAGAGCAACTTTTTGTGATCTTTCCGCGAAAAGAAGTCGAGCTTTATCCATGAAACACTTTGAAAAACTGAAAAGTCATAACTACTGCATGTTTTAGACATACCTTTGGTGTTACAGAAAGAAAACTTGCTAATCTACCGGCGTTTTTCAATCCAAGACGAAAGGCGATCGGAGACGCCATGTTGAAACGCAAGGGAAAGAATCGATAAACCCGAAGAGGAATGGGTATGAAACTATGACACGCATATATTCTAGAGGTAAAACGCTGACAATGATGACGGCTGGCTCCTAAGAAACCTGCACTCTCATTCTTCATAAGCTCTTTGGGACAAAATTTTCGTAAAAAAATTGTTGATTCTGTCTGCAATTTGGATTTCAGGCTCATTGCATACTGTAAGTCTAGTAGATGATGAGAACAGAGCTACCTATTGCTTCTTTATGTCGGTTTAATAATGAGCAACTCAAACTTTTTAATTTGACAGTTTTGAAGATCCTCGTGGCCTGAATCAAACTTGGTTCATTTCCTGTGGATCAAGAATCGTTTGGAGTGAACTGTTAAAGTACTCATAATGTTTCTCACAAGATCAGAATATGACAGGTTGGTGTCCTTCACGATTCTTGTAGTGGTTGAAGATTGCCAAGTGATTGTTGGTCATGAACAACTAAAATCAACTAAAATTGTATGATTCTGTTAAAAAGTATAAGAGCTTAAAACAGTACATGGTTTTATTATGTCTTTCAGAGGTGTGAACACGTTTTCACCAGAGGGACGCCTTTTTCAAGTAGAATATGCAATCGAAGCCATTAAAGTAAGTCATTTTTTTTTATAGAAACATTTATTCTGATCAAACCAAAATGAGGAGCTTGCAAGATTTCTAAGATAAGAGTTGATTGAATCAGAGGTTTTGTTAACTCTCATATTGGTTATCATTATCAGCGTGATGAGGCAAAGATAAAGTATGTACGAGAGTTCACGAATATAGAGTAAATGGCAGAATCTTGCTAGTGTCATTACCCAAATCTCTCTTGTCGACTCTCATGAAAATCTGAAAAAGGTCTAGCTTATCACATTGTTAAGCAGGCAGATTTAGAAAATCAACAGCTTGACGGTGCTGTCTGGCAGTGAGTCACGCAGTCATATTTCTGTGAGCTTTATGACTGTCTGTCTTTCTGTCAATCAGTCAGTCAGTCAGTCAGTCAGTCAGTCAACCTGCCAGCCAGCCAGTTAGAATAAATATGCCAGTTCAGACATCAGTCAGTTAGACATTTACCCAATCATTCCTTCAGTCAGAGAGTCACTCAATCATTCCTTCAGTCAGTTAGACAGGCATTCAATTAGTCCTTCAATCAGTCAAGCAGTCAGTCATCAGTTAGTCTCTCTGTCTCTCTGTCCCGCTGTCTGTCTGTCTGACACTCAGTTACTAGTCAATCAGTTAGTCAAAGTGGCAATCAGTCAAGTAAACAGTTGTTATTCACTTAATGATAATTATTAGTTGTATACTGGTTAGTGTACCTATCTGTCCATTTTTTGGCTCTCAGTGGGAAAAGTGCTTCATTAATACTTTGACAACAGACTAAATGACAATATCACTGTACATTGACAATGATCTAATTTTTTTCTCACAGCTGGGATCAACTGCAATTGGTATACAGACATCAGAGGGTGTAGTACTTGCTGTAGAAAAGAGAATTACATCTCCACTTATGGAACCAGCAAGTGTTGAAAAGATCGTGGAAATTGACAGTCACATAGGTAATTCAACAATCTTTACTGCTAGCCTGTGAAGCATGCGTATTTTGGCGAGTGAGGGCATTTTGATCAAGTGAACACCATCTTAGATTCAAAGTCAGAAGAGGCTTGTGGAGAGATGAAAAGGTGTCTAGAGCCAATACCAATAACTTGTAAACACAGAGAAAACACCTACACTGTGGGCTATCTTTACTGCATTAGATTCAAACTCATGCATACTTTACTCTTGTTAAATTATTCAAAGTGATTATTTAATGTGATTTATGTTTAAGGTTGTGCCATGAGTGGTCTAATCGCAGACTCCAGAACAATGGTGGATAAAGCAAGAGTAGAAGCACAGGTACATTTCAATTCCTAATCGTTAATTCAGGGAAGGGGTAAGAACGAAATAGTATGTTAGAAAATTAAATTCATGATGGTGCATGTTAAAGTCAAGATCCATGTTACAAAATACATCACCATAAGTTTGCTTTTCTGTCAAATCTGAGCCCTGATCTTATAGTGATGACAACTTTATAGCTATGAACCATTTAGACCTAAAACAGAACAAGTCCTGTGATGTGCAGCGATGAAACTATTCACTCTCATTTTCTATGAGTGATATAGGACTTGGCAGCACCTTGCGTACTAACTGCTCATAGAAAAGTTGTGTTTGTAGTTTAGTTGTTGAATAGTATATAAAATTTTTTAGGATGTACATAATTGCAATTCTGTGTGTTGTAGAATCACTGGTTCACATACAATGAGCAGATGAGTGTAGAAAGCGTCACACAAGCAGTCTCAAACCTTGCACTTGAGTTTGGAGATGACGATGCCAGAGAAGGTGCTATGGTAAGGCTCTTTCCTCAAACTACTTCGCTGTCATCTGCACTTATTAAAATTAGTAAAATGTCATTTTTCAACAGAGTCGTCCATTTGGAGTTGCTTTGTTATTTGGAGGAGTGGATGCTAAAGGACCCCAACTGTAAGAACTAAAAATTATATGATGTACTGTAAACTGCTACTTATAAGCCCTCGGCTTATACAACTTGAAAAGGGTTTTTGGATGAGCTTATAAACAGAGGGGCTTTTATCCAGGGGACATATTAAGCGGAAATAAAAAAAGGGGTTGAAATAAGCTACAGTAGTGTTGATCAAAATACAGTTTTCATGTACTGATTTTTAATTAACACTTCAAAACAACATAATAAGTCAACTTCACTTCATTTTAAACTAGAGAGGTACATATCTGGGGGCTTATAATTGGAAGTAATATTTTGCTTACATGTAGATGGGCTTACAACTGGTGGGATTATAAGTGGGAGAGCTTATACTGTAAAAGGCAGTTTATGGTATTCTACAGATAACATTTAATTAGCAAATTGCACTGTTGTTATGTGAACATGTGGTAACAAGTTTCTTTGTCATTTTTTGTCTCCTTTAGTTATCACTTAGATCCATCAGGAACATTTTTCCAATACGATGCTAAAGCCATAGGTGAAGTGACATTAAATTTTGTTTCATAATTTAGGATACAGTAAAAATAAATGGTATTTTCTTGGTCATGCGACTGCAAATTCAGATTATTTGAGTTCTCCCTGAATGGTCCTGAGGGGGCGTGTTTAAAACACGAA
This sequence comes from Orbicella franksi, assembly GCF_964199315.1. NCBI lineage: Eukaryota > Metazoa > Cnidaria > Anthozoa > Scleractinia > Merulinidae > Orbicella > Orbicella franksi. The sequence goes on along the minus strand of NC_138155.1, from coordinate 23,194,794 downwards.
TTGGTAGAATGGCAAGAGTCAATGTGAGATATGGGTGTCTGCAAAGGTTACCCTTACAATTACTGAGAGCTAACCACTGTAGAGTCTGTGATATTTATACTAACCTGAGCTCTGTTTAGGCTAAACAGAGCAGTATTTAGGCTAACTGTAGTGCCATTTTGCCATTTCTTGTTCCAAACACACCTGTCCTGAGGGATCTTGGTTAATAAGAGATTTATATTACAACTGAAAATGTTTAAAACAATTCCACAGTCATGAACCTAAGAGACATCATAAACTTCAATTCTAGTGCACAACTCTGATTAATAGCTGTCTTATTGTTTTGTGGTCTCTGAAGTTTTCTAGTGAGTCTGGTGAATGGTCCTTCAAAAACCATGAGTCTTGCAAAATTGTTGTCGAATTACACAAGTCATGCAGTCTCAATTTTGTCACAGACCTGTCTTGGAGTTTTGCAAGGCTAAGAAAGTCCTGAAGTCCAATTTTTTTTATATAAATGACGTCTGAACGTCTTAGCGGTGTGAATGGCTTACATTCTCATTTACAACACTGTGAAGTCTCGGGCTTGGGTTTGTGAAGAGAAATGCAAGTCTTGCCTTCCCTCAAAGTCTAACATTTACCATTCGCCACCCCTTTATAGGGATAACCTCTTGACCATTTAGAATGTACCATCACAGTGGTAACATTTTTGTCAGAACATCCCCAGTACCTGAAAAAGAATTCTGACTATCATTTGTTAACAACTTGTAGGTTCTGGATCTGAAGGTGCCCAACAGGCATTAGAAGAGGTTTATCACAAGGTACAGTAATCTAATAAGCCATCTCACGGCTTTCTCTCCTGAGGGGGAGAATCCCGTATTAAAAGGGAGGGGGTGCTCATCATAGTTCTAAGCATTGAAAAAGTGACTTGGTAACACT